>NC_138754.1:7500-381704 GCF_965113315.1 Podarcis vaucheri | reverse complement strand
GTGGGGCAATTCTCATTCCTTCTCCCCCCTTCGTTCCTTTATTTATTTCCTTTTCTCTGAGGAGCCCAAGGTGGTGTATGTGCTTCTTCCCCCTCCTCGTTTAATCCCCACAACAGCCCTGAGAGGCAGTGACTGAGCCCATGCCCAGTGGGAAGATTCGCACCCTGGACTCTCTCAGGTTCTGGCCCAGCGCTCTAACCACTACGCCACCGCTGCCCCTGGTTTGAAGGTATTAAGTTGTTCCCTAAGTTTCTTCTGTGCAGAGCCAAGCCACTGACTCGGGCCCGTTCATTCCAAAGAGTATAACTTGGTGGGATATTAGTATTTTTATTCAGAGCCGAATCCGCGCGCCCCCCCCTCGTCCACCACACCCACCCACACATCCATTGGGGAGCAGCGAACGGCTTGCGGGAAAAGGCTTAAATTTAAAAGCAGGGAGAGAGAGTCAGGGAGGGAGTCTAGCGCAGGGAGATTTAGTTCCATCTGAAAGCTGTCTGTGTGAATAAAAGGCTTTTTTTTGAATCCTGAGTTTAATAGCGAGAAGAGAGAGAGGGAGAGAGGAGCCGGGAGCCCCGGGGTTTAATCAGACCTTCATTTGATAAATAGAGGGAGACAAGGCCTCCAGTGGGCGCCCCCCCTCTCTCGCCATCTCTCCCTTTCCTCACCACCCTCCACCCACCCAGATGGGCACTCTCTCTCTCGTTCCTCACTCTCTTCCTGGTCTTTTGGCCAAGGGGGAGTGATGGGTGCTCTCCCCCCCAGCCCCCCCTCTGCGCTCGGCTCCCCCCTCTCTCGCTCAGCCTCCCCTCACACTCGTGGGCAAGGGGGCGAGCGAGGAGGAGGCCCTGGCCCAACGCGGCTGGGCATATGGCAGGGGCTGCCAGCCCCAGAAGGTGGATCTTTGGAGCTCTGAGAAAGAGAGGGAAGAAAGAAAGAAAGAAAGAAAGAAAGAAAGAAAGAAAGAAAGAAAGAAAGAGGCGCATCTCCCTGCACACAGGCCCAAGAAGTCTTGGTTTTATTTGAGGAGCCCGGCAGGAGGAATGTTTTTCCACAGCCATAGAGAGAGGCCTGCAGATAAGGAGGTCTTGCCAACCTAGTGTTCTGTCTCTGAATGAGGATTTCGAGAGTGAACTCCGCAAATTGGTTTTCTCACTGCGTGGAAGGGGACTTTCCTCACTCAGCCGCAACAATAAAACTCCCTTGGCCCTGAGGAGGGACCCATCTCACTCCAGGATCGTGTTCTCGCAGCAGCTGACCTGATGCAACAGCAGCGACTCTCCCAGCAAATGCTGCCCCAAGGTAGACGTCCTTCGAGCCAGGAGGCTCCATTCATCTGGCCCAGGCTTCGATGCCGGTGGCAATGAGTCCCACCAACACTTGTGGAGAATGGGACTTTTCCTGCTTGCCTCTCCTGAAAACTGCCGCCTACCACTTCTGCTGGGTAAACCCTGTTTCCAGTAGGATGATTCATGGAATCAGAGTTGAAGGGACCCCAAGGGTCATCTAGTCCAACCCCCTGCAACGCAGGAGTCACATGAGACCGAAGAGGCAATTCCCCCCTCCAAACTTCTCAGCAAGGGTCCCTCTTGGGAAGGCAGACCAGCAGAGGTCTCCTTGTAGCCTGTGACTTCACCAAAGTCCAGAAATCTGCATCTTGGGAAACTTAGTTCTCATTCCACCCGCTGACCCCCACTTTGTAGTCCTTATGACTGGAAAGTCAGGCTTGCTTGTGTGTGTGTGTCTTGGGCTGCCCATCGCCAAGGCCTGAGTTTCTCCTTGACCCACAAATCGTGCTGCATGGGGGGGGGCTCCATTTGCCCTCAGAAGCCCAACCCTGCTCTGAAAGGGGGGGCACGGAAAGGGCTGGCAGAGCGAGTCTGGCACAGAAGGCCTGAATAATTTAACTCGCTGCCACTTTGCGACGTTCGGCGCTGGGCTGAGGTGAGGCCAAACACAGCATGCCTTTTAAGCAGACACACTTTTCTGGAAGGAGCAGGGGCCCCCTCTTCCCTCCCCCGGCCACCCCTCGCTCCTTTAACATAATGGCTCCGCTCAGCAACAAGGAAACACTTTTAACACACTTGGACGCTGCCGCCATCGCGACACAGCCAGCCAGCCAGCCAGCCGGTTGTTCTGCAGCCTCTGCCAAAGCAGAGGACTCCCTCTCTCCCCCAAAGGTGCTGCTTCCTGGCGCTGACATCGCTCCGGCTTCCTCTTGAGTCGCAGGGGCAGGAAGAGGGGCGAGGGTTGGGGTTCCCCAGCAGTGTGGGGGGGTGGCGGCTGCACTGTGACTTCATGCAACTCCAGGACGGGGACGCAGGGCCTCCCATGGGGCGCTGCGTGATGACAGCCTTCCTTTTCTATTCATATAGGAAGATAGATAGACTAGCATCAGCCCCGCCCACCCTTGGGACTGTGAGGGGGAGGGGCTTGTAGAGGTGGGCGGAGCAATGGATTCTGATCCATTTCAGTCTTGCAGCGATAGGTCCTTTTCTGTTCGTGTGGATTCTGTCTTTGGAAAGATCGCATTAAAAGTCATTCTTTGAGCAGTCCGCATTTTGAGGTTGCAGCCAATGTCCTGCTCAGAGCAGAGACTGCAAACTTTTTGAAAAAGTAATCTACGCATCTCCTCTTAACGGTTGTAAGTTGTTTAAGATTGTTTCTAATATGGTGCTTTCATGTTGTGAACTGCCCTGGGACCTTAAGGTGAAGGGCAGGTATTTAATCAATCAATAATAATCTTAGATCCTTGAATTTCAATGGGTCTGCTCTTTAAGAAGGACTTAGTCAGCTGCCACCCTTTGCATGTATGTTTTACGTAAACAATGAACTTTTAAAACATAAAATGACACTTTTTGGTGCTTTTAAATGCCGCCGCCCGGAAAGCGCCTGTTATTCCTATGCCTCTCTCATGTAAAATATTTTTTGCTCTATAAAACTCACTTTTTCCCTCCTAAAAAGTAAGGGGAAATGTGTGTGCGTCTTATGGAGCGAATGCAGGCTGCGCAGCTATCCCAGAAGCCAGAACAGCAAGAGGGATTGCTGCTTTCACTGCGCAGCGATCCCTCTTGCTGTTCTGGCTTCTGAGATTCAGAATATTTTTTTTCTTCTTTTCCTCCTCCAAAAACTAGGTGCGTCTTATGGTCTGGTGCGTCTTATAGAGCGAAAAATATGGTACATCTCTGCAGAATTGCAGGGTCCCTAAAAGTGTGCAAAGCTTTGGGGAGTCGTGTAGTGGAGCACCCCCCTTGCAGACGGAAGGTCCTGGGTTCAGTTCCTGCTGGCATCTCCAGGTCGGGTGGGGGGAGACTCCTACCTGGAATCCTGGGGCGCTGCTGCCAGTCAGTGCAGACAGCACTGAATCTGATGGGCCAATGGTCTGCCTCTGTCTCTGGCAGCTTCCTGGTATTCCTAAGTGTTCCCAGTGGTGAGCAAGTGGAAGGGCTTTGGGTTGGGCTGATCTGCTGCGGAGAGCCGACGCCGCGCATCTTCCCACCCACCCCACTCCCTTGGGGCTGAGAATGGAGCAGCCCCTTCATTAGGTCTTCGTGCGCCTCCCTCCCTCCCTCCCTTCGCCCTTTGGGGAAGATGGAGCATTCCCAGCCTCCTCCTCCTCCTCCTCCTCTTTGCTGGCCTCTGAGGCTTTGTTCAGCCTACTTCGAAATGTCTTGCGCCGCGCCAGGGCTTCCCTGCGGATCGCGCAGCGTGGCCTGTCACGGTGGCACAGCTGCCGCGGCCCGGTGGCACTTGCACAGCCGCGAGGCGCCCTGGGCGAGGCGCCAGGCTCTTTCCAGTAACCTTCAAAAGGGGGGGGCCACTGTGGCAGGGGCTGACCCGGCCCAGAATCCCATCTGCATAGCATTTGCATCCACTCGGGATAACTTGTCTCCCAAAGGTGGGTCTTTTGGTCCTTTGGGCCTCTTGGTGATGCCAACTAGGCAGGAGGTAGGAGGGAACCCAGTTTAGCACCAAAGGAGGGTCTGTCTAGCTCAGTATTATTATTATTATTATTATTATTATTATTAATACTTATTTATACCCCATCCTCCCTCGCCAAGACCGGGCTCAGGGCGGCTAACAACCAATAAAAAACAAGTTGATTGAAATGCAACTTAAAAAACAAGATGAAAATACAACATTAAAACATTAAAACGCAGCCTCGTCACAGGAGGAGGAAGGAAAAAGAAAGAGGGGGAGGGAATCAAATTGACTCCAAGCCAAAGGCCAGGCGGAACAACTCTGTCTTACAGGCCCTGCGGAAAGAATTCAGATCCCGCAGGGCCCTGGTCTCATGAGGCAGAGTGTTCCACCAGGCCGGGGCCATCACTGAAAAGGCCCTGGCTCTGGTTGAGGCTAATCTGACTTCCTTAGGGCCCTGGACCTCTAGGGTGTTGCTCTTTATGGACCTTAAGGTCCTCCGTGGGGCAGACCGGGAGAGGCGGTCCCGTAGGTACGAGGGTCCTAGGCTGTATTGTCGACCAGCACCAGCTCTCCTGGGCTTTGGGAAGAAGTGTTTTCCTAGCCCTGCCTGGAGGTGTCCAGGATTGGACCTTCTGCATGCCAAGCAGGGGCTCTACAGCAAGGGTAGCGCCGTGGACTGGTTGGATGCAGAGGAATGGTGTGGGGCACTAGCCCCCAAGGGAAGAAGGCTCAGAGCCCGAGGGAGAAGGCGGTGTCAGAAGCTGAAGGGGGGGCCGGTTTAGTGAGCAGGGAGAGTGTGTGGCAGAGAGAAGTTCAGAATCAGGAGGAGGAGGGCCAAGAGGCAGAGGGGAGTCCTTCTGGGGGCGTCTGCTGTCACTAGCTGCCCTCCCTGCTGGTCTCCCAGGACCAGAGGAGGTATGAAGAGGGAGGAGCAAAGGCAGCCCTGCAAGGCGTCTCAGATTGGGACCAGGGTGGAGGCGACGGAGGCAGCAGCCGTGGGAAGGAGAAGACCTTCTGCCTCCCCGACTGCCTCTCAAGGGCAAGACCTTCCGAGAAGAGTTGCTAAGCCCGTTAGTCCTGGCGCCGTTGAGCAGGCCGAGTTTCCTCTAATAAAGAGTTAACTTCACTTATTCCATGTGCGTTTTTTCCTTGACATGGTCTTAAAGTACGTTTTCCAGCAGAAGAGCAGGCTGAGCCCATATAAAGGCCAGGGAAAGAGTTCCACTTTTGGCGTAAGACGACAGCTGCTGCAGAGACAGCTGCTGCAGTCCAGCCACATCTAGAAAGCCCCACGCTGGCAAATGCCTTTCCCAAGTCAGGTTCTAGTCCTCATGGCTCTGAGAAGAGCACTCATTTAGACAGGAACGTGGCAAGAAGCCTTATACACACCCTTGGGCACTGGGGATCGGCAGGGGTATTCTGACACTGCAGACAGGATCCTGTCCCCAGCTCTGCCTGAAGACGCCACTGAAACCTTCTAGATGCAAAGCAGATGCACTCTCACACTTTTGGCCCTTCCCAATATGAAATGTCGGGAGGTCTTAGATGAGAGTGTTCTTCCCCCGCAGTTGGTAGGTCAGCATGGGCTGCATGACTTTGGTCAGATTTTGGCCCAGAGGCTGCCCAGTTGCTGGCTCTCTTCTCTCTCTTCTCTCCCTTCTCCCATGTGAGTCTCTAAGCTCCGAGTTTCTGGAGCGAGAATCGGAGTCTTTGTACATAAATGATTTCTTGCGATCTGCCTTAGCCATTATTTTCTTCTTTGGCTCGATAATCGATACGGCTGCGGTGTTTTCTCTTATCTGGGAAGAAGCGACAACAGGGCTAAATGAACTCCCTCTGCAGTGTGTTACTCATCATGTATATAACTGTTCTGTTTGCAGAGGGAGCCTGATTTGTGGCTTGTTGGAAAACCAGGAGTGTTTTTTTACCTGTGTGTGTGTGTGCAAGAAGCAGGGCGGGCGACAGGAGAGGCGGCCTGGAACTCGCCATGCGGAATGCATCGCGCACACTCCCTCTTGGCACTTTTGCAGGGTCCGGTGCAGTTTTTTAAAAGATATCTCCTGCCTCTCACAATAGCCCTGCAAGGCGGGTCAGGACAATTGTTCTATTCTGTGCCGACACATTCCTGTGTCCAGTTCTAAAGGGACCTTCACAGAGTGGAGCATTTCAGGTTGGTGAAGGGGGTGGAAAATAAGATCTGTGAGTAAGTGCTGAAGGACCCACCTTCTGTGTGTCTGACCATGGGTGTAGGCAGGGAGGGGCAGCTGCCCCCCAAAAAAAATCAATGAAAATACATGGCTAACTGAGGTTCTGCCCCCTAACAAAAATCCTGGCTACGCCCATGTTTCTGACCCAATGGGGCTTTTCTGATGCTTGCAAGGGGGAACCAGAAGCCTTCAGAAGCTGTTGGACTCCATCTCCCATCATCACACCTGGAGCTGCTGGGAGTTGTGATCCAGCTATCTGGCGCCCATTTCTGCTTTTAAAACCTCACCCATGACGCCTACAGACCAGTGTTTCTCCTGGAACCAGGGGGGGGTGAGCCTTGGGCCTTTTCAGGGCTTGCAGCACCCGCCCCCCCCCCCCGGCTGGAGTGGGGAGGTCCAGCAACATCTGCTGGGTCTGTGAGGTCCTTCTCATGCTCGTTTTCTTCCCGCATGTTCCTTCCACTGACAGGCAGGAGGTGTGCGCGCTCAGAGAGCGAGAGCGAGAGAGCGATGGCAATGTACCTAATACACACACAAACACGCTCCATATCTTTCGCCGCCAGATATTAACAGGAGTTTTCCTCCTCATTGCGCTCCCATTCCGGGGACATGCTTCACCTGTTCATTTCCGCCTGCCGAAGGCCCTGCATTTTCGCCCCATTAAAAATGGCGGCTGCTCCCCGCCTGCCTCTTCCAATGGGTTGAATCTTGATTGCCGCCCTGCTGTTCCGGGTACCAGCTTGGAAAGGCTGATATCGTTCTTCTGCAGAGTTTGGAAATTCTGGAGAATTAACAGCGTTGGAGCAGTTGAACGTGCGCTTTCCACGCTGGAAGGAAATGTGCCTTTTTGGTATTCTTGTTTTATTTTATACGTTTGGAGGTTTGTCGGCAGCAGGAGATGTGCAGAGGGGGGGGGATGCCCTCTGGCAAGCCCCTTTTGAAAAAGGTTCCTGGTACCTCTTACTCTCTCTGAGCTGAGCAGATGAAGAAGCCCGCACATCTTTTCATCTGACAATTTTTCCGTTGGATGCGTATGCATTATTAAGGCCCGGAGAGGGAAGGGAGGAATAAATGGCTATTCTCTCTGCCTCCCTCTCCTCGCAAACCTTATTTCTGCCTGCTCTTTAGCTATGATTACAGTGCGGTTTATCATTTTAATCTGCTTGAAATGTCATCGGTACGAGGTGTAATTACGGCAAACCAACAATGGCTCCTCTCCCTCTCAATACACACTTGCGTACTGTACACACACACACACACACACACACACACAACACATTCTGCAACATTTCTCGAAAGGAGCCTGAATGCAAATGAAGACTCAAAAATGGGGGACTGGAAAGAACCCCGTTTTCCCTGTCCACATCCGAACCTAAGAAGCGCCCGGGCACTAGATCCAGCCAATGGCAGCTTATCCAGTCTGGCCTCTTCTTCTCACAGGGGCCAAATGCCATGGAGATCTTAGGGATCCAGATAGACAGCCTCTGCACCTGGAGGTTCCATTAGGACAGCAGAAGAGCCTGGGCAAAGGCAGCCCCTCTTTGCGCAGTGGCTGACCAGTGGCTCCAAAGTGGCAGACGCGTGGGCACCCTGCCTGCCCTGCCACCTCCACCACATGAGCTGGCACAGTATCGGCCACAGCACTGTCCTTGGCATATGCGCCGCCGGGGAGCAAAGATCCGCCCAGCACCCTCAAACTTAGTTTAGCCCCAAAATTGGTAGCTTTTATTATGATGTAAGAGTTAATTTTGGGTTAAACCACTAAGCCTAGGACTTGCCAATCAGAAGGTCGGCGGTTTGAATCCCCACGACGGGGTGAGCTCCCATTGCTCAGTCCCTGTTCCTGCCAACCTAGCAGTTTGAAAGCATGTCAAAGTGCAAGTAGATCAATAGGTACCACTCCAGCGGGAAGGTAAATGGTGTTTCCGTGCGCTGCTCTGGTTTGCCAAAAGCGGCTCAGTCATGCTGGCCACATGACCTGGAAGCTGTACGCCAGCTCCCTCGGCCAGTAAAGCGAGCTGAGCGCCACAACCCCAGAGTCGGCCACGACTGGACCTAATGGTCAGGGGTCCCTTTACCTTAAGAATTAATATTGAGAATGACAAGCGCCGCTGTTGAGTCAAGCACCACCATTGTGAATGCCAAGCGCCACCGCTAGCATGGCGCATCTTTGGTAAATGAGCACACAAAGTCAGAAGTCCTTTAGTGAAACTGTAGGTATACATTTCGGTAATACCTAGGTATTTGGTTTTCTAGCTTGATCAAAATTATTTATTATTTCATAACAGGTAGATAGTTAAGAGCTTAGGCGGCTTCAGCAGCAGGTGCCCAGTGCCCCCCAGGATTCGGCACCCGGGTGCCCTGCACCCCTTGCACCCCTGGGTAAAGATGGCCCCAATCAGCCAAAATCATGCCCCAAATCCTGCAAGATCTGGCCTGAAATGAGTGCTGATGCCACTTCAGCGGAGGCAGAAGGGCAGGTGGGAAAGCAGGCATGGTGCTGCAGGTGGCAGGACAGGGCAAGGTGTCATTCTGCCTTGGAAAACCCGCAATCAGGATCCGGGCACCAGAGCCCTCTCGCTTCCTGTTGGGCCTAGCGACAGGTATAATGTATTCTGAGTGTGACAGAAGGCCATTGGGACTGGCCCAGAGAACGGCCAAAACGGTGGTGACACATTCACTTCTATGAAGCCCCGTTAAAGGTCCATTAATTTCACTTGGTCTACTCTGAGTAGACAGTTCGCTGCTTCCTAGCCAAGGATCTGCTCCTCCTGTGATCTCCTCTCCTCGCTCTTCCTCCCTCTCTGCTCTGATCTTTCCCCCTCCTTGCAGCCTCCCCACCTGCTCTCTTGACAGCCTGGAGTCACTTTGATCTCCCCTGCTCCTGTCACCTTCCTCCCTCTGAGCTCCTTCACGTCTTTCTTTCTTTCTGTTTTCTCTCTCCTTTCTGTTCCTGGCAGGCCTGCCTCCCCCCTTCCCCCAATGTCACTGAAGGGTCTGTCCAAGTGCAGTTGGGGGAGACACACTTACACACACACACACACACACACACACACACACACAAGATCAAAGGACTGCATAAAGTTTGTGTGAAATCCTATTGAATTCCCCGTATGGTTTGGAAGGCTCCTCCCAACCTGCGAGTGGCTGGTGGGAAACCAGGGTGAGATTAAGGAGGCGGAGCGGTGGGAAGGGGGAAGGAGAGGTCTTTGGGGTGGGGGCCCCTCCAGCCTCAAAGGACAACCTCCCTGCGGGGCAGAGATTGCCCAGCTGCATAACTCCAAAAACCCAGCAAAGCTCAGAGAAAGAAGGGGAGAGTTCCTTCATTGTTAGGTCGCCCTGAGCCCAACCCTGGCCAGGGAGGGCGGGGTATAAATTATTATTATTATTATTATTCCTCCAAGGACAACTGGGCTGTGGGTGGCGGTGCCTGGATAAATTAGCTGTTCTAACTCTGGAATATGCATCCCAGAGTGAACATGAGAACTCCGAAACCAGTGTGATCAAATGTTCCCAAAAGACTGGAGTAAATTTATAGAATACCTGAAGGACAATTGCAAGCAATTAACAACACTGGCAGGACTTAATGAAGAAGACTTGTAATGATGACGATATACAATCATACCTCGGGTTACAGACGCTTCAGGTTGCGCGTTTCTGGTTGCGCACCGTGCCAAACCTGGAAGTGCCGGGACGAGTTACTTCCGGGTTTCGGTGCATGCACAGAAGTGCTAAATTGCGCTTTGCGCAGAAGCACCGAATCATGACCTGCACGTGTGCAGAAGCGGCGCTGCAGTTTGCGAATGTGCCTCCCGCACGGATCACGTTCGCAACCTGAGCGTCGACTGTATACCTTTTTACATATTGGTTAAAACATTTGATCAATGAAGGGACATAATGTAAAGAGGAAGAAGTACAAAAAAGAATTAAGGTAACCATGAGATGGGAGGGAGGGAGGTCAACAGTTTATTTGAACAAATAATATGGAAAATATGAATGTCTTTTAATAGTATAAAATGGAAACTTAATAAATATTATATATATATATAAAACACAGAATGAACATAAGAACAGCCTGCTGGATTGGGCCAAAGTGGACCCATCCTGTCCAGCCTCCTGTTCTCACAGTGGCCGACCAGATGCCTTTTTTGGAAAGCCCACAACCAGGATTCGAACCCAAGAGCAACTCTCCCCTCCGGCCGTTCCCAGCAACTGCCTGACTGTGGAGCCATAGCAGAGCCGTCCTGGCTAGGAGCCACCGGCAACCCTCTCCTGCTCCTCCTCCTGCTCCTCTCAAAGCCCTCCAGGTTGGTGGAAGAGAGTTCACAGAACCGTAGAGCTGGAAGGGACCCAAAGGATCATCTAGTCCAACCCCCTGCAGGGCAGGAATAGGCAGCCGTCCCAGAGGAACCTGCAACCCCCCTGGTGTTATCAGCACCAGCTCTAGCCCACGGAGCCAACGTCCAGCGTGAAGAAGGACTTTCTTGTATCTCTCCGGAATCATCTTCATTGGGTGCCCCCCAGTTTGAGCCTTATGAGAGGGGAAGAAAACTTTCCTCTGCCTGCTTCTTCCTCCAGGCCACCTAGAATTTTATCAACTTCGCCTCTCACTCGCCTGTTCCTCGCTGGGAAACCTTGCCGTTCTAGCCCTTGAAAGGGCATCCCTGGCTGGTCTCGCTTGCTCTAGCTGGCCATTTTTTGACTTGGCAAACTGAGTGGGAGGTTTTGAGCCCTGGTCCTAACCTGACACTAACCACTGCACTGCACTGCCTGCTTTATTTTTTATTTTATTTTTTTGCTCTCTGCCTCCAGCTCAGAGGACAACACCCCACCCCCTTCGCCCCCCCTGGGCCTTGAGGAGCTCGAGAGGCAAAGTAGAAGGGAAGTTCCTGGGCTGTTTTATCACCAAGGACATTTGCATGGCAGGGGAATCTTTGTCTGCTCCTCCTCCTCCTCATTCCCCCTTTACATAACACCAGGCCAGAGAGAGGGAGGGAGAGACCCTGCTTTCTGGTTTCCCACAGGCAATGCTTGGCCACTGTGAGAGCAGGATGCCGCCTAGATGGGCCCCCTTTGGCCGGATCCAGCAGCCAGGATCTTAGCCACCAAGGCTGCCCTCTGCCCTTCGCAGCAGGAGACGGCCACACTTCCCATTGCCAGTTGCTGGAAGACTCAAGAGGGGAGAGTTGCTCTTGTGGTCGGATCCTGCTTGTGGGTGGTCTCCTCGAGAGGAGGGCGCTGGACTAGACGGGCCCCCTTGGGCCTGATCCAAAAGGCTCTTCTCACGGTCTCCCAGCCTCTCCTCATTTCCCCCTCGGTCACCCTGTGATCCTTTATCCCTCGCTGAAGACCTGTCCGCATTCACTGGTGCTGTAGCCTGTAATCGAGTTTAACTGACTAGATTAATTGATTTTTTATATAAAAAAAACCTTAATCAACTCAAAAAGCATCTCCAATGAATTGGGCAACATGTTGGTGTGTTGTGGTTTGGGGTTTTTAAAAACCCACTGCAAATTATTTTTGATACAAGGACTTGCTTAAAAAAAGCAAACGCCCTCTGGGCTGGGAGAATGCAGGGTGGATGGAGTCCTTGTTTGAGAGCCAGGGTGGTGTCCTGAAGAGAGTGTCAGGCCAGGCGCTGGGAGAGACCGGGGTTCAAGTCCCCCACTCAGTTGTTATGCGGAATTCAAGAGGAACATGGTCAAGATGCTGGCAGTGATTGCAGACAAGATCTTTTCCCCAGCCCTGCCCTGAGATGCTGCCTGGGGATTGAGCTGCCCAGGTGGGCAAGGTATACTTCCTCCTCCTCCTCCTCCTCCTCCTCTTCTTCTTCCCACTAAGCTACAGACCTTCTTCCCAAACAGCAGGTTGAGAAGCTGCCACCTACTGAATTGCTCCCATGAGATCAATCTTACTTGCACTGACTGGCAGCAATGGCTCTCCAGGATTTCAGGCACGGGGGGGGGCAGATTTCCCAGCCTGACCTAGAGATGCTTTTGGCTGGTTGATCTGGGGACAATTTATTGCGTCGATTCCAAAACAACTCTCCAAACCTCCGAGTGCGGGCTGCCAGCCTGGGCTGGGGAGAAAAACTTCTCCTCTCCTCTCTCCAAGAATCTGCCTACTCGCATTTCTTTTTTCCTTTTTGTGACTTCATTTGAAGTCGGTGGGCAATGCAGCCGGTTCTCTCCCCCCGGAGCCCGCACAGAGAGGCTGGCGTTGGGGAGGGGGGCCTGCCCCCCGCTGCCGATCAATCTCCCTGTAACCCCAGGGCTGGCGGTTCATTTGGGTGCCATGTGACGGCCGCGGCTGCTCTAGATAAAAAGAAAGGGAAAAATCTACCGCTATCGACCTGATCTCTCTCTCTCTCCTCCCGGGCAGAGAGGGAGGGAGACGGGGGGAGCGAGCTGCACTTTGCACCCACAAGCCGGCGGAGAGAGAGCGGGCGAGGCGGGTGCTGTCAGGCCCAGGGAGGTGAGGGGGGCAGCGCCTGCGCCTGCATCGACTTCTGCTGGTGTCGGGTCCCCATTAGTGCCTGCGTCCTCTGGTGGCGGAAGCAGAACAGCAAAGTGTGAAGGAGTAAAAAACCAAAGTGTTGGGCTGCCTGGTGCTTCCCTGTTTGCAATGCCGCAATGCCCTTACGCCACTTTGTTAACAGCACACTTAAGAGATAGCGCCGCCTGGTGGCGGTTAAAGGGAAAAACACGCATGAGGCACTTCAGTGCACTTTGATGTTGCTCAAGTACCCCTACTGCTCCTCCAGCAAAGGCAGAAAAGATGCTGTCAACTTATTTCTTACGTTTATTTATTGGTTGCGCTCCTGCCCCATCTTTTCTACTCGCAGGAGCTCCAGGCGGCAGGCGTGGTTCTTCCCCATCTCTTTTAACCCCTACTACAACAACCCTGAGAGGCAGCGACTGGTCCAGGGTCACACCCAGTGAACTTCGCTGCCCAAGGGGGGATTTGAACCCTGCTCTCCCCCAGGTCCTAGTCCAACTCTCTAACCATTACGCCACCACTGGATTAATAATAATTATGCTTTAATTAAAGCAGCCAGACGCATATTGATAGAGCAATAACAGCAATGATAAGACTTCCTACGGCATAATTTGGGGTCTGCTCTCAAACTCTCCCGCCTCTTTCTCTCTCCAGTTCTGCAGACCCGCTTTGTCGAGGAGCCTGAGGACCAGACGGTGGTGGCCGGGCAGAGGACTGTGCTCTCTTGCGTGGTGCTGAACTATTCCGGGATCGTGCAGTGGACGAAGGATGGCCTGGCCCTGGGGATGGGGCAAGGCCTCAAAGGTAGAACCAGAGAATTGGGCCGCCGGAAGGGACTCCTAAGGGCCATCTAGCCCAACCCCTTCCTTGCGTTCTGTGTGGGGTGGCTCTGGGGGTGGACTGCACTGTTATTTTTGTCCTGCAAAGGAGCTTTGCTTTGCACCCTGAATTTTTCTTCTCTCGGGCTGCGAAATTGCCTTTTTGGGGGGTCTTGGCTGCCAGTGTTGTGCTTTCAGCTGGCTTGCCAAAGCAACACTCGCCCTCTTTCCCTCTCAGTCTCTTCACCCCCAGCCTGGCTGTGACATGGAGACGGCTGGAGCTCAGTGGGGAGAGCATGTGCCTGGCATGCAGAAGGCTGCAGGCTCAATCCCCACTGGCAGCGTCTCCAGGCAGGGCTGGGACTCTCGCCTGCCTGAAACCTGGGAGAGCAGCTGCCAGCCAGTGCAGACAATCCTGGGCTAAGGAGACCCGTGGCCTGACTTGCTAGAAGAGAGATGATCTTCGCCTTTCAAGCACTCTTTTTTATTTTTCCAATTCATCAATACCTGTCTTTTTGCTGGACTAAGAGAGTCCATTTGCACTGTCCCTTTGCTAGCATTTCTTGGGTATATAATTCAAAAGGATATTTTTCCTCTGCAAACTTTAGGTTCTTCCATACAGTCGTGTTGATCGTTTCTATTACCCTCTGCCCAAAAATTACCAATGGAGGGCCTTGTAAGAACAGAGGATTTAAAGAAGCACCGTCTCCCACCCCCTTGATGTGCCTCAAGGTGGGACTCTGGAAGCTGTGGGGGCCCAGGCAGGCCACTGAGACCCATCTGGCTTGACATTGTCTACACCATGTCCAAAGTCCATTTTGGGGGGCAGCTGGTTTAATCTGGTTCCTGTGGGTAAAATCCTTAAAAAACCTCAAGAACCTCAACCTAAAAGCAACTTCAAACCCAAAAAAGATCAACAACTTTGGGGTAAAATCCTTAAAAATGTTCAACAAGGTTAACAACTTTGGTCGGCCCTCACGGCCCTTCACTTCATCAAATCTGGCCCTCTTTGAAAAAAGTTTGGACACCACTGGGCTACATGGACTGGCAGTACCTCTCCCTGCTTGCAATGGGACCTTTATTACGCAAAGCAGACATTCTGCCATGTCCATTATTTTTATAATTTATACCCCGCCCATCTGGCTGGGTTTCCCCAGCCCCTCTGGGCGGCTCCCAACTGAATATTAAAAACACGATACAGCACCAGACATTAAAAACTCCCTAAACAGGGCTGCCTTAAGATGTCTTCTAAAAGTCAGGTAGTTGTTTATGTCTTTGACATCTGCTGGGAGGGCGTTCCACAGGGCGGGTGCCACCACCGAGAAGGCCCTCTGCCTGGTTCTCTGTAACCTCACTTCTCACAGGGAGGGAACCGCCAGAAGGCCCTTGGAGCTGGACCTCAGTGTCCGGGCTGGACGATGGGGGTGGAGACGCTCCTTCAGGTCTACTGGGCCTTTGAGGCCGTTTAGGGCTTTCAAGGTCAGCACCAACACTTTGAATTGTGCTCAGAAACGTACTGGGAGCCAATGCAGGTCTCTCAAGACCTCATTGCTCTGAAGCAAGGGCAGAGGGAGCGGCCTTGGCGGAGTCGGGCACTTGAGCCAGCCAGCTCAGTATTGTCAGGCAGGCGGCATGGCCAGCCCTAGATTGAGATGCCAAGCGGTGGAGCCTGGGACCTTCTGCATGCTGAACAGGTGTCCACCGCGCCCTGTGTCTCCTCTCCTCCCAGTCCTGGGGCAGAGGGTTGCCACACGAGGAGGGTGGCGACGACGCATCTTCCCTCTGAGCATAGGAATTTTATGACGGCAAGAAGCCTCCCTCTCCTCTCTCTGCTCTGGCTGCCCCCAATGAGTGTGCCAACAGCGCCACCTACTGGGAGAGGGCATGGGCACCCCACACCCTTCTTTCCAATTTCATTCTTGGTTTCTTTTTCTTTTTTAACGCTCCAGCTTTAATTTTGGGACAGTTATCGCCTTGCAAAATGAATCCCCCAACTTTATTGCATTTCACAAGGTGATCGATAAAAATTTTAAGGAGGCTCAAAAAGTTAAAAGAGTGGCAGATCAAAACTTGCACCCACAAGCAGGTATAGCCTTGCCAAATCAAAACTGTTCTCAGCAGGTGCCGAAAAGGGCAGCGTGCCCAATGCCCAAAGGCAAGGGGTTCCGGGGTGCAGGTGCTTGCATGCTGAAATATTGAGTTCTTGCAGGGATTGTGTGGCCCCTGCAACAGGGCCAGTTCTGCCAATCGAAGCTGTCAAGGGGGCGCATGGGGCATAAGGCAATCTGGCAGGGAAAGTGGGGCAGGGAGGCTTGCGAAATAAAAAGAGACAGCACAAGAGGAAACAGGAGGGGAGGGAAAAGGTAGAGGAGGGAGATCAGCCCTTCGAGTCCAGAGCAAAGGGCTGGGCAACAAGGACCTCCACTCCAAGGCGCGTCAGTCTTCCCTTTCTGGTGGCAGCAGGGCAGAATCAGGGCGGTGTGAGTGGGGCACTGGGCGCTGAGCTGAGGGGGCACCCTGTAAGAGAGGCGCTGGGCTTTGGGAAGAAGGAGTGGGGCTCTAAGAGGGTCCTAGAGTCCTCCCACCTCCTCCCCAAAGCATAGCTGTCAATGTTTCCCTTGTTTAAAGGGAAATTCCCTTATTCCGAATAGGATTCCTCACAAGAAAAGGGAAAAGTTGACAGCTATGCCCCAAAGCCCAGTTAGCGCTTTGCCGGCTTTAAGGAGGAAACACGGGGATCCAGGACTCTGCTGGGGCCCCAGCACCTCCTTCCCAAAGCTGGGCACCGTTGGAAAGGCAGCTCAAGGGCTGGGGGGGGCACTAAATTTTGGCCTCAGAGCACCATTGTAGCCGCTTCTGCCACGGACATGAGAAGATCCTGTCAGGTCAGGGCAGCAACCCGTCTAGTCCAGCCTCCTGTTCTCACAGTGGCCAACCAGGAGCCCATTACACGAAACCCACACGCAGGATCCGAGCAAAAGAGCATTCTCTTGCTGCTTCCAGCCGTGGAGGGAGAGCAAAGCCACCCTGGCTCATCGCCCTCAATTGTCCTCTCCTCCCCCATGAATTTATCCAGTCTTCTTGTAAATTCCCTCCAGTGGCAGGGAGTTCCACAGTTCAACCCTGCCCTGTGTGTAGAAGGACTGGAGAGCGGCTGCCAGTCAGTGTAGACAATGCTGAGCTAAAGGGATCCCAAGGTATCTTCATTCTGTTCTTCATTCTGGCCAGGAGAGGGGAATGTAGGCTCCTTTTGTGGCCAGTGGGGATGGAGTGGGGTCTCCAGCTGATCCTCTTTCTAGGGGGCAGGAGGGGGCAGCCACCCCTTGGACTCCACCGGCCAGAGCAGGATGCCCTTCTCTTTTTCCGGCCTTTGTTAATTAACTCCTCGGACAGTTACTTTGCAGACGTCCGCCTGACCTTTTCCCCATTCGCCCTGACCAAGCCATCGGCCGCCTCCACAGACCGGCGTCCTGGGAGTAAAACAAATAAATGAAAATAATTAAAACCTGACGCCGAGGTTATTACGGTGGTACACCAGGAGAAAGCTGCACTCTGCCACTTTTAACGAGGAAATTATGCGTGCTGAGCTCATTTGCATATGTTGACATTCTTTTCCTTGGCACCTGCTCTTCCTGGAGGGGGGCGGCGAGGTGGACTGAGCAGGGAGCCCCCTTGGCGCTGCCTCCCCAGCCCTCGCAGAGGTTGCGCGGGTGCAGATTGCGCAGGGGGCGTCAAGCGCACGTCTGCAGCCTTCCTAAGGGCAGAAAACGGGCTCCTTGGGAATACAAGCCGCGGTCCCCAAATTCTGCGGCTCTCTCCCATAGTGGGGAGAAATGATTCGCCCTGAGAACCTGCTTGCTGAATCGAAGCAAACAACAATGGGGTTTGCCGCAGATCGCCATTTGTCACGATTTAGCGGTAAACAATGGGTTTTCCCCGGAGAAAGAGGTGGGACCAAAAAATCTGTATAAACCACTGTCCGGACCCATGACTCCAAAGCACGGCATGAAAGGAACTCTGGGTGAGCCCAGGCCAGTCCCGAAATTTGGGGATGAGAGACGAGGATCATCATGAAACGTGTGCAAAATGGTGCCTATGCAGACACATGAGTGCTGTTCCTATGATGAACTCGGCACATGCACAGAGTTTCTCTCATCCTGGTTTGTGTGACACAACAGCCCTGCGGTGTCGCCTGGAGGTCTTCCTCTCCGCCCGGTTTCTGCTTCAGCCCCATAGGGGAGGGAGCCCCCATCCAGGGGCCCAGCACTCCGCTGCGCAGTGGTGCTTTACTTGAGCATAAAGGCAGCCTGCCTCTGGCAGAGGAGTGCCCTGGTCGCTTGAAACGCCCGTCTTCAGCTCCCAGCAGCCTGAAGGCCAAGTGGGATTCAGAAACCCCGAGGTTGGCAGACACTCGGACTTTGGCAGTCAAATTAAGGAACTTTATTAGGAATAAAGGGAGGGGGAAGCAGGCAGAAGGGCCAAAGAGAACCCCAAAGGCACCCGGGAACTCCTCCTAGTCTGTTTGCTGCATTCTCAGGTTTGCTCCCAAGGGATCAGCCAGGCTGGCCAGCTCCATGGAGGATCCCATCATGGATCCCAGGCACTAGAAAGGGAACTGGATCCCTGGTGTTGGGAGGGGAAGGAACTGAAAGAAGCGGCTCAGTTCTTCAAAGGCTGACTCCACTCTCGGGGGGCGATCTTTGCTCTTTCTCCTCAACTAGGCATTTGAGGTGCCCATTTTGCATACAAAGGGGACCAGCAGGACACACTGGCAGCCTCCCTTAGAGAAATGGTGGCCCAGGAGGGCAAGCCTGGCGTTCTGGCTGGGCTACTGCAGTCCTCTCCCCCTGGGGCTGCCTTTGAAGACTGTCTGGGTGCTCCAGAGGGCGGAAATGCAGGCGGCTGGATGTCCCTGACTTCTTCATTCTCCACCTGGTTCCTTTCTTCTCTGCACCCCTCAGGAACCCTAAATGATCAAGTGTTAGATAAATGTCATCAATAGGAGAAGCCTTTGGGAACTGCCTGCTTTTCAAGGAAGGGGCTTTTAAATAACACTGCACTGTTTTCATTATTATGTTTATCATTTCTCTTTTAGTAGATGTGCCTTTTAATTCAACAGCAGCTTAATTATTTGTTAGTGATGATCTTTTCTATGTTTTCAGTTTTTTGTGTTTTATGTGTCTTGTCTGAATTTCTGTGTAAGCCGCCTTGTGTCGCAGTCCTGGGAAAAAGCAGGCTAATAATAATAATAATAATAATAATAATAATAATAATGATGATGATGATAATGATAGAAATTCCTTGTGGCTGCTTGTTCACCATGGCCTGACCATTGCATCTCCTTTGTTTTAAAAAATCTCTCGCAGCCTGGCCCCGGTACAGGATCATTGGAGCCTCTGATTCTGGACAATACAACCTGGAGATCACGGACGCCGAGCTCTCGGACGATGCCCTCTACGAGTGCCAGGCCACAGAAGCCGCGCTTCGCTCCCGGCGCGCCAAGCTGACAGTCCTCAGTAAGTGCTGTTCTGACATTTCTCCTCATCTGCCCCCCCCCATCCCTTTGGGGAAGAACTGAAGACTAGAACTTGGGACGCCTCTTAGAGAAGTTCTAAACGGTGCTGCTCTGCGCGGATCTCTAGCTGTTCCTGCAACAACCTGGATTCTGTCCTGATTCCTCCAACATCCCACTTCATTGGGACCTCCGTTGGGGTCTAGTATTACGAGAGAGGGAGGGGAAAAACCTCTGTCCACTTTCACACCACACAATCTCGGACCCCTCTATCATGGCCCCTCTTATTTATTTATTTTCTTTCTCTCTCTCTCTCTCTCTCTCTATATATATATATATATATATATATATATAATTTAACATTGTTATTATTTGTTCACAACTACATCATAGCAAATAATAACAAGCTGAATTCCCCGCTCCCCCCCCACACATGACTTCCCTCAACTTCCCCTTCTGGTTTTTTACATATGAACTTGACCTGCTTACAATACTATATTTTAATATTATATCCTTAAATTAAATGCTGTTATATTCTTATCATTTTGACCTCATCTTTATAGCTTCTATGTTTATATTGTTAATTGTAAGCGTTTACTCGAACCCAGCGAGTGAGGCCATTTCTTTACATTGATTCCATTGATGTAGCATAAATGGTTCCCAATCTTCTTTAAAATCTCTGTTGTCTTTGTCTCTGAGTCTTTCATTTGGCTTCACCATTTCAGCATAGTCCATCAGTTCTCTTGCCATTGTTCTTTGGTTGGTATTTCATCACTTTTCCATCTTTGGGCTAGTGAAGTCCTAGCCACTGTTGTTGCATACATGAACAGTTTTTTCTTCTCTTTTGGCCTGAAATGCCCAGTAAAAAAGCTTCTGGTCTTTTAACAAAAGTTATCTTAAACATTCTTTTCAATTCATTGTAAATCATTTCCCAATATTTTTTTGTTTTTTATTTTACAATTCCACTACATATGAAAGTACGTTCCTTCTTTTCCTTGGGCCCCTCTTCTTCTCAAAGCTGCTCCAGGCTCGGCCCTCTTCTGGAAACCTCATTTCTCCTGGTGCTACAGATAACAATGGCGACTTAGCTGTGCTTCCTGCGTTGCAGGGGGTGGGCTGGATGGCCGCTGGGGTCCCCTCCAACTCTACGATTCTGTGATTCCCCAAGGAAGCCTCCCAAGGGAGCTCATGAAGACAAAGTGGGGCCACCAAGATGCCCCTGACTCCTGGGTTTTTTTTGGGGGGGTGCAGATTAGGCTCAGACTGACCCCAGCTCTGGGAGCAATCTATCTCACTTGTGGGGCAGGGGCAGAAATAACCTCCTAGCGAAGATTTCCTCTCTCCATTTTTGCTTTTCCTTTCTAATGCAGTTGCTGGGTGGGGGAGAGGAGGGAGCAGGCAGGCGGGAGAAGCACAGAGTCCGCCCCCCCCCCTTGAAGTTTTCCACAGGGTCTAACATTCCTCTGCAGCTTTTATGAAGCAAGTGGGGGAGAACACAAATTTACAGCCCCCCACGGCAAGTGTAACTCATGCTGGCCATGAATATATATTAAGGCATTAAGAGCGGAGGGGGAATGTGGGGGGGGGGGGCAGAGGCGCGATCAATGGGACGAAACAGCCTGATCCTGCGGGTGGCAGGGGGAGGGGGAGTCGTAGTTGGAGCAGCTTTGGGGATCCAGGACCGAGAGGAAGGGAGCGCTGTCAAAGACGGAGAGGGGCTTTGGTGGCCATTTCCAAATATCTAGGGGGCTGCCCCATAGAAACTGCAGCAATCTTGTTTCTGGAGAGCAAGATCGAAACCGACTGATTCACATTTTGAGGGCGGAGATCCCGACCGAACAGGCAGAAGGGGGAAGGAGACGGGCTTTTGCCAGCCCCCAATCCACATCGGGGAGCTGCGGTTGTTGGGGGACAGGGGGCAGACTCTCCCTCTCCCTCCCCACCCCATTTACACCCCTGGCGTCCTTCCCTGCCCAAACCCCACTTGTGGCCATGAGAATGGATCTCTGGGTCTCTCTAGCGGCCTGCCCCAGCTGCTGACCCCAAACGGCCGGCTGTCAGCCGCATGGAGGAGACGCGCCACTAGGAATACCAATGGCTGAGGCAGGACCCCCTCCCCACCCCAGTGGCCTGGCCTGAGCCAGTCAAGGGAAGGTTGGTGAGAACAGAAATCATGGAGCTGGAAGGGAACCCAAAGGTCATCTAGACCAACCCCCGGCAGGGCTAAATAATCCTTGGCCTCAAGCAAAGAAGAGTCGGCCACCTTCCCAGGGTGTTTGCCCTCCTGCCCAGTGGCCCTTGGCTCAGCATCTCCTTACTGGTCATTCCATTGATCAAGGTCCTGCTCCTTCTGTCCGGAGCAGCAGGAAACAAACTCGCTCCATCTTCCCTGTGACAGCCCTTCGGGTATTTGAAGAGGGCTCTCGTATCTCCTCTTGTTCTCCTCTTTTCCAGCCTCAGCACCCCCAACGCCCTCGGCCATTCCTCACAGGGCTGGGCTTCCAGCCCCTTGGTCATCTCAGTCCCCCTCCCCTGCCCATCTTCCAGCTTGTCCATCTCCTTCTCAAATTGTGGTGCCCAGAACTAGACACAGTGCAGTGGTACCTCGGTTTACGACCAGTCCAGCTTACAAATTTTTCAGTTTACAAACCCGGAAATAGTGTCCCGGTTTGCAAACTTCACCACGGTCTAGGCCAGAATCTGAACAGTGGAAGGGCATCAGCAGCGGGAAGCCTCCATGGGGAAAGTGCGTCTCAGTTTATGACCGGTTTCAGTTTGCAACCGGTTTCAGTTTGCAACCGGATTAAGGTCGTAAACCGAGGTACGACTGTCTTCCAGGTGGGGTCTGGCTGAGGCAGCATAGAGTGGTATTATTACTTCCCTTGATCTGGACACTAGACTTCTCTTCCTGCAACCTAGAATAGCATTCGCCTTTTTTGCTGCTGCATCACACACTTGGCTCCTGTTGAGCTTCTGTTCTGCTCAGACCCCTCGATCCTTTTCACCTGTTCATGTTGCATGCAATTGCTTTGTGATTAGTTGCAAGCAAAGAGTGGGGGGGGGAGCCTCCCCAAATCTCTTTCCTAATCAAACACCCCTCTGCCTCCCTCTCCGCCTGACCCCCCCTCACTGCTTCATAATTAACAAGCGCCAAGACGCCCCATTTTCTCCCCTCCTTCATCTTCACTTCTTCCTCTGAACAAGGCCTTTTTTTAGCAGGTTGTTGCTCCTATTATTATTTTAAATTAAAAGGGTGATCATAAATCAATAATGGACCCCTGTCTATATCTAAGGAAAATGAATCCATCAAAAAAAGAAAAGGGGGGGGAGCATGTCTCTTTATCTTCCTGAGTGACAATCAGGCTGTCAACTCGGTCTTGATTTTTCTTTCCCAAAAAAGAGAGGAAAACCGTGAGGGACCCTCTGTTTCCTTGTCACTGAAGCAGCATCAATATTTCAGAATTATGCAGCCTGGATTCTTTTATTATTTGAGGGGAGGTGGAATCCTGCAAAGTCGTGGCGTGTTTTGAAGAGCTGCTGCTCTCCACCCAGCTAGCTTGCACGGAGCAATTTTAAAACAAGACCACTCAGGAGAGAACAAGGAGGGAGAGCCCAGCCTTCCGAAATCTCCGCAGGTAGCAGGCAGAGTTCCTCTCTGCCTTGCGGAAAGAGCCTCATCACAAAGAGGGAGATATATATATATATTTCATCAGAGAGGAGCGGAGCGGAGGCAGCTGCTTCTTAAATCCCCCCTGTGGAACTGAACAGAAGAAGAGTAGAATCACAGAATCAAAGAATCGTAGAATTATAGCGTTGGAAGGGATCCCAGGGGATCATCTAGTCCAACCCACACATCTTTCACCCCATAGAAAGCAGAGGGGGTTAAGCAGGGCTTCTTCCGGAGGCTGGGGAGCTCACCTGAGGCAGCAACAGGGAACACCTATGACTCCCAACTCCTGACATCCCTGACCATCGTCCAGGCTGGCTTCTGGGGCTTCTGGGAGTTGTAGTTCAGCCACACCTGGAGGACCTCGAATGGCTTCCTGGCCTGGGGAGCCAAGTGTATCCTAGGGCGGGGGCAGCATGTAGGCGTTCAAAGGGATGGCTGACCCTCTTTGCCTCTCCCTCCGCAGTTCCTCCCGAGGACCCCGTGATCGACGGAGCCCCTGAGATCCTACTGCGGGCTGGGACCCCGCACAACCTCACGTGCCGGGCGCGCAACGCCAAGCCGGCCGCCACCATCGTCTGGTTCCGCGATGGGGTGCAGCAGTTGGAAGCGGCCACAACCACGGTAGGGGCAGGGGGGGCTGCTTCGGATCCCGCTGGGGGGGGAGGCTGGGCGACAAAGGAGGTGTCTTCTTAGTTGCAGCCCAGCAACTTTTGCATGTATGCCAGACCCCTGGAGATGAGGCAATATTGCAGGCGGAGACCATTCTTCATGCATTCAGTTGCTGCATAGCTGTGGACTTGTGGGTCGTTTTGGACCCAGAAGAGGCGGGTCTTTGAAGTTATATTATGAAGCCTCCTGTATTTGCTGGATCCGGGAATGGATAAAATTTTAAAAAGCTGTGGGAAATCCTTGCAGGAGTTCCAGGAGGCATAAACTCCCAGGACAGGATGTCACAGGTTTTGTGGCTATGCGGAGAGTTTTGTGATGTCATTTAGTCTTGCCTCAGTTTGCACATGAGTAGAACCTGCTGGATCAGGCGCATAGCCATCTAGCCCAGCAGCATCATCTCACACTGGCCAAGCAGATGTTCCCCATGGGAAACCCACAAGCAGGATTTGAGCTCAAGAGCCCTGTCCTCTCCTGAGGTTCCAGCGTTGTTGCCTCTGAGGGCAGAGCAAAGCCGGGGTGGCCAGGAGCCCTCTCCTCCTCCATGAATTTGTCCAATCCTCTTTTAAAGCCATCCAGGTTGGTGGCCATCACTGCCTCCTCCCGTGGCAGGGAGTTCCACAGCTTAACGCTGAGCTGCATAGACTTTCTTGTGCCTGCCCTAAATCTCCCAATGGCCAATTTCATTGGATGCCCATGAGTTCTAGCATTACGGCAGAGGGAGAAAAACGTTCCTCCGTCTGCTTTCTCCAGGCCAGGAAACTTTGCAAACTTGTCTCTTCTTCCTCGCCTTTTCACTTAATTGAAAAGTGTCGCACGCTGCATTTGAGCAGGGAGTTCTGGCTGCCTTCTCAACCCCGCTGTCTCCTCTATCCAAACCTGGAGCAGAAGGTGGGACTCTGCGCCTTCTGGTTCACCAAAGGGAACCCGGCCCCCCACCCATGTCAGGAGGGGGCCTGATTCTGGCTTGGCTCTTGGAACGGAGAACAGAAGGAAAGGACCCAGGAGTTCCAGCTCCTTCCAATGAGCTTCAGAAGCCAGCTTTTCTCACCCCCCACCCCATTTTTCTTTCTTTTGTGAGTGGAGGAAAAAGAGGAATTAATGGGAGATAAGTAGCTATCTCTGGCTGCCAGCCACCTTGGCTGTGCTCTGCCTCCATCTTTAATCTTGTTTTTAAGTTGTATTTTAATCAATTGTTTTTATATCTGGTGTTAGCCACCCTGAGCCCAGTCTTGGCTGGGGAGGGCAGGGTATAAATAAAATTTATTTATTATTATTATTATTATTATTATTATTATTATTATTATTATTATTATTCTGAGCAACAGCCCTGGGCTTCCCATTGGGGCACCTGATTTGCCACCCTGAGCCAGGATTCTGGGCCGTGCCTGTTTCTCCCCAAGCGGCAACATGGGGGTGCGTCACCCCCGCCCCTGGCCAGATCCACCAAGCTCTTCCATGTTCTTAGATGCTGCCATTGTGCTCAGCTCTTGTGCCATCCGGCTGAGCCCTGCAAAGAAAGGATTCTGAACTAGATGGCCCCCCCCCCTTGGCCAGATCCAGCAGCCAGGCTCTTCTTCTGTTTCCGTGGAACCTCCAGCTCCAGAGGCACTCTACCGAGAGTCTGAGCGGCATGCAGCCATTGTGAGAACAGGAGGCTGAGCTAGATAGGCCGGATCCTGCAGGGCTTTTCTTGCATCCTTACGAGGGGAAGGAGCCTGGCTGCATTTTGCACGGACCGCCGCTTCCAAATTAAGTCTGGAGCCGAACCAAGTTCCTGTTTCGTTCTGCCTGTGCCCATTAAAGGCCCAACGAGGTTGTCGGAATCAATGTTATCGCCCCATAAATGTCTGGGGGGATTAATGAGCAGGAACGGCTTGGCTCAGGAGCTGGCGCAGGGAGGGGGCCGTCAGTGAGGAAGTTCCAGTGGTGGTGACTTGGGGGGGGGGAGGGAGGTGGGATTCATAATTGAGAAGGGAGAGGAAAACTCCACAGAGCAGAGAGAGGGTTTTCCTGGCAGGGAGAAGAGGGAAGGAAGAAAACGCCACAACTGGATATGAGGAAGGGCTGGAGCTCAGTGGCAGAACACCTGCTTGGCATGCAGAAGGTCCCAGAATCAACCCCCACTGGCGGCATCTCCAGGTTGGACTGGACAAAGACACACACACACCCCGAGCTGCTGCCAGTCAGTGTGGGCAATACTGAGCTGGATGGGCAGAAGAATCTGACTCTGTCTAAGGCAACTTCCTTTGTTCTCATTTAGATCAGCCCTTGATTCAGAATCACAAGGACTGGAATCGGAGGACTGGGATCATTATTGTTCCTGTTTTTATTATGCATTTGTTTTTATCTTGTGAACTGCCCTGAGGTCTTCAGATGAAGGGCAACATGCAAACGTAATAGATAATAGTAAGAATATCGTGTTATCTTAAAACTGTAGAGTTGGAAAGGGACCCCAAGAGTAATCTAGACTAACCCCTGCGATGCAGGAATCGCAGCTAAGGAATTCCTGCCAAAGAACTCTCACCCTCAGACAGTTCCTCCTGATGTTCAGTCAGAATCTCCTTCCCCGTTGATCCGGATCCTGCTCTCCAAAGCAGGAGAAAACCAGCTGCCTTCTTCTCCACCCGCCCCCCCCCCCAGCCGGCCCTTCCCCACACGGCCATCTCCTTCTCTCGCCCCTCCAGGAAGTCTTGCCGGACGGGAAGCGAGAATCCACGCTCAGCCAGCTGCTCATCAACCCCACCGACCAGGACATCGGACGCGTCTACGTCTGTCGCTGCGCCAACGACGCCATCCCAGCGGGCAAGGAGACCTCCATCAAGCTCAACGTTCACCGTGAGTGGGGGGCGGCCTCGTTCTCAGTGCCCCCAGATATCCCAAGGGGGTACCTGAGGATGCCCAGGGGCCTTGGCACTGATTTGGAGGGCTGATCGGAGAAAAGCAAAGTCCGTGGCCCCCCTGGAAGCAGACCCAAGGTTAAGTGAATAGGCCCCGTTTGCCCATCAACGCCAATAGGTCTCCTTGGAGCAGAAAGCCGCTGGATGCAACTCAAAAGTTGGTTGTGCTGGTGGCAGAGGCTGGCAAAGGGGGGAGATGGATAGTTATGGTAGTTATCTGTATGTTGTGGGTGTTTTGTATCATGTCATATAATATGTGTGTTTAAAATCAATTAATGTTTTTTAATTATTGCTCTTCACACACCCACACCCCACTCAATGTTTTTAGCTGTTTCGGTCTTATCTCTGAGCCGCCTTGCGTCCCTGTCAAAAAAAAAAAGGCAGGATATAAATCAGTATTATAATACAGTCAAACCTCAGATCCCAAATGCCTCCGCTTTGGAATGTTTTGGCTCCCGAACGCTGAAAACCAGGAAGTAAATGCTCCAGTTTACAACCGTTTTTTGGAAGCTGAACTTCCGACACGGCTTTATGTTTGACAACCAAGATTTGACTGTAGTAATAATAATAACAACAATAAATTATTATCCATAATAATATGCTGTAGACCCATGGGACTTATTTTGTTTTCCCCTCCTGGGGAGGGGTCATGGTCACCCAGGTAGAGGGATCTCAGGAACAGATTGGAGTCGTGCTCTTCCCGACTGACTTTGACTTCTGAGAATTGGCCAGGAAGGGGTCTTTGCTGCTTTGCAGGCAAGGGGTGTTGCTCCCCCGCCCCCAAATGCCCTTCCTTCCTTCTGCCCGGCAGACCCCCCCACGGTGACGCTGTCCATTCAGCCCCAGACGGTGCAGGAAGGAGAGCGAGTCACCTTCACCTGCGTGGCCACCGCCAACCCAGAGATCAAAGGCTACAGGTGAGTCAGGGTGAAGGTGGGGGAGACCGCAGGATCAGGCCAAAGGGGGCCCCTCCTGCAGCTTCTGGCAGCTGTTCTTCAGAAGCATCGCTGTCCCCAACTGTGCAGGGCAGAGCACTGCCGCTGTGGCTCCTAGCCATCAGTTTCCCTCTCTTCCTCCATGTATTGGCCCAGTCCTCTTTTTAAAGCCAACCAGGTTGGTGTTCATCATTTAACTATGCCCTGTGTGAAGAAAGACTTATCCCTCCCGAATCTTCCAACATTCAGCTTCATTGGATGCCCAGTGTCCATTTTATCCACTGCCCTTGTGGCAGGGAGTTCCACAGTCTAGCCCTGGGAAACAGGTCCTAGGATGAGGCTGGGTGGGTGGACTAGAGGTTTCAGAAGCCCCCCTGCTTCTTCTGATGCCGCTTTCTCTGCCCTCGCCCCCAGGTGGGCCAAAGGAGGCCTCATCATCGAAGACGCCAAGGAAAGCAGATACGAGACGCAGGTGGACTACACCTTTTTCACGGAGCCCGTCTCGTGTGAAGTGCACAACGACGTGGGGAGCACCAACGTCAGCACCCTGGTGGACGTGCATTGTGAGTGGGGCTGGGGGCGAGGAGGTGGTCTGGAAGGGCTCACCTGGAGAACCTGGCCAGAGGCAAAATGGGAAGAAGGCCCAGGTGCAAATGTCCCCTTGGGACAGACTCCCAGGCAAGCGAGAGGCAGGATCAGAGTTTGGGGTGCATCTCCAGCCAGGGAGGGGGTGGCCTGGGAAGGGTCCCTAATGCAGGAGAGAGAGGTCTGCCCATCTTGAGCCCTGTGACCAGGTAGGTCACTGTTTGACTTCCTGGAGGAGGAGCAGCATTTGGTCATATCCTGGCCAGATACATTTACCAGCCAGTCCTCCTGTGTTCCGCTGCCCGCGATGTCTGCCTTAAGACACACACATTTTAGATGTAGGTATGGCTATCACAGGTTCAGTCAAGCACGAGAGAGAGAGAGAGAGGAGAGCCCTGCCACAGGATCAGGCCCAAAGGGGTCCTGGCGTCCTGTTCTCGCAGGGGCCAGCCAGGTGCCCAGAAGCAGAACAGGCGTGCAAAAGTCCTCCGCAGTTGCCTCGCCTGGTATTCAGAGGTAGACTGTCCTCGGCCATGGAGGTTCTGCTATCCCAAGAGACTTCTTTATGCAGACAGAGCCCAAGGGCCACCCGGTTCGGTCTTCTGAGAGAGATGGGGGCAGATCTCCTGACGCTCTCGTTCTCTCCCCAGTTGCCCCTCGCATCGTGGTGGAGCCCAAGCCCACGACCACCAACATCAGCCTGGATGTGACGCTCACCTGCGTGTGGGCAGGGAACCCGCCCCTCACCCTCACCTGGACCAAGAAGGAATCCAACATGGTCGGTGCCGTTCTCTTCCCTCTCCTCCTGACCCCAACCCACTCTCTTTGGGGTGATCCGGCCCCTGGGTGCCCCTGCCTTGGTGTTTGGGGGGGTCCTTGACAGGGCAGCAAATTAGGCCGGCCGTTGCCATTCCCAGATCGCTCAGAGGAAAACAGGCTTGTGCCTCCCGGACCAGAATGTTTATTTGCTGGGTTATAAATGAGGGAACTGCCTGCGTTTCATCTGCTGTTTCTATCGATCCGTTTGTGTGTGTGTGTGTGTGTGTGTGTGTGTGCTTTTGCAGTGAGTGAATTTGCTTTTGCAGTGTTTCTGCGGTGGTGATTTGTTGGGTATTTTAAACAAATCCCTTCTACCTACTCCTTTTCTTTTCTTTTTTCTAAAAAAGGTGTATTACATACACACTTTTCAGAGTTGTTCTCAAATAGAAATATTCTGGAAATCCGTTCAGGCTAAAATCTCTGATATATTAGGATATCGTATACCATTGGGACCGAAAACATTTCTGCTTATTTTTCTAGCAGACGTTATTCCAAAAAATGGTCAAGAAATAGTGTTTCACCTTATAACTACTGCTAAGATTATAAGAACATTGTTTAGGGGAAGCATATCTCCTGCAAGATCTCAGTGGACTGAGAACATTTGGCCCATAGTAACTATGATTAAGCTTATTACAAAAGAACACATCTAAACCAGCCTAGCAGACTGATGGGGGGAAATGTATTTTTGGTAATGCTTTGGAACAACAAGTTAAATGATAATAATATTCAACCTTATGCTGCTTTCAACCTGCTGAACAGTACTTCTTTATGATCTTTTATCTTGGGTTTCTTATGTTTATTAACAAAATGGTTTTTCTAAAATAAAATAAAATGCTGTTGACGTAACCAGCATCTCACAGGCCCTCACTACAAGTCCTATCATCCCTGGCCCTTGGCTAAGCTGGTTGGGGATGGGGGATGTTGTGGCTCAACATGATCTGGCAACCCAAAGTCGAAACACTCTGAGTTCAGGCTGTGTTGTCTTCCCCAACCTGGTGCCCTCTGTTTGGGGGTGCAACTGCCAACCACCCTGTCACTGATGGGCATTGGAGTCCAGAGCGCCAAGCAGGGGGGGTCTTAATCCAGGCAAGGGGGCCAACAATATAGACCAGTAAATAGATAAAATGGAGAGGGTGAGATCCAGCCAATGAGTCCTGTCTGGGAGCACTTCTGCTTGTATTGTGGAACATCTCCCCTCCTCCTCCTGTGCCCCCAAAATCATTGCAATTCTACGTGCGGACGTTGCCCCCTGGTTGTTTGACCCTTTTTAATAGTCTTTCTCTCCTAGAAAAGATTGCACAGGGTACCCTGTTTAAAGTTTAAAAATCACGCATGACTTTTGCTTGGTATACAAAAGCATATTTACATGGATTTATACATGAGGACGCGGGTGGCGCTGTGGGCTAAAGCCTCAGCGCCTAGGGCTTGCCGATCGAAAGGTCGGCGGTTCGAATCCCCGCGGCGGGGTGCGCTCCCGCTGCTCGGTCCCAGCGCCTGCCCACCTAGCAGTTCGAAAGCACCCCCGGGGGCAAGTAGATAAATAGGTACCGCTTACCAGCGGGAAGGTAAACGGCGTTCCGTGTGCGGCTCTGGCTCGCCAGAGCAGTGTTGTCACGCTGGCCACGTGACCCGGAAGTGTCTGCGGACAGCGCTGGCCCCCGGCCAATAAATGTGAGATGGGCGCACAAACCCCACAGTCTGTCAAGACTGGCCCGTTCGGGCAGGGTTACCTTTACCTTTATACATGAGACTGACTAATATTTACAGACTGATTCTGAGGCACAAAGCAGCATCAAAACAGCCTCTGCTGCTCTCACAGTTAAAGCTCCCTCTCTCGACAGTCGAGAGCGGACCTCACTGAAAACGTGGCTGCCCGGGGTTGGGCCATCGAGGGATCCTGGGCTCCAGCCGTCACCCTTTGCTTGGTATTTAGGATGCACCATCTGCACAGGGGGAGCCCCTAAATCAGGGGTCGGGCATGGGCCAGTTCACGATCCCGCAGATGCTGTGGTGTGCGGGAGAGTGCGCACGCATGCGCAAATGCTATTTCCAGCGCAGAGGAGGTGTGTGCAGCTTCCTGCAGCCAATGGGAAGCCGGCCCGCATTGCAGAAGGCGGTCCTTGCTCTGCTCCGTGCCGGTTTAGCACTGTGCACAGGAGCCGGCCGAGCAGGCGGCGGGGGTCCATGGGTTGGTTAAACAACCCCCCAAGGGCCGCTTGCCCTAAATCAATACAATGGGTGAGGAGGAAGAAGGCTGTTCCACCTGCCAAGCTAGAATCCTTTCGCTGACTAAATGTTTTGCCATAGTGCAACACCAAATTCCTTCCATGGTTTAATATATATGCAAGTACAGATAACCTTCATCATCCATAGCAGGCCATTGCCATTATTGTTTTAAAGCTGTTTTAGCATCCCTGCGTAGGTTATAGGGATCAAATGGACACACCAGCGGCTGTGGAGTCTCCAGACGTTGTTGGGATCCAGTCGCCTCAGGCCCGACCTTCAGGGCTATCTGTTTGGGATGGTGGGGGTTGAAGTCTGGCCACATCTGAAGGGCATCAAATGTCCCCCTCCCCACCCCCAGGATGCGGTGGCGTTGAGGTCCGTGGAGCTTCACGCGAGCGAGAGAGAGAGGAAGACCAAAACAAAGACAGAGAAGGCAGAAGAAAGGTTGTGGGGAAGGGAAGACCAAGACATCCAGACGACGTTATGCTAGCTTGGGTTCAGGGGAAGGGCTAGAGGTCTGCTGGAAAAGGGGAGAGGGAGACGGGTGCAGGATCTCTCCTTCCTCTCTCCCTCACACTTGCATCCCGCTTGCATCCTCAGGTGCTAAGCAACAGCAACCAGCTGTACCTCAAGTCCGTCACACAGGCAGACGCCGGGCTGTACGTCTGCAAGGCCATCGTGCCGCGGATCGGGGTCGGCGAGAGAGAAGTCGCCCTCATCGTCAACGGTGAGTGAGGCCGCGAAGCGCAGAGGCAGCCGCTTCACCTGTTGGACTGCGAGCCTGGCGCGTCTGCTGAGATGGAGGGCGGGTCCCTTCCAACTTTGCAGTTCTGTGGTCCTGAGGGTCACCCGGGCTCTGCCATAGCGCTTGTTCATTTCACAGGGGCTGGCACAAGAGGGGGACATTGGATTGTGCCCTGCCCTGCCCTACACTCATTTCAGGCTCAGAAGTTGCTGATACAGCCTGCCTGCCCTGACTCTTCCCCCTGAAAATATATGAGAGAGAGAGAGAGAGAGAGAGAGAGAGAGAGAGAGAGAGAGAGACCCAGGTTAACAGCAAAAAGTATTAAAGAGACAATGAATAAGACTCTGGGTTCCCTGCAGGGTCTGTTAGCAGTGGGAGCCGATCTAAGGATTTTGAATCATAATCTCTTCCTAATGTCACCGAGCAAAATTTCCTAATCCTTCTCATTAGCGGAGCTTGTTGTTTGAGCTGACTGGGGTCTCCTGCTTTCCTTGGAAAGACAGGTCAGAGCAGAGGGTCGTTGGGGAAACTGAGGCTGGACAAAGGAGGGCTGCCAGTGGAGCCCTGTGGGGAAGCTGTTTCCTTATGCAGTGCATCATCTATGGAACTCCCTGCCACAGGAGGCAGGCATGGCCACCAGCTTGGATGGCTTTAAAAGAGGATTAGGCCAATTCATGGAGGAGGAGAGGGACGGCAGCCAGGACGGCTTGGCTTGGCCTCCACAGTCGTAGGCAGCAGTGCTTCTGAACGTTCATTCCTGGAAGCCACAGAAGGGGAGGAGGCTCTGTGTTCGAATCCTGCCTTTAGGTTTCCCCCTGAGGCATCTGGTGGGCCACTGTAGGAACAAGACGGGGGACCAGCAGGACCTGAACCCAAGAGCAGCAATTCTTCCCACTTGTGATTCTCAGCAGCTGCTGTTATTCGAGGCCTCCCAGCAGCGGAGGGAGCGCACAGCCGCTCTGGCCAGTCGCCCTCCATAGCCCTCTCCTCCTCCATGAATTTATCTTATCCCCCTTTGGAGCCATCCAGGTTGGTGGCCATGGCTGCCTCCATGGCAGGGAGTTCCACAGTTTAACTCTGTGCTGCGTGAGGAAGTCCTTGCTTTTGTCTGGCATTCCCCTTGCCAGATGCCCGTGGGTCCTATGAACCTCCGCTGTGTCTCCCCTTCCTGGCCTTCTCTCTAGACGAAAAGGTTCAAGGGCTCTTCCGCAACAGACACTTTGGGGACGAACGTCTCCCACCAGCCTCTGCCAGCTTGGCCCTTCATGGGAGCTGGGGGCCACAACAGCTGGGGGTGCACCAGCTCAAAAGGGGTGGGGGGAGTGGGGCAGAGGAAGTGTCACTTTTATTCAGTCGCTTGCTGACTATATCTCCCCCAACAGAAGGCCAAACCTTTTCTGCCCTCAGACGTCTTCTTCCTCCCGTTTTTCTCTAGGCCCCCCCATCATCTCCAGCGAGTCGGTCCAATACGCCGTGCGGGGGGACCAGGGCAAGGTGGAGTGCCTCATCGGGAGCACCCCTCTCCCCGACCGGATGGTGAGTCCTTCCTTGGCAGTTGGGCAGATCAGTGCAGGAGGCAAAATCGAGGGCTCAGTGGGCAGAGCTGGAGGCTCTGGGTCTCGAGGTCGTGGGTTTGAGCCCCTGCGTGGCAAGGGGTTGGGCCGGATGACCCCTGGGGACCCCTTCCAACCCTGCCATCCTATGGTTCTCTAAGGCTTGGAGCTGGAAGGAGAAGTTTTTGGAGGCGGGCACCCTGGAGCGCTACACCGTGGAGAGGAGCAACACCGGGAGCGGCGTCCTCTCCACCTTGACCATCAACAACGTGATGGAGAGCGACTTCCAGACCCACTACAACTGCACGGCCTGGAACGGCTTTGGGTCTCGGACGGCCATCATTCAGCTGGAGGAGAAAGGTCAGGGGGGCAGAATCATTAGTCAACTAAAAACACGTATGCACAATTCTGGCCTAAGCAGAAATGCTTTCAGAAGTTGCCCCAATGAGCGCTGTTGAAGGCAGCTGCCTGCTGTCAAGAGGCGGGGAGTTCCACAGGGTGGGTGCTGGCACACGGAAAGAGGGAGTCCTTGCCAGTGCAGGACAGGGATTGCGAGACCCCCATAATGTGCCAGTAAAAGGCAGGTAAATCACAACCGCAGCAACACACGGACAGGCTGGATCTGTCTGGGCAGCATGTCCTCTTCAAGCGAGAGGTAGAAATGAAGAAGAAGAATCTTTCTTTGCTTCAGCCACTGACCATAGCAATAAAATAAAATGTACCAAAGATAGAGGCAAAAACGTCACTATACAAAATACATTCTGGAGGTTTATATCAAGAATCAAATAAAGATCTTATTCTAATTGTCCCTGCTAAATTTTTTAGAAGTGAAGCACCCAAGTTCTAGGGTTGCCATATTTCACAGAGTAAAAACCAGGAGACCCCAAAATTGTCCTGGTGTTGTTTTTTACAAAGACGCCAAAAAACCCTGCGGTTTTTCGATTGACTTGTCTAACGTCCAGGCCAAAGCGTCCCCTTTTGGGAATTTCCTCTGGACGTCAATTCCGCCTTTGAAATCCCAGTCATGTCTAGGAAATTCAGGACGTGTAGCAGCCCTAAAGTTTTCTGCCCTTGACAGAACCACCTTTAAAAGGGGGTTGGACAAATTCATGCAGGAGACGGCTGTCCAGGGCTCCTGGCCCCAAGGGCCCCACTCTGGCCCCACAGGCTTCTGAATGCCAGTGGCTGGAAAATACAGAGTTCCTGCTCTTGAGCTTCAATTCCCGCAGGCATCTAGCTGCTCACCGTGAGAACAGGGAGGCTGGACGAGATGCCACCCCCTTTGGCCTGATCCTGCTGGCCCTTCCTGTGTTCTTCAAGTTCAATTAAAATGAAGGAGGAGTTGGGGGGCAGATCTTTCAGCCCCTGTGCTTGAAGGTGGGGGAGAAAGAGAGAGACCTTTCCCCACCCTCCTGCCTCTCTCCCTTTGCAGAAGTTCTGCCCGTGGGAATCATCGCTGGTGCCACCATCGGAGCTGGCATCCTGGTCATCTTCTGCTTCGTGGCCCTGGCCTGCTTCCTGTACAGACGGCGCAAAGGAAGTGAGTGGGACGCACTGGCAGGGGGAGAGGCAGCAGCAGGAACCAGGAGTGCCGGGGCAAATTCACTGGGGAGGGAGTTCCACAGGTGTCTGGGAGCAGCCACCACCGAGAAGGCCCTGCCTCTCCCGTGTCCCCACCAAGCAGGCCTGGGAGGGTGGCCAGACCGAGAAATGGGCCCCCCTGAAGACCTCAGAGCCTGGGCAGGTTTATATGGGAGGATACGGTCTGAACGTGGGCTGGGCCTAAGCTGTAAAGGGCTTTATAGGTCACAACCAGCAGCTGCAATTCCTGCATTGCAGGGGCTTGCAATTCTACAATTCTATGATCTGGGGGTGGGCGCAGATATTGTCAGGAGCTCAGCCTACACTCGAGTAGGACCCTGTATTCATTCAACTTGTTTTTATTATTGGTTGTTAGCCGCCCTGAGCCTGGCCTTGGCTGGGGAGGGCAGGGTATAAATAAAAAATATTATTATTATTATTATTTATTATTAGAGACACATGCCCGACTGGCATGTTCCCTCCCTCCTGGTCGATCGTTCGGGAGCTTCAAAATCTTTCTTCAGCCCGAACATCACAGCAACCGATGCCAACCGACATCGGAACACTTAGGGATCCGCAGAGTTTGCGCAGTTGTGTAACAGACCTCAGCAACTCAGCATTTTGGCTAATCTACTTTATTTACATATAAACACACACAGAGCACTGCAACGTGGCTCCCTCTCTCTCTAGCATCAGACAGCAAAGAGAAAAGGGACAAAGGACAATAGTCCCAATTCATGGAACACAGTAACACAAACATCCTGTCTCCGTCACTTCCCACATATACTGTATACCGTCATGTGAAAGACAACAATCCCATGACTGCAGTCACCGAGCAGGAATTCTAACAGATATCCCCCACCTTTACCCTGAAAAGAATTGCAACAGGCCTTAAAATAATGGCAGCTATAATTATTTATGTATGCCACAACTGCGGCCCGCGTTTTGCTAGCCCAAAAATGGAAAACGAGCGAGGTCCCAACCAAAGTAGAGTGGCAGCTGAAACTGATGGAATATGCACAGCTTGCAGATTTAACATATAGATTAAGAAAACAAGAAGAACATACATTTAAAGAAGGCTGGGAAATGTTTACTGATTATTTGGGTGAAAATTGTGTACATTTAAAAACACTGGTAACATTAAGATAAATTCAACAGTGTAAACCACGGAAAGAGAAGACAGGAAGTCATTGATTTAAGGTCTAAAGGAATATCTTGAAATGTAAATTAGAAAAATTTAATAAAAACTATATATATATTAAAAACCCACAGCATCTAATTGAGCCCTCTTTCCCCCCCCCCAGGCCGCAAGGACGTGACGTTGCGCAAGCTGGACATCAAGGTGGAGACAGTCAACCGGGAGCCTCTGACGCTGCACACGGACCGCGAGGGGGACACGGCCAGCGTCTCCACGGCAACACGCATCATGAAAGCCATCTACTCGGTGAGGGGCCCTTTCCCGTCTGTGGGCTGTTGCCTCGGGGTGGGGTGTGAGCTCCAGGGGGCGGGAGGAAAGGCTGGTTTGTGGCTAGGAGGGACGGAGAGAGTCCTCCGTCCCCCTGCCCACCGAGGTCCCTGACGTTCTCTTTCCGTCACCCAGCCGTTCAAAGATGACGTGGATCTCAAGCAAGACCTTCGCTGCGACACCATCGATACTCGGGAAGAATATGAGCTGAAGGTAAGACGAGCCTGGGAGACAGAGAACCGAGAAACAGTTGCATAGGAACAGGCTGTAAGAAGAGCCAAAGTGAGCCCATCTAGTCCAGCCTCCTGCCCACACAGCGACCAACCAGATGCCCCCAGTGGGAAGCCCTCTCCTCTCCCGCGGTTTCCACCAACTGGCGTCATCCAGGTGGCCAGCAGCCATGATTAGCCCTCTCCTCCCCCATGAATTTATCTCATCAGCTGGAAAGCGCTGTTAGTTAGAGCCTGGCAATGACAATGCCAAGGAAGAGAGGTTAAAAGAGGGAACGGAATTGAGATTTGAGGCCATATTATGAGGCTTCCTGCCTCTGCTGGCTTTGGAAATGGATAACATTAGAAAATATGGGTGTTTTAGATTTGGAAGGTCATGATAACAGATTGGGTTAGCATGCATATCTGTGGTATGAAAAGGTAAAAGTCCATAAAGGATTTTTAACCCACTCGGTAAGGAAATCAATCTATGGTGTATGGGAGAAATATAAATATTTTATAGATAAGTAGAGAACGTTAAGATATGCAGTGAAAAGGGGCTATTAGTGGACGGAGGAGAAGAAGAAGAATTTGTAGGATTCTTTATGTTTTGATTATATTATTTGTGTGAATGTAAACTAAACTGTAAAATCAATAAAATAAAATAAAGAGGGAGTGGGGAGGTGGGTGCCCGACTAGGGATTTCAGTCACGTGCCAACCACGACGCCCTCCAACCACTGCACGGCGCTGCCTCCCAGTCAGTTCCTTGGCTTGACTCTCCCTGCTCTCCCCTCTTTCGTTTCCAGGACCCGACCAACGGCTACTACAACGTCCGCGCCCACGAGGACCGCCCGTCTTCGCGCACAGTGCTCTACGGCGACTACCGCAACCCCGGCCCCTCCCGCTACGAGGCGCGGCCCTCGTCCTGCCTCTCCCACTCCAGTGGCTACGCCCAGCTCAGCACCTACAGCCGGGGACCGGCCTCGGAGTACAGCGCTGAGCCCGTCCCGGGCCCCGCTGCGGGCGCCTCCACGGCCGAGACGGCCAGCCAGCTCTCCTACGAGAACTACGGGGGCCACGGGGCCTTCCCCCCCAGCGCTGGCTATGCCACCTACCGCCTGGGCTACACCCAGCCCCCTCCGCCCGCCCTGGACCGAGCCCCCTACGACACCTACGACCCCCTGGGCAAATACACCACGGCCACCCGCTTCTCCTACACCTCCCCGGACTACGGGCATCGATTCCAGCAGCGGATGCAGACTCACGTCTGAAAGCAGCCGGGACTGGGGAGGGCAGGCGGAAGGTACCTCACGACTCCCCCTGATATTCAGGGGCTCTTCCCCGCCCCCCAAAACCCGGCCCCCTTCGCCCCCCCCTCCTGCAGGCTGGACTCGCAGACCTCCCCCCGACCTCTGACGAGGGCGATACCCGGGGGTCCGTCTTTCAAAATCCCCGAGCTTCCTTCCGCCGTTTCTCAGAAATATTTTTCTTCCTCATCGCATGAAACACTGCTGTGATGGGGAGAGGGGGGCCCTTTCCGAGTCATGGGGGGCTGCAAGGGTGTCGAGCGAAAAAGGGGGGCATCTTGTGAGACTGGACCCTCCTCTCTGCCTGAGGCAGCCCCTTAGTCTTGCGGTGGACACCTGCAAGGAGGTGGAAGGTTGGAAATGACCAAACCAGCGGGGGGGGGCAGTGTGGCTGTGCTGGTGTTTGGCTTGGCCCCAAACAAGGATCTGGGGGTACGCGGGGAGCCGTGCGTTGCAGTCGGAGGGGGGTTCTCATCCTAATGAGTGCAAGACAGAGAGAGGCTGATTTCTATGTCATGTGGACTAGCGACTTGATTACCAAATGGGGTCCCCAGCTCTTCTTCTGTTCTGCGCTTGGTGCAACGACACCTCCTCTGTCAAAGCAGGTGGAAACACCCTTCTTTGTCACAGAGAGCCATGCAAACAGGCCTCTCTGGCGGCACACACTTTCACATCTCCCCACACCAGTGCAACGCAGCCCCACGTCCCTTGGGGTGTGAGTTGATCGAGGTCTGGGGCTAACGTTTCACCCGCCCGAAAACATCGAGAGAGCCTTGTCCTGCCCACCTTGAGGCCGTGACTGAGCTCCTTGCAGAATTTCATAGACTCGCAGAATTGTAGGGTTGAAAGGGCCCCCCAAGGATCATCTAGTCCACCCCGCTGCCATGTGGGAGTTGATTTGGTACGCCAAAGGATCCTGCCTGGGGTCCTTTGCCTCTTCACCCTCACCACCAAATCCAGAGGCCTGGAGGAGAGAATGGGATGAGTTCCATTGTGATGCTCGTCTCACCTGCTTCCAAGACTTTATCCCTCCTCGCCCCACAGTTGGGGGGGTGGGTGCTGGGGGGGAGGGGGCTCTTAGGGGAGAAACCTCCCGAGGGAAAAGGCCCAGGAGCTCTCCTGGGTCCCGTCCCTGTGACCTCTGGCTGTCTTGCTCAAACACCCCCTCCCACCTGGCTTCCATTCTCTCCAGGCTCATTTCCTGGCCATGAGGACCAGCAGCTTAAGAGGTTTAGGTAGAAAAATCAGAACACCAGCCAAGACTCTCAGGAAGCTGAAGCCCACGGAGGGTGGGAGTCTCTCTTCCCGCCTCGCCCCTACGAGGGCAGGACACACCCCTGAATCATTCCCTGGAGGAGGGGGCTCTTTTAGGGGCTGCCCCCCGTCCACCCCCTGCTCCTGCTCCCTGCCAGCCTCCCCTCCTTGCCAGCCACACGCTTTCTCCCTGGCACTTTGAAGGGGGGAAACGGATTCGCTGGCTGTGGGTGGTTGGAGGGTTTTTTAACTGTGGGGTGGAGGGAGAGTCGCGCTGAGAGATGGGGCAGCTCAAGTGTCCCGGCTGGAAATCGCCAGGCTGGAAGGGACCGCGAGGGTCATCTAGTCCAACCCCCTGCATTCCAGGAATCCCTGCTCAGGCCTCCCTGACAGGGCCCCCCACCTCTGCTTAAACACCTCCAAGGAAGGAGCGTCCGTCCCAAGGAACCTTTTCCTGTGTCCAGCAGACGTCTCCCCCCTCCCATCGCCCTCTCCCTACTTTGCACATTCCAAAAAGGGGGCTCTGCCTCCCCTTTCTTTGCCACTCCTTGCCACCCAAAGGATCCACCTGCCTCCCACCCTCTGCTTCTTCCTCCCATCCCTTGACCGCCAATCTTCTGCACTTCCAACGCAGACGGTTGGGTTAAACTTATTTCTCTCTTTATGCCATTTTGGGTTTTTTGACATTTGTGCGTCTTCCCTCCCTCTTCTCTTTCATCTTCTTCTCCTCTTCAAGGAAACCCGCTCCCCCACTTTTTAAATTTTTGTGCCTTAAAAAATCTGAGCTTGATTTGGCCACTAAGAACAGCCTTAGGCATCCTTTGGGGCGACACCCCTGCCAGCCCCGAGATGGTACAGCCGTGTGGCACTGGGGCTGATGGGAGTTGGAGTCCCACAGCGCCCGGTGGGCCCCACATTGGGGAGGCTGACCTAAAGCACTGAGCAGAGTCTCCACCAGCGGAGTCTGGGGTGGGGGAGGCAGGGGGTGGTAGATGCAAAGTTCCAGGTGGGGGGCTTCTCCATCCAGCAGTTTTGCAGGAAGCAAAGAACTTCGGCTTCTTGCGTGTTCCAAACGCCCCACAATTTTATCCTCCCTTTTTGCTCTCCCCTCCCCTCTTCTTGGCATGGTCCATCTCTCAGGTGAGCAAACAGGGCCCAGAGATGCACAACTGGACTCCCTGCGGACCTACAAAGTGAGATTCTCACTTACTCCCGCCTTTGCATGCTACATTTCCAGCTGCAAGATGAAAACAGGTTTCTTTGGCAGCGGGTGCCCTCTGCACATGACCTTGAAGCCCCTGGGCATAAGAATGTGCCCACACAGAGCACCATCTTGTGGTTGCCTCCAGCAACTGCAACTCTGCCTGGTCAGGGAGCAGAAGGAGGCAGTGGGCGTTCTGGCACCCTTCACCTGCCAAGGTTCGATTCCTGCTCTTGGATTTGTCTTTATCGCTTTTTCCTCCCCGGCAGAGAGGCTGGGAAGAGGGGTCGGGGGTCTCTCATCAGGCAACATATTTGATTTACAAGGTCCCTTAGGCTGCTTTTTCAAGTGGTATTTTCAAAGTATTTTCTCCTCTTTTTTGTAAGGAAAAGGAGCTGCCTGACCCGTCAGCCGTGAGCTCCCTTCCTTTCGAGGAAGCAGCTTGGTTGGTGCAATACTGCATGTGGCCACAGTGAGGTGCTCACCCACCCCTTTGAATGAAGTCTCTTTGTGATGGATATTTACACACATCACACTCTTCTTTGCTCCAGGAGAAGCTTAGATGAATTGCAAAAAATGGAGAGATCTTTGAGGGGAGAAGGGAAATGTCTCCTTCCAAAGCCTCTTCCTCTCGCACTTCCTGATCTTAGACTCCAGTCACCCTGGTCCCCCCCCCCTCTCTCTCTCTCAATCATGGAGTCATAGACTCACGTCACGGCAGAGTTGCAATGCCAGAATCGCAGCTGAGGATCACCCAACGCCCTCTGCTCAAAATCCTCCAGCGAAGGAGAGGCCACCACCTTCCAAGGTGACAAATGGCTCTTACTGTCAGAAAATTATCCCTAATTTTTAGTCAAAATCATCTTTCTCGTCATTGGAATCCATGGGTTGTGGTCCTGCCCCCTGGAGTACCAGCAAACAAGCTTGCTCCGCCTTCAGTGGGGCAGCCCTCCAGACCCTGGAAGAGGGCTCTCATATCACCCTCAGTCTTCTCTTCTCCAGGCTAAGCAGACCCAACTCCATCACCCGTTCCTCGCAAGGCTGAGTTCCCAGAGCCTGATCCTCGCAGTCTCCCTCCTGCGCCCGTCTTCCAGTTGCCCATATCCTCCTTAAACTGAGGTGCCCAGAACTGGGCATGGGACTCCATGTGGGGTCTGACCAAGGCAGAACAGAACGGGACGATTCCTTCCCTAGATCTGGACACTAGACTTACTGTGGATGCAGCATCGAATTGCATTCCCCTTTTTTGCTGCTGCGTCACACGGTTGACTCATGTTTAGCTGGTGATCTGCTAAGACCCCCTAGATCCTTTTCACACAGGCACCGGATCTATCCACTGAGTAGGCAGAACCACAAAATGTGGGGAGCGCTATCTCCATGAGGTTTCGGGGCTCAGCGTCATTTGCTGCCCAAGAGCACAAGACACCCCCCCCCTTGAGACAGTCGGGAAATCCAGCAATAATCACTCCAAAGCGTTTGAGCGGGGATGCGCTCTGAGGTCAGAGCTGACAGCACTGGTTGTTCCGTATGGGATTCCCCCGGCCAGGCTGCCTTTGGGTACGCAGGGAGAATGTGTGTGTGTGTGTGTGTGTCTGGGTGGGGGGAGTTACTATGTCTCCCCCCCCCCAGCTCATTTCTGTGTTAATTCCACCCCCCTGCTGGAGACATATATCTGTGAATCTTTTTCACTCCTCCCTCTCCCTCTACACCGACCTTCCTTTTTTTAAAAAATGGTTTTTTTCTCATTCTTAAAAAAATATTATGTACTATATTTTTAGTCTTAAACACAATATATTATATATATTTAATTTTTTATATATATAAAGTTAAATGTTAAAAAAAAAAGTTGAGCTGGAGACCCCTGTGATCATTTCAGGGAGGGCGGAGGGAGGGCAGCATGTTGCATTTCTCTTGCATTTATTGCTTTTCATCCCCCCCTTTCCTCCTCCAAGGAGCTGAAGGTGCTGCGCATGGCTCTTCCCCTCCTCAGAGCAACCCTGCCAGGTGGGTGAGACTGAGAGCCAGAGACTGGCCTTCAAGGCTGCACCCAGTGAGCTTCATGGCCGAGTGAGGATTCGAACCCAGATCTCTTCCAAGGCCTAGTCCAACAAGCTAGCCCCAATGCCATGAGTTGCAGGGGGACGGGTTTTCCTTTGGGAATCCAGTTTCAGGCCAGGATCTGGAATGGATTCTCCAGCCTGGGTGAAGTGTTCTTCCAACCCGTTGCAAGGCTGAACCCCAGCACTCTGGATCCAAGGAGCCTGGGGTGGATCCATTGTAATCTTGCAGCTGCTGAGTCTAGGGGGGATGCTCTCCACAGGTCCTGGCATTGTGGACCCCTGATGCGTCTTGTGGCCGCGGCCATGGAAGAGAAGTTCATTGCTAACCAACTTGACTCACCAGATCTTACAGGAGGACTGGTTGGCGCAGATGACTGAGAATTCACCTGTCCAAATCTTGCAGTGTAGTTTCTGTGAAACACACGTGCATATTTTTAAGCATTCTTTTTTATTGCTTTTTTACAAAAATAGCACTGCACCACCCTCTTTCCTTTCTTCGGGCATCAACAAGGAAAGAATATGTCCAGATTCAGAGAGGAGAGGCCTATCAAAGGCTCCCAGCCAGGATGGCTCTGCCTTGTCAGCTGGAGGGGAGAGGAATTGTTGAGCTCAGATCCTGTTTGCAGGTTTCCTATAACGGGCATCTGGTTGGCCTGATCCAGCAACAAGGCTCTCCATCTGTTCCGATGGAGCCTCCAGGTCCAGAAGCAGTCTATCTTGATTCCTAGGTTCTTGAGGGCATTTGGCCTCTGTGAGAAGAGGAGGCTGGATGGACCAGCAGCAGCCAGGTTCTTCCGCAGAGCACCGGCAGATCTTCCAAGCCGGCGAGGCTGAATGATTTCATCTCCGTACAGAGGCAAGTTTGCCTGCCCGGCTTTTATTACCCAAGAGCCGAGTCATTTGCTTCCCTGCTCTCGGGACCCTTTACTGGGCTCCGTGGATGGGCAGGGGCGAGGTAGAGGGAGGTGGGAAGGTGCGCCGCGGAGCTGATCCGAAGGAGGCAGAAAAATAGATGCGAGCGGCTGAAAGAGGAATAGCTGCTGATGGGGATGGGGGCGGTGATGGGATGCTTCAGAAAGGAGCCTTAATGCAAGGAGGGAGGGAGCGAAAGGGGGCTCCCGGCAAGGGATGGAGAGAGAGGACCCCTGAAGGAGAAGAGGGGAAGCAGAGAGAGAGGGGGGGGGAGCTTATTGGGAAACAAGGAGGAGATAGAAGGATGCGCAGAGGCTCCGACGGATGGATCGTGGAGCTGAGGATATTGGATTTATATCAGGCCTTTGGAAGACAAATGGACCAAATGACTTTTTATTTCATCGCAAAGGATGGCGACGAGAAGAGAATTAATGGAGGGAGGGAAAGAGGCAGCGGAGGCCTCGCGACCAGGGAAACAGAGGCGGGAAAGCCAGAGGCAAAGGCGCCCAGGCCAGCTCCTGTCCAAGTCACGGGGGGAAAGGTCTCGGGTCCCCCAGGTGTGGCGGGACTCAACTCCCATCTGCATCATCCCTGACCGCTCCTCATGGGGGCTGCTGGGAGCTTCTCAAGGGCGCCACGTTGGCAACCTCAGCCCCGAAGTTTCTGGGCAAAAGCCAGGTTTTGCGGGGCTCAATGGATAGACCATGGGGCTTTGTGGAAATGGAGGGGTTGCTGTCTCAGAGGCGCTTCCAAGAGGTCTAGAAGAATGAATTGAGACCTCCAAGAGGACTGGGAGCATGGAAGTGGCTTTTTCGATGTGCGTGTTTTGCTTGAGTATAAAGTTGCAAAATTCATGGGCGGCAGGCTGGGGTGTTAAGAAAGGGGCTTCTGAAAAAAAGTCCCTTCTACAACCCATAACATACATGAACGAAAATCCACAAGACAAACCACAGGCTCTTCCCCCGACCCAGCCCCCCCCCCGCCCATTCAGAGCCTATTGTTTTACTCCTGTTGAATTCCTCCATCAGTGCGTACGCAAAGGAATCATTCACAGTTCTGTCACGGCCAGGGCAGCCCGGGCAGTGTGTCGGACTAGGTCGCCGGGGAGAGGCCAGGGTTCAAATCCACCACCACCCCCCTCGGCCCTGAAGTTCTCAGAGGTGCCCTTAGGGGCCTCTCCGCCTAATCTGCTTCACGGGGTGGTTGTGAGGCTTCAATGAGGGCGAGGAAGCGCCACGAGGCGCGTCACTTTGAGCTCCTTGGAGGAAAGGTGAGAGGGAAATGCAATAAAATGAAGTAGTAAATGATTGGGAGGGGAGTTCTTTTTGGAGCCACGACTCTGCCCAAATCGGGGCAGCTCGCCGACTCCCCCGCCCCGCAGGGCTTTGCGCCTCTTTTTGCGCCCCTGCCCTCTCTCTCTCTCTCTGGTCCGGGGAAGAGTGGCGAGAGGAAGGGAGGCCTTTTCTGCGCCTCCGGCCCCCGAGACAAGCGATGCCCGCTCCCTCCCCCCGACGGAGAGCAGCCCCCTCTTTTCCGCGCCAGGTGGCGGGCGTATTCCGGGAGGCAGAGATGTATTCAAATTTATTCCAGGATGAAAGGGGCTGGCGCTCGCGGCTGTTCAGGAATCGCTCGGCGCGCTGCTCTCGCCTCCTCGCTGATGTTCCCCCGCAGACTTCGACAGGGCTACAAGCCATTAGAAGCCGGGGAGGGGGCTCTCTTTTGATTCCCCACTTTTTAATACATTTTTTTAAAAGAAGAGCTTCGCTTTCAACGTATTTTTGTCCTGCCTTGATTTGACAGGCCGCCTGGGGAGCGTGTAGGATGAAACGGGGAACATCTGTGAGGTCTGGTTCAGAGGCGGGGGGGAGACAAGGAGCCGCCAGGCGAGGAGCCTGACTCCCGGGTAAAGCAGGGCTGTCTTCACCGGCTGGCAGCAGCAGCAGCAGCTCTCCGGGGGTGCAGGTGGTGGCCAGGGCGGGGCAGCTCCTTCGTGGCCCCACCTGGAGAGCGCGCATGGATCCACCTGCGGAACTCCTTTCCGCAGGAGGCAGCAAGGGCCACCAGCCTGGGCGGCTTTAAGAGAGGATCGCGCAGATTCAGGGAGCGGGAGAAGGCTATTGACGCATCCTAGTGGCCCCGATGCTCTTCCAGGGTCGGAGGCAGGAAGGCTTACAAAGGCGCAAGAGGAGAGGGGCTTCTGGGGCGGGTTTTCCCTGAAGGGCGTCTGGGCGCCCGTGGTGAGAACAGGAGGCCGCACCAGATGGGCCCCTCGTGGCCTCATCCACCTGGGTCTTCATTTGTTCTTATGACTGAACCCGGGACCTTCTGCGTGCAAAGTGGCTGCGTTGCACGGCAGTCCCATTCAAATGAAGAAAGATTCCAGTCCTCATGATTTCTGAATGAAGCGCTGGTTTAGCCAGGAACCGATGAAACCGCCTTCAGCAGAGTCAAACCCTTTGCCCATCCAGCTCCGCCCTGTCTAGACTCGAGATGACCATCAGCGGTTCTCTAGGTTTTCATGCAGGAGGGAGCCGTTCCTCGTCCCTGGAGAAGCTGTCAGGGAATGAAGCTGGGAGATACTGCCTACGGGGCGGAAGAGTGAGGACCCATCTACCCCAGCTTCCTGTTCTCACCGCGGCCAAAAAGCCCCCTAGGAATCGAGATAGACTGCCTCTGGACTTGGAGGCTCTTCAAGACCCTCGTGGATCAGGCCAGTGGCCCACCTAGCGCAGCCTCCTCCTCTTCTCACAGGGGCCAGCCAGAAGCCTGACTCCTTGGGAAATCCACAGGCAGGAGCCGCGTGGCTCTCCCCACGTGAAATGGCCAGGAACTGGTGTCATTCAGAAGCCCATTGCCGCAATGTACACTCAGCCGCAATGGCTACTGGCCTTTGAAATACCCATCGAGGAGGACGCAGGGCTGGTGTTGCACCTCTGAAAAGGCTTTGCAAAATCTGCAAGAGTTCATCCCAGACCAAGCATGTAATCCTGCCCGTGTCTACTCAGAAACTAGCCTGCCTTGATTTCAACGAGGTTTACACCCAGGTAAATCACGGGTAGTGAGAGGCAGTGAGAGATTTGACTTTCTTGGGTTCCATGATCACTGCAGATGGTGACAGCAGTCACGAAATTAAGAGACGCCTGCTTCTTGGGAGAAAAGCGATGGCAAACCTAGACAGCATCTTAAAGAGCAGAGACATCACCTTGCCAACAAAGGTCCGTATCGTTAAAGCTCTGGTTTTCCCAGTAGTGATGTATGGAAGTGAGAGCTGGACCATAAAGAAGGCTGATCGCCAAAGAATGGATGCTTTTGAATTCTGGTGCTGGAGGAGACTCTTGAGGGTCCCATGGACTGCAAGAAGAGCAAACACATCCATTCTGAAGGAAATCAGCCCTGAGTGCTCCCTGGAAGGACAGATCCTGAAGCTGAGGCTCCAAGACTTTGGCCACCTCATGAGAAGAGAAGACTCCCTGGAAAAGACCCTGATGTTGGGAAGGATGGAGGGCGCAAGGAGAAGGGGACGACGGAGGACGAGATGGTGGGACAGTGTTCTCCAAGGGACCAGCATGAGTTTGACCAAACTGCGGGAGGCAGTGGAAGACAGGAGTGCCTGGCATGCTCTGGTCCAGGGGGTCACGAAGAGGCGGACACGACTAAACAACAAATCCCGGGTAGAGCAGTGGCTGCAATTTGATGCCCTCTTTCATAAGAACCTGAGAAGAGCCTGGCTGCTGAATCAGGCCCAGGAAGGCCAGTCTAGTCCGGCCTCCTGCTCTCCCAGGGGCCAAGCAGATGCCCATTACAGGAAGCCCAGAAGAAGAATTCATAGAGGTGGTTGCTTATTTTGGGGGGAAAGATTCCCTTCCCGAGCATGTGCATCTCCAACCACCCCATCATTCTCGCTTCGGTCCCAAAATACGACCCCATTTGCCAGCCGCTCCCAATTCCACAGAAATTGCCTTTAAACAAATTGGCTATATTAAGTTCGAGTTTATCCAGCCTGTGATAAAACGGGAGCTTGTGACTCAACGCGCCGGCGAGGGCGAGAGAGGGGCGGGAAGAGAAGCCCTCGGACAAATGACGAGGTGTTCTGGAAATGATTCACCGGAGGCTGAATAATTTCGGGTGGTTATTTGTTTCACCGCGAAGACTACTGTGGGTAAGGGCGGCGTCTCTCCCACGTCCTGCCGAACTCGCACATCGCGTGCCAGAAGATTCCTCCGGTGATCTCTCCAGACTCCTCTCCCCCCATTTCTTTGGAGGAAAGGAAACCTGCAACGGCACATTTTCTGCTGAAGCGAGAGGAGCCATAAACATCTGCATTCCTGCATCGCATCATTTTTATGGGAGGAGTAAAATCTACTTAGCAAACAACACAGATTAAGCCTCGCTTCGCGCTCCCGCTCTCTCACCCTCCCACCTCAAGGGGGATTTTTATTTTTTTGTGCTCTCCATCCCTAGTGTCATAATTATGCGTGCCGGGGAGAGGAGATGATCTGTAATTACAGAGGGAGGAAGAGAGAGGGAGAGAAATCGCTGCTCAACTGGGGGGTCCCTGCACTTTTAGAAAGAAAGAAAGAGGGCGAAAAAGAGGCGAGTGAGTCAAACAGCATTTGCATAAATCTGCATCTTGCCTCCTTCTACCTGCAAGGAGAGGGAAAGGAAGAATCGTGTTCCTTAAGGGGTGGGGAAGGGTCGCATGTGGCCCTCCAGCCCTCTCTGTCCGGCCCTTTGAACCCTCCTCAGCCACGCCCCCTCAGACCACGCCCCTCGCCAGTCCGGCTTCCCAGCTGCGTTGAGTGCTTTGGCTCTGATATTGCCCCCTGGTGGCCTGCTGGGAAGACACACTGCTGGGGGGGCGGGGATTGGCCTAAAGGTAAAGGGACCCCTGACCATTAGGTTCAGTCGTGACCAACTCTGGGGTTGTGGCGCTCATCTGGCTTTACTGGCCGAGGGAGCCAGCGTACAGCTTCCGGGTCATGTGGCCAGCAGGACTAAGCCGCTTCTGGCGAACTAGAGCAGCGCACGGAAAGGCCATTTACCTTTCCCCCGGAGCAGTACCTACCGTTATTTATCTGCTTGCACTATGATGTAAAATATGCATTCGTTGCTCCACCCACTTTTGCCTCTGGCCCCGCCTATCTCTGCCATGCAGCTCCCGGAAGATTGGGGGTGGATTTCAGCCCCCAAACCGAAAAACATCCTTCACCCTTGCTGTAAGCCAGGCATCCCCAAACTCGGCCCTCCAGATGTTTTGGGACTATAACTCCCATCATCCCTAGCTAACAGGACCAGTGGTCAGGGATGATGGGAGTTGTAGTCCCAAAACATCTGGCGGGCCGAGTTTGGGGATGCCTGCTGTAAGCTGTTGGCATGCATGGCTTCTCCAGGGCTTGGACTGAAGTGGGGAAGCTGAGGCTCAGTTCACACGGCAGTTTATCTCGACTTCCTGACCTTCTCCTGTGAATTTCCGCATTGTATCTGAGCTTCTGCACGACGCGAAAGCTGCTTCTGGAAATGCAGCGGAATCCAGAGCAAGTTTAGCTCTCGTTTCCCTGTTATTTGCAAGCGCGTGTTTTTTTCTTCTTCTTCTTCCTGGAAGCAAATTACATGAACTTGCACTAGGTTCTGCTATATTTCCAGAAGCGGCTTTTATGAAAGCTCAAATATAATGTGGAAGTTAGCACTCAGGGAAACCAGAACAAGGTGCCGCGTGAGTGCAGCCTAGCAATGGAGGAGGCACATTTTCTAGAATCATGTGGCTTAGACCTGGAAAGGACCATACCAGAATCACGTGGCAAGGACCTTCTTGGGCTGTTTCACTACAGATGATGGGAGGCACGTGGGGCGGTGGGAAGGTCAAATTTTCGAATGCCTCTCATTTTGTTTGTTCATTTTTAAAAAGCAAAACCCTCTTCTCCCCGCATGTAGACACCTAGTGCATCCATGGGAAAGCCCCCAGTGGCCTGGCTTGCTTTCTCCCTGCAAGGAGCCTCCTCCTTTGCATTCTGGAGCAGAGTCTCGTCCCTCGGAGGCCTCTGATATACAGCGCTCATTCTTTCCACTGCCAGCGCTTTTATCGCCTGCTCACTTGAGAGAGTGGATGCTTTATTTTCCGAGCGGAGCCCTCGCTGATCGGTAACAAAAATAAAATATAACACACACACATATATAAAGAAGTGGGTTTTCTTGCAAAATCTCACAGTCACCTTTGCGGGGGGGGCAGGTGTAAAATGCAGGCATTGGGAAGCTAAAGCTTGATTAAGTTACACGACTGGCCGAGTAATAGATCTAATGCAGGTGGAAAGAGGCTTAGTGCTCATCCCCTCCCCATTGCAAACAGAAATGCCTAAGACGGAGGCCACCAGTCCAAGCAGTGTTTGGCCAGTTCAGCGCCTCAGATGCTTTGCAGGGCCTGGGGTGTCATGGCCCCACCAGCCAGTGGCAACTGGCGTGTCTGCCTGGGACCTGGGAGAGACCAGGGTTCGAATCCTCCGCTCAGCCATGAAGCTCACTGGGTGACCTTGGGCCGGTCATACTGACATATAAACAGAAGGAGAGTCTGCTGGATCAGGCCAGTGGGTCACCTCCTCCTGCATTCTGTTCTCACAGTGGCCAACCGGATCCCTGCGTGAAACTTGCAAGCGGGACCGGGAGCAAGACCAATTCTCCCCTCCTGCAGTTTCCAGGGATTCAGAAGCCTGGCAGACTCCAACCGACTTGGCTGGCTTTAAAATAAGATTTGAGACTGCTTCTGAATGGCCCCCGGAGGAGACAGGGCTCTTGGGCTCAGGTCCTGCTCCGGGTGTCTCTTTAGGCCCGGGCATGGGGAGGGAACAGGCTGCTGGGCTAGTTGGCCCCCTCTTGGTCTGCTCCAGCAGCCAGGCTCCCCTTAGGTTCTCAGCTGCCCCGCCAAGCTCAGCCAGCGCCCATCTGCTTGAATAAAATATTGGAGGAGGGAGGCAAGCCCTGCAGCACACAATCAATCACAAGGCACGGTGTGCACACACCATTTGAATGGCAATGCCTCTCCATTCCCAGCCCCCTCAAATATTTCGCTGGGGGGGGGGCAAAGTCCAAGGGGTAGCGTGGCTGTCTCAGTGTTGCCCCTTTAAGAGCTTAGCAGGGAGGAGCATGCAGATGAAACTGGAATTACTTGGCTCCACCCGTCCTTAGCTCTGGCTGCAGCTACTCTTGCCCTCTTTGCAGTTCCTGGGCCCAGATCAGGGTGAGCTCTCCTGGGCCAGCCACCTGGAGTCTTGAAATCAGCTCTCCAGTAGGCATTGTGGCTGGCAGCCCTTGAGGCTGGGAAGGAGGAAAGGGAAGTTAATGGAGGCCGCCAGGCCACCTCTGGCAGGTGGAGAGAAGAAAGGATTTAGTCACACAGAGTTGTGTGGAACTCCCTGCCACAAGAGGCAGTGATGGCCACCAACCTGGATGGATTGAAAGGAGGATGGGACAAATTCATGGAGGAGGAAAGGGTCACTGAAGGATGCTCACGATGATGGCTATGCTCTTTCTGCACAGGCAGTGATGCTTCTGAATAATACCAGTTGCTGGAAACCGCAGGAGGGGTTTCTGCTTGCGGGTTTCCCTTTTGGTGCATTTGAGGGTCCACTATGAAAACTGGAAGCTGGACTAGATGGGCTATTGGTCTAACCCTGCCGGGCTCTTCTGATGTCAAGAGTTGAGTAGGACCCTGGCAGAGACACATGCCCGACTGGCATGTTCTCTCCCTCCTGCTCGATCATTTGGGAGCTTCAAAAGCTTTCTTCAGCCCAAACATCACTGACACCGGCACACTTAGGGATCCGCAGAGTTTGTGCATTTCACATAACAGACCTCAGCAACTCAGCATTTTGGCTAATCTACTTTATTTGCATATAAACACCCACGGAGCACTGCAACGTGGCTCCCTCTCTCTCTAGCATCAGACAGCAAAGAGAAAAAGAACAAAGGACAATAGTCCCACTTCACAGAACACAGTAAGACAAGCAACCTGTCTCCGTACTTCCCACTCTGTGGAGTCAAAACATACACCGTCATGTGATGGACAACAATCCCATGACTGCAATCATGGAGCAGAAATTCTAACGATTCACATGTTCTTAAGTTTGCCGTCATGGAACAGAATCAAACCTCCCCCCGCTTGGTTCTTCTGTGGTCCATGCATTTATCCCACTGAGGCTCCCTTTTCAGACTTTCCCAATTTTTGCTGATGTCTTGTTTAGTGTTGAGTGTGAATTGTTGCCTCAATATTCCTGGGCCCGCAGGGGCCCTCAAAAATTCTCTGAAACGGCAAAAATGCCAAGCGCCAGGAAGACTGACGGCCGCTGCGCAGGCCCCCGGGGGTTGGCTGGAAGAATTCATCACAGCAGAGCTTAGATCTTGCCCGGTTCACACAGATGAAGTCCTGACCTTTCTGGCTCTTTGCCCATCAAGGGAGCGGCAACAGGTCCGCCTCGCTCTGAGCGTGTGGAACAGAAAGCATTGATTGCAGTTCATCTATAAAATGCAAGGGCGGGGGAAGAAAATTGATCCCTTTTGCACTGGAAGATGAACCTGCCTAATCTGCACTTTCCCAAACAATATGGGAACTGAAAATGCACTGAATCATAGAGTCAGAAGGGACCCCAAGGGGCATCTAGTCCAACCCTCTGAAATGCAGGAACCACAGCTCAGAACGCCTGGCAGATGGCCATCTGACTTATGCCTTCAAATGTCCACCACCTTCGGATGTAGTCTGTTCCACTGTCAAACAGCTTTTAGTGTCAGAAAATTCCCAGATGGGTGGGGTATAAATAATAAAATTATTACTATCATTATTCCTAATGTTTAGATGGAATCTTGTTTCTTGTAATTTGAAAGAATTTGCACTTCCCCAAATTTTGAAGTATAGTTCTCCAGGCAAGCAATGTCTATATTAATAAACAGATTAGGGCAAATTGTGGATTTAAAATTCATCCATATTAGTGAAAATAACATACAAAAGAATGTATTGCCTTCAGGAAAATTGCTTCGCAAAAAATGTGTCTATTAGGCAAAATTGTACATGTTCCTATTAGGAGCAATTTGCACTCAGACATCGGTGACTTTTCATGGGGACTATAATTTAGAAAGGAAAACGATCTGAGTCACCCTATTGAGGAAGACGAGGGGGCTGCTGCTCAGTTTGCTGTCCCAGCAGCCAGCAAACTTCAAGGTCACTCTTCTCATCTCCCTTACATTTTTTAAATCTGGGCTTGGATGAGACATCTCCTCCGACAGAGGGGGCTCTGCTTGGCCTCTGTGAGAAGATGCTGCACTGGGAGGGGGGGTGTCCTTTGGCCGGGTCAAGTAACGGGTCTTGTGCCCTCAAGTCTTTTCACTTTGCACCAGTCCTGAGCAGGGGTTGTAAATGCAGTATTGATGGGCACAGGCTGCCACCTCGTGGCTAAATGGCACATTGTGCAACAAATCCTATCCAGTACGTAACAGAGAACATGGATCCCCAAAAAGGGACCCTTCCCAATTTGGGAATACAGTAGTGCCTCGCAAGACGAAATTAATTCGTTCCGTGAGTTTTTTCGTCTTGCGGTTTTTTTCGTTTTGCGAAGCACGGTGTTGGAAAAGTTTTGGGAAAGCTTCAAAAATCACCAAAGTCTTCAAAAACCTCAAAAAAAGGCTACCACACCGCGTGCTATGAGTTGCTCCTCGAAGTCAAGTCGCAACTGTATTAACGGTGTTAAGAAAAAGGAAACAAACTTGCAAGACATTTTCATTTTCCGTCTTGCAAAGCAAGCCCATAGGGAAAATCGTTTTGCGAAGCAGCTCAAAAAACCAAAAACCCTTTCGTTTTGCGAGTTTTCCGTCTTGCGAGTTTTCCGTCTTGCGAGGCACCACTGTAATAGAATAATAGAGTTGTAGAGTTAGGAGGGAGCCCTGCCAGCTGCAAGCCAGGAATTACAACTGAAGAATCCCTGGCAGACATTCAAGCTCTGCTTCGCTACGTCCAATAGGGGAAAGTCAGAGGACGATGATGCTTTTATTTGTACCCCACTCTGGTGAAGGGGAGGGGCTTGATGATGATGGAGAGATGCCTTGTTTTTCTGAAATTAATATGTAACTTCTCATCTACTGAATCTGAGACTTTGAGAAATTTGTCTCCTTAAAGTGATTAAAATATTGTAGATATTTGTTAGCATGTAACTGAGCTGTGTTGCAAAAGCCATGTGCAGAAGGGATCCTAGGGCATTACCTGTAGTTACAATGAAAGAGATTTGGTGTTTGTGGACACGTGTGTGTGTGTGTGTGTGACCACACATTGTTGTTTAGTTGTTTAGTGGTGTCCGCCTCTTCGTGACCCCCTGGACCAGAGCAGGCCAGGCCCTCCTGTCTTCCACTGCCTCCCGCAGTTTGGTCAAACTCATGCTGGTCGCTTTGAGAACACTGTCCCACCATCTCGTCCTCCGTCGTCCCCTTCTCCTTGTGCCCTCCATCTTTCCCAACATCAGGGTCTTTTCCAGGGAGTCTTCTCTTCTCATGAGGTGGCCAAAGCATTGGAGCCTCAGCTTCAGGATCTGTCCTTCCAGTGAGCACTCAGGGCTGATTTCCTTCAGAATGGAGAGGTTGGATCTTCTTGCAGTCCATGGGACTCCTCAAGAGTCTCCTCCAGCACCAGAATTCAAAAGCATCCCTTCTCTGGCGATCAGCCTTCTTGATGGTGTGACCACGCATATCCCGGGGCATTTATAATGGCATTTCATCCCCCCCCATAGCACCCTCCACAGCGCTCTCGCCCTCCATGAATCTGTCCCCTTTCAAGCCATCCAGACTCTTGTGGCAGGGAGTTCCCCAGTTTAACGATGCGCCTCCATGAATAGGAACTGTCCATTGTCTTTTACAGCGATGTTTTTGGAACGTTGTGAAGCGCCTTGAAGACTGACAACATTGGGCAACAGGAAGCGGCAACTCCACGGCCGCGTTTCCCAAGCTTGGCCCTCCAGCTGCTGTTGGACTACAACTCCCATCATCCCTCGCTAGAAGGACCAGCGGCCAGGGATGATGGGAACTGTAGTCAAAAAACCCGCAGCCGGCGACCCCGCCACGTGCAGCGCCAGCCTGCCTCCCCCTCGCGGCCAAATGGTACGACCCACGCGCTGGTTTGTGGGCGCGTCGTCATGGCAACTCCTGTCGTTCGCCCGCAGGTTTGGGCGGGGCGAGCATCCAACCAATGGGGATTCGGTGCCTTGCGCCTGCGCAGAAGCGACTGGCTAGGCCTATGAGGTGGGCGCATGCGCTCTTTGCTTTGCCAGCAACTCGGCCCCGTTCGGCTGCCCGCCTTCCTTGAGGGAGAAGCGCCCCGAGAGAGACGGGAAGTCTCGCGAGAGGAGGAGGAGGAGGGGAGAGGGAGGAAAGAAAGGAGCGTGGCGCGGGACCGGAAGTGGGAATGCCCCGCCCCTTGGCGGGCCTTTCCGGTTCCGGGTGAGCGGCCGCGGAGCCCCGGCGGCAGGTGAGGCGGGCCAGGCGGGCCGGACGGGGCCTCGGCGGAGGGTCCGGCGGGCCGGGAGGGAGGCGGGCGCCGGGCCTGCGGGCATCTCCGCTCCGGAGCCCCCGGGACGGGAGTCCCGCTTCTCCCCGCCTCGGAAGTCTGCCCCCCTTTGGACCCGCCGGCCTTAGACGAGGAAGCGGGGCGGGGGGTTGCGCTGGATGACCTTTGGGGGCCCCTTCCCCCCCGCCGGGCGGGCCTCCTTGGCGCACGTGGCCCCGAGGGCGGGGTGGGGGGGCTGCCTTTCCTTCCCCCCTCCCTGCCGAGGAGCCTGGTGAGCTCAGCCCATGTCACAAACCCGCCTCTCCAGCCCCGCCAGGCCAATCCCGGGGGCGCAGTGGGGCTGAGCCGGGTAGGTGGGGGGGAAGGGGGCGGGCAGGACGGCGTCTCCTTGCTTCCACAGCAGGACCCCCCCTTGGCCAGGCCGCCCCCGGGGAGGCGGGGAGGGGAGGGGCTCTGCCCCGGGACCCCAGCCATCCTGCTGCCTCCTGCCATCTGCCTGGAACCCGGAAGGGACCCCCAAAGGTCATCAAGTACCATCTCCTGCAGCCCAAGAGTGTTGCCCAGTGGATTTGGGAATACGTTTTGTCTCCAGTTGCTGCCTGGCCACTTAGGTTGCTGCAGTTGTGGGAGGCGGAGCCTTCACAGTGGGCGCCAGGCTGGGGGAGGCTGGCACAGGGGGGCATTACACTTCCTGGGTGGGTGGGTGATGGAGGCCACCTTCACAAGAACAGGAACCAGGGAGGCTGCCTTATATCAAGCCAGAGCAGCTGATTATTTTGCTTCACTGACGGGCAGCAGGGGCTCTCCAGGGTTGCAGGCAGGAGTCCTTTTTTCCCAGCCCTACCTGGAGATGAACCGCAGATACTCTGCATCTGAAGCAGGTGCTCTGCCCACTGAGCAGATAAAATGAGAACAGCTAAAAACATTGGGGGAGAGTCATTAAAAAACAATTAAACGTTAAAAGAAGTGGCTCTGGACTGAGTTAACTAGGATCCCTGAGTAGCTCTGCAGTTTGATTTCCAGTCACCTCAGGAGCAAACATCCTGAACATAAGTCAGCGTGGCTGAGAACTTTGTGAATCCTCCCCCCAAATGCTGGAAATTGACCCTTTCCCTCCCCTCCTCTCTCCCCAGCCTTGTTAGCATGTGGACATGTCCAGCATCGCGCCCCTTGCGGCCTCTCTAGAGCAGCGCCCGCTTGCTGGCCTCTCCTCCTCCTGGTCCCGGTTCATCCATGGAGGAGGGCACCATGTCGAATCTCATTCTCAACCTGGACACGTCCCTCCCTGCAAAGCCCAAGAAGGCCTCTGAGGGGAACCAGAAGCACCAGCGGTTCATCAAGCGCCGGCAGTTCCTGGAGCGGAAAGGCTTCCTGAAGCAGAAGCAGCTCCCAGGGCAAGCCCCGCTGCCCCGTCGGGATGCCTCTCAGAAGCACGGCGGGGCAGACTGCGAGCGGGACAGGAAGAGGCCGAAAGTGGACAGGAAGGGGGCGTCTGCCGGGCAGGACAGGAAGCCTCTGCGGGAGGACAGCTCGGCCCGCAGGACCAAGACATTCCCCAAGGAGAAGGCCGCCCGCGGGGCTAAGGACTCTGGGTCCCAGGGAGGCAATGCCTCTGGGGGTGCCACGGCCTCGAGCAAAGCAGGGAGCGCTGCGGGGGGCGGTTCCTCCGCGAGGCACAACGGGGCGCAGGTCAATGGGGCCGCGGGCGAGATCCGGAGGGTGGCCCTGCTGAGTGAGTTTGAGAGCGGGCTGTCGCCGCTGCTGCTGCCGCCCAAGCCCAGCAAGGTGGTGGCCATTGACTGTGAGATGGTGGGCACGGGCCCCGGTGGGCGCGTCAGTGACCTGGCGCGCTGCAGCGTGGTCAGCTACCATGGCGACGTGATGTACGACAAGTACGTGCGGCCGCTCAGCCCCATCACCAACTACCGGACGCGCTGGAGTGGCATTCAGAGGCACCACATGAAGAACGCCGTCCCCTTCAAGGTGGCCCAGAAGGAGGTGAGTGAGGGGGGAGATCTGGCAGCCTCTCAAGGGGAGCTTTTGGGGACCCCCCTGCCCCACACAAGGTTTTCCATGTTTTCATTAAAACCAAGGCAGTCTGCATTTTTATTCTGGCATCTGGTTGAGGATGGTGGACTAGAGGGGCCCTCTGTGGCCTGATCCAGCAGCTCTTCCTCTCTTCCTGTGGAACCTCCAGGTCCAGAGGCAGTCTATCTGGATTCCTAGGTTCTATGGGGTATTTGGCCACAGTGACAACAGAATGCTAGACTAAGAAAGGAGTCCTTTGGCCTCATCCAGCTGCAGGGCTCTTCTTTTATATCCTCTTATGGGTGAAGTAAGGGACGCGGGTGGTGCTGTGGGTTAAACCACTGAGCCTAGGACTCGCTGATCAGAAGGTCAGCGGTTCAGATCCCCTCAATGGGGTGGGCTCCTGTTGCTCTGTCCCAGCTCCTGGCAACCTAGCAGTCCAAAAGCACGTCAAAATGCAAGTAAATAAATAGGTACCACTCTGGCGGGAAGGTAAACGGCATTTCCGTGCGCTGCTCTGGTTTGCCAGAAACAGCTTAAGTCATGCTGGCCACCAGCTCCTTCAGCCAATAAAGTGAGATGAGTGCTACAACCCCAGAGTTGGCCACGACTGGACCTAATGATCAGGGGTCCCTTTAGCTTTATGGGTGAAGTGGGTCAGACTGCAGCTACGATGTCTTTGTGGGTCTGCATCCTGCTGTGCTTGACTGGATACAGCAGGCTTCCTCAACCTCGGCCCTCCAGATGTTTTTGGCCAACAACTCCCATGACCCCTAGCTAGCAGGACCAGTGGTCAGGGATGATGGGAATTGTAGTCTCAAAACATCTGGAGGGCCGAGTTTGAGGAAGCCTGGGCTACTGGTTGAGTCTTGAGCTATTGAGCGCTGACTGATGACATCGCTTCCCCTCCCTGCCTTTCAGATCCTCAAGGTCCTCTCTGGGAAGATCGTTGTGGGCCACGCCATCCACAACGACTTCAAAGCCCTCAAGTATTTCCACCCCAAGTCGCTGACCAGGGACACCTCGAAGAACCCTCTGCTCAACCGCAAGGCCGGCTTCCCGGAGAACGAGCAGGCCTCCCTGAAGCGCCTCACCAAGCAGCTCCTCCACAGGGACATCCAGGTAACCCCCCCCTGCCTTGTCCGCCTGCTCTCCCCCTTCCATCTGGCTCAGTGTTGCCCACACTGGCTGGCAGCCAGCTCTTTGGAGAAAGGCCCAGTGACAGTGTCTTGGCAGATTTCCTTTTCAAGAGTCTCTCCTCTTGGCTGGCTGTAGTTGTTATTATTTATTAAATGCATTGCTTGATTTTTCTTGCTGAAGTTAATTCAGCCGACACAAGATAATATCACCAAGGCAAATATCAGTAAACAAACCCTAAACATCCATAAAAATGCCAAAAGTAGTTTCTTTCCCAAATAGGTTTTATCATAAGCAATAGCAAATGCAATAAATAAAGATTTGACTTGAGATATATCAAGTCACTTGATGGAGGAGTTTAACAAACTGAAGGACATTGTCCTCTTTTTATGCTCCTCCTGATGGAAACATGCAGATGGGGACAGATACACCCCTGCTTTAAGTCGTTTACATACTCTCTTCTCTTGTACAGTATATTATTTACTACAAAGCTCAATGACTAAGCTCTTTAGCAACTAAATGTCAGATTACTGGAACGAGGTCTGAGCACTGAACCACTGGCATATCACAAGTGGACTCTTTGTTACTGTGTTTGCAGCTGCTCAAGATACAATCTGTTGGGGGGGGGACTACTTTTGCCATTTTTATGAATGGACGTTTAGTGTTTGTTTACAGATATTTGCCTTGGTGGTCTTATCTTGTGTCGATTGCAGTAGTCATTGTATCACCGCCCTGTTCATTGTTTTAAAGGCAATTCAAAGCAGCGTGCAACCAAGTAAACAAGCAAAAACCCACGTAGATCCATTTTTTTAAAAAAACAACTCATTAAAATAATGGATTAAAACAGATTTTAAAACACCCCACCCACCCTAAAAGGCCGAAGCCTGAGGACAAAGGCTGGTTAAAAAGGAAAGCTTTCGCCAGGCACTTAAAAGATACAGTACTGTATATAATGAAGGTGCCAAGTGAGCCTCCCTGGGGAGAGCATGAACTGGGAGATACCACAGAAAAGGCCCTGCTCCAGACATTGAGGAGGCTCTCAAAGAAGGGCCTCAGGTGACAATTGCAGGGTCCAGGTCAGTTCATATGCATCATAAAGCACTCACCATTGCTTTCTTGAGCCTGGAGAGAAAATGGTTGCTCTGGTCAGACCTCACCTGGAGTACTGTGTCCAGTTCTGGGCACCACAATTCAAGAAGGACACTGACAAACTGGAACGTGTCCAGAGGAGGGCAACCAAAATGGTCAAAGGCCTGGAAACGATGCCTTATGAGGAACGGCTAAGGGAGCTGGGCATGTGTAGCCTGGAGAAGAGGAGGTTAAGGGGTGATATGATAGCCATGTTCAAATATATAAAAGGATGTCACATAGAGGAGGGAGAAAGGTTGTTTTCTGCTGCTCCAGAGAAGCGGACACGGAGCAATGGATCCAAACTACAAGAAAGAAGATTCCACCTAAACATTAGGAAGAACTTCCTGACAGTAAGAGCTGTTCAACAGTGGAATTTGCTGCCAAGGAGTGTGGTGGAGTCTCCTACTTTGGAGGTCTTTAAGCAGAGGCTTGACAACCATATGTCAGGAGTGCTCTGATGGTGTTTCCTGCTTGGCAGGGGGTTGGACTCGATGGCCCTTGTGGTCTCTTCCAACTCTATGATTCTATGAAATGACCAGGAGGAGCTTTTCCAAATCTGTTATTCGTGCAGTTTTTAGACCCCCCCCCCGACACAGCAGGAGCAGGAGTAGCCCCTGTGGCTCCCTCCAGGTGGCTGCCACACTACAGTTCCCATCACCCCTGCCCATTGGGCCGTGGTGGTACCAGGGCTGATGGGAGATGGAGTCTGGCAGCTTCTTGAGGGCCACTGAGGAGCAGAGTCCCCTGGCCTTGGAGGAGACCCTGGGTTTGGTTTAACATTGCACTCAGAGCGGCTCACAGTAGCAGCAGAAAAGAACAGCAGATACTGCAATTGCTGTAAGCTCAAAACACAGGAGCATATAAATAAAGCAGGCAACCAGAGTAAATCTTTTGAAACAATGCAATTCCATAAATTTATAGCGAGCTGCAGGGTAAAGGTAAAGGGACCCCTGACCATTAGGTCCAGTCGTGGCCGACTCTGGGGTTGTGGCGCTCATCTCGCTTTACTGGCTGAGGGAGCCGGCGTACAGCTTCCGGGTCACGTGGCCAGCATGACTAAGCCGCTTCTGGCGAACCAGAGCAGCACACGGAAGCGCCGTTTACCTTCCCAGCGGAGCGGTACTTATTTATCTACTTGCACTTTGACGTGCTTTCAACCTGCTAGGTTGGCAGGAGCAGGGACCGAGCAACGGGAGCTCACCCCGTCGCGGGGATTCAAACCACCGACCTTCTGATCAGCAAGTCCTAGGCTCAGTGGTTTAACCCACAGCGCCACCCGCGTCCCTATTCTGCAGTATAAAAGGGACCGTTTAATCTTGTCCCCAAAGAGCAGAAGTTCCCTTGAGTGACTCCATAGCCAAGCTGCTGTGCGCCTCTCTTTATCTGGACGCCCTTTCCTAGTATCATAGAATTGTAGAGTTGGAAGGGACCCACAGGGATCATCTAGCCCAACCCCCTGTAATGCAAGCATCCCTGACCAGGGGGCCACCCAGCTTCTGTTTTGAGACCTCCAAGGAAGGAGAGCCCACCCCCTTCCTTCCGAGTAGGCTCTTACCCTCAGAAACTCTTTTTCTGTAACTTGAATCCCTCGGTTTGGGTCCTGCCCTCTGTCTTCCATGGGGCGGCCCTTGAGGTATTTGAAGATGGCTTTGTGGGGGGGGAGGGGGTGTCCTCTCACTTTGTGAGGGGTCAGAGAGACGTGACCCCTGCCCTCATCTTGCTCCTTCCTTCCTTCTTTCCTTACCCCCCCCCCAGGTGGGGAACAAAGGCCACTCCTCAGTGGAAGACGCCCGGGCCACCATGGAACTGTACAAGGTGGTGGAGGACGAGTGGGAGAGGCAACTGGCCACCTCTCCTCAGGACTGACCCCCAACTCCAGTCGCCACCAAGCCTTGGAACCCGGAGCCGCCGGGGGAAGCCGGCACTCCCCTCCCTGCCCCCCGAGCCGTTTGGAGGAGGGTGTTGAGGGGTCGATGGGGCGGAGGGAGAGGAGGGCCGGCAGAGCGAAGGAACTGACTGGGGGCGGGGGGGGGGAAGGAGGCAAGTGTGCCCATTACATCGCTTCCATCTGACGGCAGCCTTGGTGTGTTCCTCCCCTTCCTCTCTGTGACGGTGCTCAGCCTCCTTCCCTCTCGGCTTGAAGCTCAGAGGGAGGGGGGCCAACTCACCCTCCCCGGCAGGGGGGCTTTCAACATGGTGCTATCCACTTCCCAGGCCCCGGTGGCTGGGGGGGGTCGTGTGCTGTTGGAGTTGAGCGCCAACCAGGCCAAGGTGCCCATCCAGTTGCCTCGACCGGTGGATCTTTGGTGACCCCCTCCCCGCCTCTGTGGTGGCACAGGGAGACTGGCTTCCTGCCCCCACTCTCCTAACAGGGCAGGGGGGCACTCAGTTCCCTAGCTGGACTCCTGTGGGTCTTCTCTCTCCCTTGCCAGGTGATGGGAGCCTCCCCCCATGCACTTGGTGGTCTTGAGCTCCCCTCTGCCGCCTCCTCCTCCTTGGCCTCACCCCTCCCTCTGGGGTCAAGGAAGCCCCCCGCTTTTCAGCCAGGCAGGGTTGGCCCTGTGTGGACGGTGACCCCCTTGTGTTCTCGTTGGCGGGGGGATGTCTGTCTCTCCCTTCCTCTTCCCACTTTCTCCACATCCTTCATAATCTCTCATTGTTATCTGTTTTCTGCTCTCCGCCAGCAGGTCCCCAGGTGGATTAGAGCAATGAAAAACACAAAACAGTTTGCAATCCCAGGAACACCCCCCTGTCCCTCCCCACTTTGGCCCCCTAAACTTAGAAGACGAAAACCCCCGGAACATTGACGCAGGAGGAGGAGGTGCCTTCTGCCCTTATGGTCTCTTCCTGGTGGAGGTGTGGGGCCGGGAGAAGGAATACAGGGGCACTTATGGGTTACAGGCGCTCCAGGTTACAGACTCTGCTAGCCCAGAAATAATACCTCGGGTTAAGAACTTTGCTTCAGGATGAGAACAGAAATCGTGCAGCAGCGGCAGCAGGAGGCCCCATTAGCTGAAGTGGTACCTCAGGTTAAGAATGGACCTCCAGGACGAATTAAGTTCCTAACCCGAGGTACCACTGTATCTCTGTTCCCCTCGAGGGGAAGGGGGGCGTTGCGCACACCCACACCCCGCCTTATGGCGCCCAGAGCCTGGGAACCCCCCCCCCCGAGAGAGGGGAGGCCCCGTGGGTGTTGGCCCACAGTGCCCCCCGCGAAGCATCCCTTTCTCAGCTCAGCAGGCGTTGGGGTCCTGGCTGGGGCCAGAATGGGCAGGATCCTGCCCGGATGAGCCTTGCCTGGACTGCAGCTCCCATCAGCCGCAGCATCAGAGGCTTGTTCTGGCCCCAGAGCTGTAGCCCCCCAGGTTCTGAAGGGGGCCAGGTTGGCCAAGGGCTGATCTAGGGCACAGGGCTCTTTGCAAAGGGCAGGAGGGGGAGGCCCACCAGGCAGCCCCCCCCTTTTGGTTTGCAGGGGCTCCTCTTTCTCCCTCCCTTCCTCATAATACCTCCAGCTGCACAATCAGAATGAATGGAGCATTCCTGGAGCACAAAGTTCCCATCCTTGAAGAAACTACAACAGTAAACACTGGGCACATTTTCTAATTCTGATGCTGAAAATTCCCTGGAACACTGTGACCCCCCCCTTGCCCCCCTGCGTCCCCAAAGTGGCTCCATCGCTGTGTCTTGGCCAGTGAGTGTCTCATTCTCTGTCACTCTCTGTCTTTTCTCTCTGGTGCTGTTTCCCACCAAGTGACCATGAAGCAAGAAGGTGGTTTTTGTGTGTGTGAGTTTTGGGGTACTGTACAGACCTTGCTGTTAGTTGTGACGCAACGTGTGTTTGTGTGTGTGTCTTTCTGGGAAGAAGAGGGAGCCCCGAAGCACATTGCTTTTAATGAGATACCAACAGTCGCTCTGAAAGAAAAGGTCTTAAGGTTTGTTTTCCCATCTCTCCCCATTTGCTTTCCCCCACTGAGCCTTGGATAAAAAAAGACCAACTTTCCAGACGTCCTTCTCTCTTGCCTTTGGCGCAGCCTCTGTCCCTCCCGGGGTTTGGGTTTCTGTGCCCCTTCCTCCTGGGCTCTTGGGGGCTCCCCACAAAGGGGCGTTCGCAAGCTACCAAGTGGGCCTCCATGGAACTCCTAATTTATTTTAAACTTTATTGAACGTTTTAAAAACGGTTGCCAAACGTATTGTCTTTTCCCCGCGGAAATCTTTGATGCGGATCCTTTGCAGCAGTCTCAGAAAGACTCCTCAAGCAGTTTTAAAGCGAGCATCTTTTTAAAACAAAGACAAAAATGGAAGAATAATTTTTTTAAACCATCCGCACGGGAAACAGATTTCCTACCCAAAAGCCCACACACACTCTGCAAAAAAAAGAAACTTACTTTTTCCATTTGTGTTAATGCTGGTAATTATGAACGGGTGTGTCTTCTGTCTGTGCTTGGAATTGTTTTGTCTTTTTCTAAAAAAGTAAAATATTTCACTTACTGGCTTGAGACCTGTGTACTTGCGTAGGCGTGGCAGGGGGAAGGGGCCTGATCCGAAGAGCCGCTGTATCTGAAGAACATGAAAAGAGCTCTGCAGCTGGATCACGCCAAAGTCCACACGATGGACCCGAGTGCGAGAGCAGCGCTCTCCCTGCCTTTTCCAGCAACTGCCTCTGACATTGGAGGCAGAACATAACCCACCAAGGGGAGTAGCCTTTGATAGCCCCCTCCTCCATGAATTTGTCCAACCCTCTTCTAAAGTTGGGGGCCATCACTGCCTCCTGTGGCAGGGAGTTCCACAATTTGTGGGAAGAAGTCCTTTCTTTTCTCTGTCCTGAATCTTCACAAGGTTCAGTGTGATGAGAGAGGGAGGAAAACCTTTCTTCCTGCATTCTCCGTGTCGTCCTTACACGACCCCATACCACCTGAAGGATTGCTACACAAAGCAGCATCATTGTTTTATTGAATTTTGGTTCATTGGTTTTCCGCTTCCTCAGCTCTTGGGAGCTTCCAGGAGGCCCTGAGGAGGTGGGGGGGGGGTGGCAGCCTCTGTGGGACCCTCTCCCTGGACCCCCAAGCTCCTGCCATTCCAACCCCAAGCAGCCCCTTGCGTATCTCATGCAAGAGACCGGCATCTTGAACCATCGAGTCCCAAGGCGCTCCAGGACAGCTGGTGATGCAGGTGGCAGCCATGAAAAGAGCCAAGTTGCTTTTGCCTGCGAGTCCCTCCAGGGCTGGGCCCCTGATCCTTCTGGCCAGAGGAGTGAACATCTCCCTGGAGAGATTGAACCTGCTCACCCAGAGGGATCAGCTTCCCTGAAGTGCAGAGGCAAAAGGGAAAGGCTCTTTGCAAGGCCTCTGGCCACCCACCTCCCTTTATCCAGAACCACAAGGACTAGAAGCCTGCTTTGTTTTTGGCAGAGGAGCTGTCGCCCTGCTCAGCCAGCAGTGGCTGTGGCTCTTGCACCCTGAGGGGTGTGCGTTGTGGCTCTGGTGGTTGGTGCAGACCTGGTGCCTTCTTTGCCACCAGGGGAAGCTGTAGGACCAGCCTTTGTTGCATCGTTCTGCAGGCCAAGCGGGGATCCTCAAAGGCAGGGCTGGTTGCTTGTGGCCTCCACGGGCGAGAAGGGGTGTGTGTGTGTGAAAGAGACGCATGCACAGCTTCCAAGTGAGCCTGGAGCTGGGGCTGACTTCAAAACAAAGCCCACCTCTCCATTCAGTTTCGGGGAAGGGGAGGAATGTGCTGTGGCCCACCAGGGCTGGGAGAGACGAAAGCTTTTAAAGGTGAAATACGGCCTCTGTCTTGGGATTGAGGGTGAGAGCCCAGCCAGCCGGCCTCTTGTGATGAATCTGTCGCTCGGGGCTCCTTCGGATTTGCTCTTTGTGTGGCCTCCAGACCTCCTCTCTCTTTCTTTTTCTTCCTTCCTTTAAAAATGCTTCTCGCCTGTCTTAATGCAAATCAGAGGAGGAGGAGAGGAGGAGCCAGTTTCTAAGAACATCAGCAGAACCTGGCTGCTGGATCAGGCCAGTGGCCAGCATCCTGTCCTCACAGGGGCCAGGTGCCCCAAAGAACCTCAGAGTCGAGATAGACTGCCTCTGGACCTGGAGGTTCTCTAGGAACGTGAGAAAAGCCTGCCTGTTGGGTCAGCCGAAAGGCCCATCAGCCCAGCATCCCGATGCCTGTGGGACTTGAGCGCAAAGGCAACTCTCCCCTCCTGTAGTTTTCAGCAACTTAATTCAGGAACACTGCCGCCTCCCACCGTGCAGGCCAGGCTCCTTCGATGGCCCTCTCCATGAATTATTCCTAATCCACGTTGGTCCCGAAATTTCAGTTTCCTCATCCTTTTAAATCCGGGGGTGTCTTTTGCTGCTCTTGCCCCGGTGTGGAGTGTTTATACCATTTAGCTATTTATAACTTTGTCATAACACGAAGCTCTCCCCTCTGTTTGCTTTTGCTCGGCTCTCTGCGTTTCGATAATTAAGGAATGGCCGTCGGAGGAATGGGCCCGTGTGTTTTTTCTTCCACTGCCTCCCTTTACACATAAATAACTTGTCAGTTCTGACAGGGCTGCTCTGGCCCAGAGACCAGCCGCAACCCCCACCCTCTCGCTCCCAGGCTCGCCAAGACGGGCCCCGATTCGGAAGGAGCCTGAAGGAGCCTGGGGCAAACCGAGAGAGGAGGGTCGAGCAATGCCCCGAAACACAGGGATGAAGAAATGGCTCCATGGCAGTTAAGCTGTGTCTGTCTGTCTGTCTGTCTGTCTGTCTATCTATCTATCTATCTATCTGTCTATCTGGCTTGACCGCACAGGGAAGCCTGTTGTCTTTGTTCACTGGGGGAAAGACCAAAGCTCAGTGGTAGAGCACCTGCTAGGCCTGTAGAAGGCCTCGGGTTCAATCCAGAGCAGGGGAAGAGTCCTGCTATCTGAAGCACCAGAGAGCCACTGCCAAGGAGTGTGGGCAGTACCAAGCTAGATGGTTTGAGCTGCAGGGAGCAGCTCCCCACTCCTGCCTTTTATTCAGAACCATGAGGACTAGCACCCTGCTTTATTTTCAGTGGCAGAACATCTGCTTTTCATGCAAAGGGAGGTTGTGGGGTCAGTCCCTGCTGGCACTTACAGGTAATGGCGGCCACGTTCACCTTTTCTGAACCCCTGGAGAGTCGGCGTGGGCACTGTGCAGCCAAGCAGACCAGGGGGCCTGGCTCTCCATGGGGCACCTTCCGACATCCCTGCCAGTCTGGAGGTGCAGGACGGCCCCGGTTTCTCATGCAGGTTCCCATGGTGGGGCCTCGTCCCTAAGCTCCTCCGCTTGGGGTGGCGACCAAGGGTTGGCCTTCCAGGATTCCAGTGGCCCCCCAGAATGGTCGGGGGCGAGGGGCAAGAGGCCGGGGCCTCCTGGGGGCCTCGCCACAATTCTGGCACCCAAACCTTGTGACACATCACATGAATTTGTGAGAGATTGGGCTGCAGGCCTCACACCTCTGATGTGTCATTTCCCACACTGCTCCAGGGACGGCATGATGATGATGATAATTTATTATTTATACTCCACCCATCTGGCTGGGCTTCCCCAGCCACTCTGGGCAGCTTCCCACAAAATATTAAAATACCATAATACATCAAACATTAAAAGCTTCCCTAAACAGGGCCGCCTTCAGAAGTCTGGTAGTTGTTGTTCTCTTTGACATCTGCTGGGAGGGCGTTCCACAGGGCGGGCGCCACCACCGAGAAGGCCCTCTGCCTGGTTCCCTGTAACTCACAGCAAGAGATCCGCTAGAAGGCCCTTGGATCTGGACCTCAGTGTCCGGGCAGAACGATGGGGGTGGAGACACTCCTTCAGGTACACTGGGCAAGGCCATTTAGGGCTTTCAAGGTCAGCACCAACACTTTGAATTGTGCTCGGAAATGTACTGGGAGCCAATGTACAGTATTTTTCACCCTATAGGAAGCACTTTTTCCCCTCCAAAAATGAAGGGGAAATGTGGGTGCGTCCTATGGGGCGAATGCAGGCTTTCACTGAAGCCTGGAGAGCAAGAGGGGTCGGTGCGCACCGACCCCTCTCGCTCTCCAGGCTTCAGGAGAGCCCCAGCGCCAGCCCCACAAGGTCGGGAGACAGCGGGATGGCGGCGTTCCGCCTCCCTCTGTCTCCCGAAGTGGTTTGGAGGCTGACGGCGGGGAGACCCCGCCACCAGCCCCGCAAGCTCCGGGGACAGTGGGGAGGCGCAGCGCGTCTCCCCGCTGTCCCCGGACCTAATCTGGAGGCGAGCGGCAGGGAGAGGAGCGCTTCTCCCCGCTGCCTGCCCCACAAGCTCCGGGGACAGCTGGGAGACGCAGCGCGTCTTCCTGCTGTCCCCGGACCTGATCTCAAGGCCGGCGGCAGGGAGAAGAGTGCTTCTCCCCGCTGCCTGCCCCACAAGCGCCTGGGGGGGGGGAAATAAACTGCTATGGGCCAGTGCGTCCTATGGGGTGAAAAATACGGTAGGTCTTTCAAGACTGGTGTTGTGTGGTCTTGGCGGCCGCTCCCAGTCCCCAGTCTGGCTGCCGCATTCTGGATTAGTTGTAGTTTCCAGGTCACCTTCAAAGGTATGTGACATGGAGAATCTTGGAGCCTCAGGAGAGTCTGCTGGATCAGGCCAGGGGCCCATGTAGCCCAGCTTCCCAGGTGCCCCCGAGGGAAACCCTGGAGCAGCAACACGCTCCTCTCCTGCAGTTTCCAGCAAGGGGGATCCAGAAGCATCATTGCTGCCTCCAGCCGCTTCTCCGTGGATTTGTTGCAGCGAGGCCCCCCTCCTGTGGAACCGGACCCCCCTCACCCAAGGAAGGACAGAGGTTTGGGGAAGGGAGTCCCGTAGGCCACAGCTCCCTGTGACTGGGGGCCTCATTATCTTCTTGTTCTCCTTCCTCTCTGGGCTGTGGGCTTTTTGTATTGACAGCAGCAAGGCTGTCCCTTTGCTTTGAAAGCAACATCTGCAGGCTGCAGCCTCTGGCCATGGGCTTAAGGGCCCCCAATTCTCTCCCTCTCTCTCACGCCCTGGGATGGTTGAGGCAGGGCGGGTGAAAAAAGAGACATGTTTTAAGAATTTCCTGGCAAGGCGCTTTGCTGACTCAGGGCTTCCTCATCAGCACCTCATTTGTTCCAAAGCAATAATGGGATGACACGGCTGAACCCTGGTACCTAATAAATACGCGGAGCAGGGACTGCTCCGGGGGGGGGATGAGGAAGGGGATGGAGAGACCCCCCCCCTTGTGCAATGTTTGGAGGAAAGGAGAGGGGGGAGGCAGGATGGAAGTTTGCAAAATGGTTCGCTGCATGGATAAAGAAATGATATCCCGTCCCGCCTTCCATAAGACAAGAACTGGTGTTGGAAGGATTAGGACGAATAAAAGGAAGGACTTCTTCCTGCAGCATAGAGTTAACCTGTGGAACTCCCTGCCACAGGAGTACACCAACTTGGATGGCTTCCAAAGAGCATGAGCTGTGCTGGGAGCTGCAGGTCAGCCTTGCCCAGAGGGGGCCATGTTGCCTGTAGAGCCACTGCCTGCAGGGGAAGGCCCTTGCAGCCCTGCAGGAGAGGCCCCTGCTTTGCAAAGCGAAGGGCCCAGGAGCAGCCCCTGCAGGTAGGGCTGGGAGAGAGAGCCCAAGAGGGCTGCTGCCAGTCAGCACAGGCAATACAAAGCTGGGTGGACCAATGATCCGACTCGGTACGAGGCAGCATCCTGGCGCGGAGTCTGGATCAAACAGTCACAAAGAAAAGACCACAAGCCTTGAGAGGAAGGGAAACGCACAGCATCTGGAGTGGGTTCTTTTGCTGTGTATTCTTCATTGCAGGAGCTTGGACGAGATCAGGCATCCCCAAACTCGGCCCTCCAGATGTTTTGGGACTACAACTCCCATCATCCCTAGCTAACAGTACTAGTGGTCAGGGATGGTGGGAATTGTAGTCCCAAAACCTGGAGGGTCGAGTTTGGGGATGCCGGCAAATACAGGGGATTACGGTCGGAGTGAAACAATATAAACTGAAAGCATTTGCAGATGACTTAGTAATAACATTACAGGAGCCAGAATCTAGTACAAAAAGAGTTTTGGAACTGATACAAGAATTTGGTCGGGTGGCAGGATTTAAGTTGAACAAACAAAAAACTAAAGTTTTGGGGAAGAACTTGACGCCTTTAGAAATAGAGGGGTTTCAGAAGGAAACAGAGTTAGCTGTGGTTAAGAAGGTGAAATACCTGGGGGTAAACTTGACGCCTAAAAATTTGAACTTGTTTAAGGATAACTATGAGAAATGCTGGTTAGAAATTAAGAAAGATTTAGAAACTTGGTCACGATTGAAGCTTTCCTTGCTGGGCCGAATTGCGGCTGTAAAAATGAACGTTTTGCCAAAGATGTTGTTTTTGTTTCAAACCTTGCAGATCGTGGACAGAGTGGAATGTTTTAGAAAGTGGCAGAAGGATATTTCAAAGTTTGTTTGGCAGGGCAAAAAGCCCCGAATTAAGTTTAAGATACTAACTGATGCAAAAGAGAGGGGGGGTTTGCCCTGCCAGACTTAAGGTTATACTACGAAGCTGCAGCCTTCTGCTGGATGAAAGATTGGATTTTATTAGAGAACACAGATGTCCTAGATCTGGAAGGTTTTAATAACTCGTTAGGCTGGCATGCGTATTTGTGGTATGGCAAGGTAAAAACACATGGAATGTTCAAAAACCATATTGTCAGGAAAGCAATTTTTATGGTCTGGATGAAATACAAAGACTTATTGGAAAGTAAGACCCCGAGGTGGTTGTCACCAATAGAGGCCAAGGCTCGGAAAAACCCCAATATGGAGGCCGGATGGCCGAAATATTGGGAAATAATAGAAAAAATCGGAGATAATTGGAGGTTGCAGAGCTTTGAAAAATTAAAGGATAAGGTGCAAGACTGGTTTCACTATGCCCAAATTAATGAGGTGGTTAAGCTGGACAAAAAAACAGGTTTCCAGGTGGAAAAATCGAAACTTGAGACAGAGTTGTTAGAACCAAAGACCAAGGTTTTATCGAGAATGTATAACTTGCTGCTTAAATGGAACACTCAGGATGAGACAGTTAAGTCAGCCATGATAAAGTGGGCTCAAGACATTGGGTACAACATTATGTCTGATGACTGGGAAAAGTTATGTACCACTGGTATTAAATTTACGGCATGTAACGCCTTGAAAGAAAATATTATGAAAATGATATATAGGTGGTACATGACACCAGTCAAGCTTGCAAAGATATACCATCTGTCCGATAATAAATGTTGGAAGTGTAAGGAGGCTGAGGGGACATTCTTTCACCTTTGGTGGACCTGTCCAAGAGTGAAGGCCTTCTGGGAAATGATCTATAATGAGTTAAAAAAGGTGTTTAAGTACACCTTTCCCAAGAAACCGGAGGCCTTCCTCTTGGGTATTGTCGGCCAAAAGGTGTTAAAGAAGGATAGAACGTTTTTTATGTATGCAACCACTGCAGCAAGAATTCTGATTGCCAAACATTGGAAGACTCAAGATTTACCCACACTGGAAGAGTGGCAAACGCAACTGATTGACTACATGGAGTTGGCCGAAATGACTGCCAGAATCCGAGACCTGGGAGAAGAAGCAACGGAGGAGGATTGGAAAAAATTCAAGAATTATTTGCAAAAACTTTATAAGTTGTATGAACTATAAAATGACGTATAATTTGAAACGCTAGCCCCAGCAATGAGAGCACAATATTTATGAAATTGGAAAATAATATTGAAGGGATCAAAGTTTAAATGTTAAAAAGGATAATATATTCTGTTTTTAGAGTAAATGGACAATAAGGGATTTAAACTTAAATTGTAATTGAAAGTACCAAAGAAACACATGAAACAAGGTTATAATTTGCTGATAAATTTATTATTAAGAATGCATTGTGCGGGAGATGTGGGGAAGTTCGATGGAAAGTTGAAATAAGCTGTTGAAGGGGTATGATCTTTTTTCTATTTTCTTTTACATTTTTCTTTCTTTTTTTTTCTTCTTATGTCTTCTGTCTGTGTCTGAAAAAATGCAATAAAAACTATTTTAAAAAAAAAAAAGAGTTTGGGGATGCCTGAACTAGATGACCCTACAGTTTCAGGATAATTCTAATACGCTAAGCGACCAAGCCCTCCTGGCAGCAGGGGAAAGGCTGTGATGAGAGCTGGTTGCCGTTCTGTAGCCCCTTGTTAAGCTTCCTGGTGTGATTCAAAAGGTTTTTTCCTGCCGTCTCCCAAGTCAGCACACAATTCTGCCTTCCCATCAGGGCAAAATGCCATCTTTGCTGAAGCCATTCATTTGAGCTGTTAGGGCTTTAAGAAGAGTGCCATGTCGCGATGCTTAATATTTTTGTGTCTGTCAGCAAGTCCTGCACTAAATCTGTGTGCTGAGCACAGAGCAGCCTGCAAGTGGCCCAGAAATCTGTGCCTGGTGGGTTTAAATGCCCAGGGAAGCTTCTTGCGTTCTGACTTCAAACGGTCCTTCGTAACCTTGAGGACTAGAATCTTGCTTGCTTCGGTGGCTCAAGGGAACAGGGCCTGCTTGACCGCCTGCTTGAAGGTCCCAGCACCTCCCGGCTGGGCTGGGAATGCTCCCTGCCTGAATCGCTGGAGAGCCCTTGCTGCCAGTCAGTGCAGACAGGGCTGGCCCGGCAGCTGCAGAGGCTGCCTTTCGCCCTCGCTCCCCGTGAGCCTCCCAGGCTCCTTTGCCAAAGGGATCCGTCTCGCCCTCTTGTGTGTGTTCGTTGGGGGCGGTTAAAGGCAAAGAAGAAACGAGAGTAACGACTTCCTCCCTCGTTACTGAAACGGGAAGTAATTAAAACAACTGAAGAAATACTCCAGAGCATAAAAATGATGTATGGGCGTACCATGGCCAGGCACAAATCTCTCTCGTTCTCGCTCTCTCCTGCCTGCACCCCCTGGGCCCAATCCTGCTTTTTGCCATGGCTGTGAATCCAGAGCAAGGCATGCATGGCACATCCTCTTTTCACAGTGACCAAATACCCCAGGTAGACTGCCTCTGGACCTGAAGGTTCCCCCAGAACAGGAGGGCTTGCTGGATCAGGCCAAAGGGGGCCCTTCGACTCCTTCATCCTGGTCTTACTATGGCCCCCCAGGTGCCTCTGTTGGGAAGCCCCCCCCCCAGCCGGATTCGAACCCAAGAGCCACTCTCCCCCCACCGCAGCTTCCAGCACCTGCTCTTCAGAAGCGTTTCCTATCGTCCAATAGCTCCACAAAGTCGGCAAGCCTTGGGTTTGTTAACATTCTGTGGCCTTTAAAATATTGGGGGGAGGGGTATTGGTTTTGCTTTATTACTTATTTTGTGTTCCCATTTTGCATTTCTGTGTTGTGAACCATTCTGCAATCTTTGAATGAAGGGCAGGATACACATTGAAGAAGTAAATTAAACACGTCGTCATTTGTGCTTGTTCCCCCAGCATCTGATAGGCTGCCCCTGGGGCTGGAGGCTCCACTGAGCGGTCAAGCCTAGTGGCGTCTCCTGAAGCCCATTTCCCTGCCCACGCCATGTGGAAGGTGGCCAGTGGGGCCTCTCTTGAACACCCCTTCCATTTCCGCCCCCGGGAATTGTCTTGAGGGCGCCTGGTGGAGTCTGTGGCAGCCGAGAGCCGGGCAGACGTAGCTCCATGCCCGTTCCTTCCTGGGCTGGGTCAGCAGCAGGTCAGAACCGGCCAGCAGGCAGCTTATCAGCCAGAGGAGAAAGAGAGGGAGCCCCTGGGGAGCTGGCAGGGCTGGGTGCTCAGTGAAGGAAGCTCCCCTCCCCAAGTTGGCTGCTGCCCCACAGGCTGCACTCTGGATGGGCTTGGAAACCCGGGGGGGGGGGACTTCCCTTGAGGGCACCTGGATGGCACTGTGGGAACAAGAGGCTGGGGTAGATGCCACCCCTTTGGCCTTCTTTATATCTTCTCATAGAACCTCCAGGTCCAGAGGCAGTCTATCTGATTCCTGAGCCACAGGAGGGGAGAGGTGTCCTGCTTGCCCGTTTCCCATTGGGGCACCTGTGAGAACAGGACTGGATGGGTCCCCTTTGGCAAGCTCCCAGGATGTTCTCCTGCTCCCCTGCACCTGAGGTGCTGAGGCCTGCTGGCCTGCCTGTGGGAACTTGCCCCCTTCCGCAAGGACCACACAGAGCACTGTGCCTTGACTCTCCTGGCCAGACGGTGCAAAGGAGGCCCTGTAATTATGCCCCCCCTCTCCCCCCTGTTTACAGAGATAAGTGGAAAGAGACTGATGGCGTAAATGAATACCAGCTGCAAACCTCACAGCTCAGCTCTTCCTCTCCCTCCCGCAGCCTCCACCCCACCAACCCCCCCCCCCCATTTTTGGAAACCTTCCCCGCTTTCCCCTTATTTATTTGCAGGGCCAGGGGGGGGGCTCTCGCCCCACCCTCCCTCGCTCCCTGCGGTGGCTGAGACAATAGGCAGGGAAGCCAAGAACGACGGGGGCAGGCGGCATTTTTCACATCTCAATGTTTGCCTGGCTTAGGCTGTCCTGGAAACATCAGGGCTCTCCCTGCGCATCCCATAATATCTCTGCCTGGCTGGAAAGGCGTCCTTGAGCCTCTTGCCTGCTTGGAGGGAAGGCAGCGGTTGTGCATAGAAACCGGGTAATGCTACACAGGTGAAATGTGTGAACATGGAGCAAACACGGATTGGTTTATTACAGTTACAAACCACCTGTTCCTCCAAGGGGCTGGGGGGGGGCCTTATAACCCCCCTGTGAGGTGGGAGACTCTCAGAGAGGCAGCAACCGGCCCCGGCAGCCACACACAGCCAACTTGGTGATGGAGCCACAACGCAGCGCTGTCTTCCAGGCCTGCATACATGCCAGACATTGGAAAAGCAGAGCTGGGGGGGGGGCACAAGTATGCTTTAGCTGTGATCCCTGCGGGTTGGACTAGATGACCCCCAGGGTTCCTCCCAACCTGGAGTTACCAGACGTCCCCGTTTCCGGGGACAGTCCCCGGATTTGCGAATAAGTCCCCGGACAAATTCCGTCCCCGGATTTCATCTAATGTCCCCGGGAATCGCAGCAGCGGCAGCAGTCTCAGCAGCCCGGAGCAGGTGGCTCTGGCTGGCTGCAGGAGCTGCTCGGAAGTCCCCATGTGATGGTGGCGCAGGGACTCCCAAGACGCGGCTTCCGGGCTGCCTCCCCCGTCCCTGAGCCCAGGAACTCAGCTGTGGAGGGAGGCTTCATGCTGCCAATCGGAGCAGCCGCCCAACTCCCGCCTTGGGTGCAAGCAGGGCGGGGTGGGGATCTCTCAGTTAGGCAAGGGGAATCCTCGCTTCCCAGCTGAGGGATCCCCGCCCCCTCCTGCTTGCACGCAAGTAGGAATGGGATTGGGGCTGCTCTGATGGGAAGGGAGGCATCGCCCTCCTTCTCCACCTTCCAGGCCTGATGCTTCACCACCACTGAAGGACCAACAACTCAGAGACTGCGCAGGCTCATGGAGAAAGGAGATCGAAGCCGTGGAGGAAGGCGAAACATGGCGGGTGAGGTCAAGGCAGCGGCCGCACCTCTGCCACCACCACCATCGCTGCAGCGTCAGCATCCCTGAACATGTAGTAATTAATTAATTAATTAAAGTGTCCCCGGATTCGTTGAAAAAAATCTGGTAACCTTATTAAGCTTCTTTGGTGAGCAAGACTGTCTTCCATAAACACTGTGGATAAAAAAAGCGCTTAGCTGACACTCCTGATGCACAGAGTTTCTTTAAAGCCACCAAGAGCATCTTCTATGGGCCAATCAATCGTGGCACATGCTTCCCAACCATGATTCTATGCGCACACCCCGTTCCTGGGGCTAGAGTTTGCAGCCCCTTAAGCCACAGTCCCCGGGTTCTTGTTGGTGCAGCCTTTAGACCTGCTCTAAGCACCTGGGGCGGTGAGGGCTCAGCCACGCTCCATCCAGCCACGGGAGAGCATTTTTTATTCTTTTCTTACCGGGGGTGGGTTGTCTTCCTGTTCGCCTAACGTGAAACAGGTGCCCTCTGCTGCTCTGGGGGTCTGCAGAGGCGGGACGAGGCTCCGTCCTTTGTGTAACTTAAGACCTTTCTGCCTCGCGAGAGCATCCCGCCCTTCCCTGGAAGTACAAAGAGGAGGAATGTCTTGCGAGGAGGCGGCGGCGGCGATGGGGGGAGGACCCCTTTCCTGAGATTTAGGAAGCCATTAAATCTGAAGGGACAAAGGGGGGAGGGGGGGTCAGCTTTTGTGTCTGGCCCAGATTTGGAGGCAATTAAACCTCGGGCTTTGCGGTCCTGGTTATATAAATGGCCAGTCGTTAAATCTGTTTTGTTTTTCTAAATGCCTCTGGAAATTGGAACCAGGAGCCCCTTTCTAATGAGGCTCAGGGGTGGGAGGCTGCCCCCCCCCCCATGACCCTTGCCTTTCTTCTTCTCCAGAATCACCCAGAGCTGGGAGGGGCCCGCCCCTGGCTCCCTGTGGCTTCCATGGGCGACCAGACGTGTGTCCAGGCTCCCAGTCCTCCCATTTTTTTAAAATGACCGTCATGCTTAGAAGAGAACGGTTTAAACTGTGGAACTCCCTTCCCCAGGAACCCCTTTAAGAGAGGAGGAGGAGGGCTTTCAAGGGCTAGCAGCCTCAATGGCTCAGCTCTGCCTCCACAGTCGGATGCAGCCGTGCTTCTGAATGCTGGAAACCACGGGACGGGAGATGGCTCTTGGGTTCGAATCCTGCCCTCAGGTTTTCCCTTGGGATCATCGGGTGTGCCACTGTGAGAACAGGAGGCAGGGCCAGCTGGGTCCAGCCAGACTTTCCTCATGTCCTAATGGAGCCTCCAGGTCTAGAAGCAGTCTGTATCGATTCCTAGGATCTTTGGGGCATTTGGCCCCTGTGAGAAGATGCTGGGTCCCCTTTGGCCAGATCCAGCACAGGGACTCTTCTTAAGTGTTTTCATGCTTAAGCACCGCCATCTGGGAATACAGGAAGCGGCCTTACACTGAGCCAGACGATTGGTCCCCCTAGCTCGGTACTGCCTGCACTGACCGGCAGCAACATTGACAGCAATCCCCTGGCTCAGAAGAAGGCAGCTCTCTCCATCCCTGCTTAAACCGCATCTTTTTTTCTTTTAGAACAAGAACCCTGCTTTAGCTTTTGGGGAAGCCCGTCTCTCAGCCCAGAAGGCCCTGGACTCAGTCCCCGCTGGCAGCATCTCCAGGCAGGGCTGGGAGAGGCCCTGGGGAGCCGCTGCCGGTTGGTGTGAGCAGCACTGAGCTCTGTGTGGGAATAAGGCAGCTTCTCACGTGGCTCTGCTTTGCTGACTGTGCTGGACGCAGCCCAGCTTGGAGGAGTGGGGAGGCCATTCCCCTGCCCCACTGCTCTGCTCTTGCCCTAGACAGGCCCCCTTCTAGCCCGCCTGCTGCTGCTGCCTGGTGATCTCTGCCCATCTGCACCTCATTTCCCTTCCTGGAGCAAAGAGCTCGGAGCAGACCAGCTGCCACTTGGTGGCCATCCAGGAAAACGTGATGCGGCAGCTGAGGGACAGGCTATGGGGCTGCGCAGGCACACCCCTCACTTCCTGGCCCCCTCTTGGCTGGGACACTTGCCTTGAATGCTGAAGGTCCTGCCCCCGCAGCCAGAACCACGAGGACTCCAGTCTTACTTCAGGGGCAGAGTGTACGTTTTGTATGTAGCAGGTCCCAGGTTCGGATGCTGGCATCTCCAGGCACCGCTGGCAGAGACTCCCCGTCGGAGACACTGGGGAGTCGCTGCCTGTCCGTGTCCTTATTCCTGAGCTCCGTGGCCTGGTGGCCTGACTCTGCTTAGGGCGGCCTCCTGCGCTCCTCTGCCTCCAGGCAGACTGGGCCAATCACAGGGAATTCTTGGGTTGTGATTCCTGCATTGCAGGGGGTTGGTCTGGATGACCCTCGGGTCCCTTTCCATTCTTCAAACTTATGATTCTGCCCCAGATGTGGAGATACGTTATGCTGCCAGCTGTCCGGACTGAGTTTTCATTTTAAAAATAAAATAGAATCCGTTCTTCCTGGCAAGTCTAAGCCAAGTCCAAGGGGCACATCACAGAGCTTGGCTGTGGCAAACCCCAGGCCTTGGGCAACTTGAGGAGTCCTCTTCCTTCCAGGGCTTTACCCTCCTGGCTCTCTTCCTCTCTGCAGCTGCTGGGCTGGCTGCCCAGGGGCCCGTCTGCTCCAGCCTCCTCACAGTGGCCAAATGCCCCAAAGGGCCTGGGAATCGAGATAGACTGCCTTTGGAGCTGGAGGCTCCATCAGAACATAAGAAGAGCCCGGCTGCAGCTGGGTCAGGCCAAGGGGGCCACATCTAGCCTAGTGTCCTCTTCTCACAGCAGCTGACCAGACGCCCCAACGGAAAACCAGCCAGCAGGATCCGAGGGCGAGAGCCAGCTCCCTTCCTGTGTTTCCAGCAAGTAATATGCAGAAGCCACGGACGGAGAGAATATAGCAGCCATGGCTGCTGGTCAATGGCAGCCCTTTCCTCCTCCAGGAATTAGCCCAATCCTCTTTTTAAGCCATGTCTGTGGCCACCCCTGGTGCCTGTGGCAGTGAGTTCCACAGTTTGTGCCACATGAAGAAGGGCTTTCAAAAAAATAAATTATCTACCCTGAATCTTCCAGCCTCCTCCTTCCGTGGATGGTCACAAGTTCTAGCATTAGGAGAGAGGGAGGAAAGAATTATCTGCCCGCTGTCTTCATGACACGCGTGATTTTATAAACTTTTGTGAAGGCCTCCTGTGAGACAGGGAAGATGGAGCAAGCTTGTTTTCTGCCCCCCCCGGGGGGGGAGCGCCCAAATTCATGGATTCAGACGACAAGGAAGGAGATTCCGACGGAACACTAGGAAGAGCCTTCTGACAGGCAGAGCTGCTCGACTGAGGACCGGGCTCCCTGGGGAAGGGGCGGCCCCTCCGTCCCGGGAGGCTTGTAAGCAGAGGTTGGCTGGCCCCTGTCCGGGGGGGGGGGGATTTAGCTGTTAGCCCTGCATCGCAGGGGGTCAGACTAGATGGTCCTTGGCGGCGCCTTTCAACTCTACACTTCTCGGATTCCAAGCTAAAAAGCCCCAAGTCCGGCTGGAGAGATGAGGACTGTGAAGTCCCCCCCCCCCCGGGATTTAATTTGCAGCGCGTTGTGTGAGCCGGTTCGCACGGGCACCCAGCCACCGCAGCCCCTCAGAAAGGGGACCTGGCGTTGACTCGGGGGCACAGAGAGCCCCCCCCGCCCCGCCCCTCGCGTCTCCTCCTTCCTTTTCCGAAGCGCAGCTCCGGCTAATTGAAATAATCTGTTGCTGTTGCCGCCTTGTCAGGCAGACCCTGAGAAAAGGGCCTGGAGCTATTTTAATAATCGCATGAAGATGTGAAAGCTCACCCACCTCCGAGGGGGGGGGGGCGGGGGGCGTCCGGCCTCCTCCCTGCGCCGCGCTGCTGCCCCCCCGCTCCCTTCGGGGTCCCCTCCATCTTTCCCAGGGCGGCTCTTGATCTGATTAGGGCAGATGTTTGCCGGCCAGCAAGACCCCCCCCCCCCAAGGGTGCAGGAGCCGCGGCTCGGCGACCTTAATTAATTTAGTTCTGCCTGCAAAGATATCGGGTTTGTTTGCGCAGACATGGGAAGGTTCCCTGGTCTGGAGTCTCCTGCTGTCTCGGAGCCATTTCGGTCCCGGCAAGGAACAAAGCGTTGCAAACAGGGGGCAACGTGGAGCATCCGGCGTCCACTCGGTGCCCTCCGCGTCCCCAAAGCACATCGGGAGAGCCGAACTGCTCAGTCAGGCCAAAAGGGACCTTCTAATCCAGCCCCCTATTCTCATGCCAGGAGGACTCTAGATAGACTGCCTCTGGACCTGGAGGCTTCATAAGAACATCAAGCAAGTGGGAGATCTGCTGGATCAGGCCAAAGGGGGCCCACCTAGTCCATTATATTTTTTCCTGGTCCGCCCTGGGTTTGTCTCTTTGGGCAGGGGCTGCAGCTGAGTCCCAGAGCACCTGCTGGCCGTGCAGAAGGTCCCAGGTTCAAGTCCTGGCATCTCCTGGCACGGCAAGCAATATTCCCTGCAGGTCAGTGTGGACAACACTGAACCAGATTGACCAAGTCTCTGGCTTGGGAGAAGGCGCCTCCTCTTGCCTCCGCACTTTGATGGCTGACTTTCCTCTGAACCCATTTGCCACCGGACATCCTGCGATGCCTGCAAGCCAGCTGTCAGCACTGCAGCTATCCCGCGGACTCGGACAAAGACCTCCCTGCTGGGGCATCCTCCGCATGCAGCCAGGCATGGATGGAGCCTTTGGCGGCCCTCTCTCTGCGCACTCCGGGTCCTGGCTGCCAGAGAGTGAGAAATCACACCAGACCTGGTTGCCTGTGGGGCTGAGGATGCAGGAGCCCAGAAGACGGGGCCTCTGCCCTTCTCAGACATGGCCTCCGCTGTGAGGCGGGTTTGCTCCATCTGCAGAGTCGCTCACATGCCCAGATGTGGGCTGGACCAGATGTGCCCAAGCTTCCTCAAAGAACAGCCGATGACTAAGCCCCATTGTAAGGGCTTGGACCAGATGACCAAAGAGGAGCCTCCTGGATGAGGCCAATGGCCCATCGAGTCCAGCCTCCTGTTCCCACAGTGGCCAAATACCCCATAGAACCTAGGAATCCAGATAGACTGCTTCTGGGCCTGGTGGTTCCACCAGGACGTCAGAAAAGCCCCCAAAGGGGCCCATTTAGTCTGGCATCCTGTTCTCACTCACCGTGACCAGGCACCCAGCGGCTCAGTGAGAACAGCAAACAGGATTTGAGCCCACAAGAGCCGTCTCCCCTCCTGCAAGTGCTATTTTGGAGCCCTGCTGCCTCCAACTGTGGGCTGCCTGGTCCCAATTCTGAGGTCCTGCATTCCTGACTCTCTGGGCTGGAAGTGGGAAGGTGCGCAGGAGAATCCAGAAGCAAAGTGCCCATCTGCCCAAACCACACCCCCCCAGCCCAAAACAGCTGTTTCCGGAGTGGTGGAAAATAGCTGATCTGGACCAGCTTGGGACCAGATGAAGTGCCTTTCCCGCTCTCAGCCCTGTGCCCTGCAGAAAGACCTCTTTGCTCGCTCTCTCCGTCAGGGCAAGGCTTCGTTGCATCTGAAGATCAGCCCCAGGAATGCTCCGCTCTGGAATCAGGGGACGGGGGGCTCTCCTAAGGCCCACTGACGCTGCCACCACCCCAAAAAAAACCTTCCAGGGGAGTTGAATGAGACGCAGAGCCATGGGGAGGGTGGGAAAATGAGGGAAGAAAGGAAAGAATTTGCAATTTTGCAAAAAGCAACTCTTGGACCCAAACAAAGGAAAGAGAGAATTTTTTCCATATGTGTCTGGATGTTCCCTCCCCTCGTGGTGGGACCCCCCCCCCTTTGTCTCTCTGTCCCATTCTCTGAGCAGGGCAGGAAGAAGGGGGAGAGCCAAGGCAGGCAGGTCAAGAGAGGGACTCTGAGGGCCAAAAGCCAACCAGCCAGGCCATCTCAGCTGGGACTGGGCCAGGAGGAAGTGGCAGCCTCTGCAGAGCCAGGGAAATGGGCACCCGGGGGCATAGAATAGGAGAACTGAAAGGCTCCCCAAAGGCCATGTAGTCCAGCCCTCTGCAATGCAGGAACCACCACGAAAGAAGCCCTGCGAGGGGGCCACCGGGGTCAGGAAGGAGAGCCCATCACCTCCCAAGGGAGTCCCTTCTGCTGCCACACAACTCTCGGCAGCAGAAAGCTCTTCCTGGCGTCTCCTCAGAATCTCCTTCCTTGATGTATGAATGCAGTGGTTCAGATTCACGCCCCCTTCCAGAGCAGCAGAAGACAAACCGGCTCCATCTTCCAGAGGCACTTGTTCTGTTCCCTGCCCCAGGCACAGCCCCACCAAGGCGGAGGGCTCTGTTTTCAAGAACTGGCAGACCCCCTTGTGCAGGAAATATGTCCCAATGGGGGGGGCAGTAGTTAGGTCCCCACTGGGACCTGGGGGGTTGAAAGGAATGTGGGTGCTTGGGGGACACGACTGCCCACCTGCGGCCGCTGCCCGCCTCTCCTTCTGCACCCATCCTGTCGCAGTGCATTCCTCTGGCTGCATCCCGGCTTAGCGCTGGCCTATTGCAGCCTGCATCTGTTACCGGGGGTCCCAAAGGGCAAGGACCCCCCTCCCAGCTTGCGATGCCCAAGAACTGCCATTTAGTGGCATCTTGGCAGTGGAGGGGGAACAGGGCCTCAGGAGCAGAAACTGAGCCCGGCAGCAAGGGGCCACCTAGCCCAACTTCTTGTCCTCACAGGGGCCAAATGCCCCAAAGAACCTGGTAGTCAAGATAGACTGCCTCTGGACCTGGAGGTTCTGCAAGAACGTAAGTGAAGCCTGGGCTGCTGGACCAGACCCCCGGCCCATGTGTCGCCCTGTGTCCTCTTCTCACTGGCCACGCAGGTGCCCCTAACGGAAACTTGCCATCAGGACTTGAGCACGACAGCAGCTCCCCCCCCCCCTGGGATTCAGGAGCAGCGCTGCCTCCCACCTTTGCAGGCATTTATTAGTTGATTTACTGCCTTTATAGCTCACTTTTCCCTCCAAGGAGCTCAAGGTGGCTGGCACAGTTCTCCCGTTTTATCCTCACATCAGCCCTGTGGGGGAGGCCAGGCTGAGTGAAGGAAGTGACTGGTCCAAGGGCACGCAAGGAGCTTCATGGCCAAGCAGGGATTTGAACCCTGGTCTCTGCACTCTAACCATTAGGCAGCACTGGCCACATGACTGGCCGCCGTGGCTGGAAACCCTTGTGCTCAGAATTGGGGGAGCAGAGCCGGCAGCAAAAGGTCTCGGCACGTACAGTGGCCCCCTCGCTCTTCCTTCCCTGTGGATAAAGGTCTTGCGGGCCCCCCATCTTCCTCCCCCTGTTGCCCCTGCCCTCCTCTCCCATGCCCCCCCCCTTTAACAGTGCCTGCTCCCCCCCCCCAGCCAAGAGACCCTTCAAGGCCAGCTTCCCCAACTGGAATCGATTAGGGTGATGAAGTCAGTTTGTGCACACACATAATTGTTTGCACATTGAAGGTCTGGAGCGCTTAATGTGCAGGCCGACACACACACACACACACACACACACACACACACACAGAGCGCAATTTTGGCTGCTCCATGAGGATGGATGCTCTGACACCTCCATGGCAGATTTCAGGAGGAACCGTCTTGAGATTCGGCATGCTGGAAAGTCCCCTGTGTCCTACTTGCCCAGGCGTGTGGGAGGAGGGCAGGGCAGGGCCTCTGCACATGCTCTGGGGTGCTGCTTCTTGTGACTCCATGAGCCCTGCCTGCCGCGGATGAAAAAGCCTGGCTGCAGCTGGATCCGGCCAAGGCCAGTCCAGCATCCTGTCCTCACAGTGGACGAATACCCAAAGAATGTAGGAATTGAGGTAGACTGCCTCTGGCTCTGGAGGCTCCATAAGAACGTCACAAGAGCCTGGCTGCAGCTGGATCTGGCCAGAGGGAGCCTATCCAGCCCTGCGTCCTCTTCTCGCAATGCCCAGCCAGATGCCCCAAAGGCAAGGCCACAAGTAGAGCTCCCAGGGCAGAGTCGCTCTCCCCTCCTGGGGTCTCCTGCCACTGGTATTATTCAGAGGCACTTGCTGTCTCTGGTGGTGGAGGCAGAAGGCAGCCCTTGTGGCTAATGGGCGCAGACAGCCTTCTCCTTCCCCGCGAACTTGCCTGAGCCCCTTCAAAGCCACCCAAGTTGGTGGTCCTTCTCTGCCTCTTGTGGGAGCAGAGTCCCGAGTTCAGCTCTGCACCGAGGGAAGAAGGACTTCTCAGTAATTGCTGGGACCACACTGGTGAGGGCAAGTGGAGCCTGGTGCGCTCTCTCTCTCTTTCTCTCTGTTTGTCCCCCTCTCTGTCTCCTTCTCTCTCTCTCCCCCCAACCAGCCATCTCTGGGCTTTCTTCCTGAGCTGTCAGCTTCCATTAATTAAAAGGAGAGAGTTTTCTGCAGCTGTTGCGGGACGGAGGAATCCCTGGCGCAGGAAGCGTGCTGGAGCGTGCAGCTGTCGGAGAGTGGCGGGGAAGGGAGCCACCTGGTCACAGCGACTGCAGGATTGGGGCTAAGGGAGGCTGAGGCAGCTGAGGGCAGGGTCAGGCCCCAGGGTCCAGAGGAGCCCACCCGCCTCTTCTGCTTAGGAAGCGGCTGCATGAGAGAAGTTTACAAAATGATGTGCGTCACGGAGAAAGCGGACGGAAGAAAGCTTTCCTCCCTCTCCCCTAAGAACTCCTTGTTAAACTGGGGAACTCCCTGCCACAGGAGGCGGTGGTGCCCACCAACCTGGATGGCTTTAAAGGAGGGTGGGGCAAATTCATGGAGGAGGAGAGGGCCATGGGGGGGCATCTAGCCAGGATGGCAATGCTCTGCCCTCTAGAGTGGGCTGGACTAGATGACCCACAGGGTCCCTTCCACGGTGTCAAATCTCTGGTTTGGCCATGAAGATCCCTGGGGGTGGCCTTGGGCCAGTCACTCCCTCTCAGCCTCGCAGGGTTGTTGGGAGGCTGATATGGAGAGGCAGAGCCCCAGTTAGGCCACACTGAGCTGGGGGATTATACATAGAATATTTTGCGGCAGGCGAAGACTACTTCTTGCATGGAAAGCCCAAATTCCCTGCAAGCAGAAATCTAGCACATCAAAGAGAAATTTTCTAGCTTGCTGCACTCCTTGGTTTGCTAGCTCTTTTGCCTTTTTGGGCTCCCATAAAGTTTTTGCAGTGTTTTATAGTAATATTTATAGGAGGTTACATCCAGTGGTGGCATAGTGGTTCGGGGGTCAGGCCAGGATCTGGGGAGTTCACAGGGGGTGCCAGTAATATGAGCTCCCCCCCACCGCCACACGTGACCCCTCCCTCTCTGCCCCCTGCCCCCCCCCCGGCAGACATCCATCCATCCTCTACTTTCTGCAGCTATGAGTGAGCAGGCAGTGCTGTAGGTAAGGTCATGTCAGCACCGTTCTGGTATAAATCCCTTTCCTCGGGGAATCAGGATTTGAATGTGTGTGTGTAAAATCTCCACTCCAGGCCAAAAAAGAACCGACTTCCAAATATCTCAGCCCAGAAAGCCTGGGGAGAGGGGATTGCAGAGCTGAGCAGAGGGGAGGGGAGAAGGAATAAATGTGGAAAGAGAAATTAACCTTGAGTCCCTCCCAAAGCATTATTAAAAACTGCAAAGGCCTGCAAGAAGCAGCCTGGAGTTGAAGGAATTCTTCAGAGTCGACAAATAATGGCTTTTATTGTCATTATTAAAGGCGCTCCCAGACTCTGGGGCTCCAGCAGACGTAAATGGTGACGGTCCCACCCCCACCCCAAAGCTCCTCCTGGATTTCTTTATCGTTTTTTATCTTTGTCTGTGCCCCCCCTTAAATTAAACCCCATAAATAGTTATAAGGTATTGTGTGAAGATGCAAACTCCAGATCTGCAGAAGGCCCTTCTTTCTGCCCATGGATCGTGAGATGGTCTGAGCGATGCTTTGGGGGGCTCACGGGTCCCATAGTGGCCAGCCTATAGGGTGGTGGATCTCTGAGCCCCCCCCAAGGCCAGCATGCTCAAAGGGCAGAGCACCTGCCTTGCATGCAGAAGGCCCCCAGTTCAGTCCTCCAGCCAGGGAACATCTCAGGAACAGTGGCGTAGTGTGGGTTGTCAGCACCCGAGGCAAGGCAAGTAATTTGTGCCCCCTAACCCGTGGATTTGCGCCCCCTAACCCTAACCCCCAGGTGTTGCGCCCGGTGCCGCTGGCACCCCCTGCACCCCCCACGCTACGCCACTGCTCAGGAAAGTGTCGTCTGGTTCATGCCCCACAGGGAATGTGCGCTCTCTCTCTCTCTCTCTCTCTCTCTCTCTCTCTCTCTCTCTCTCTCAGACCTGGAGAGCCCCTGCCAGTCAGTGTTGAGAAAATGGAGCTAAACGGACTGGTGAGACTGGCTTTTGTTTGTTTTGTGACATTTCTACATCATTTGATCATTTGAAAAGAGCATCTCAAAGCAGTTTGCGGGGGAAACAAGAAAATAAGGGGAAAATTGCAATACTTTAAAATGCACAAAAAGTTAAGATACCAAACACTAAAATGCAAATCGACTTTCTATGCATCTGGATAGGCCTGTCTTAACAATGTTTTGAGTGAAGATGCTGCCACACTAAATGACTGGCTTCTCGCAAATGCAGAAGGAGTCTTACAGGGCACCTGCAGGAGTGATGGAAGCTGTCAGGTGGGGCAAGGTGAGTCAAAGGCCTATGATCAGCGGTGCCCAAACTTTTTTCAAAGAGGGCCAGATTTGATGCAGTGAACATGCGTGGGGGCCGACCAAAGTTGTTGACCTTTCTTTAGGATTGAAATGGTTGAGCTTTTTTAAGGATTTTACCCCAGGAGATAGACTGCCACAGGGGCCGGATTAAGCCCCCAAAACGGACTTTGGACATGCCTGGCCTATGTTCTTGGGGAAAGGAAGTAAATGTAAGGTTTGGAGGAGATCTGGATTTAGACTGCTGCTTGGACTTGGGGTCTTGTGCCAGTGGGATGACTCTCTTTCCTGAATGCCCTTTGTTATGGCTTCCACAGCCGAGGAGGTTCCTCTACTCCTGGCTGGGAATTCCATTCGTAGGAAAAGAGGCCTGTAATTTATCTTGCAGGTAGGCCAGGAAATCTCCAGACTCCGGGAGGATTGAGGTCTGTCTAGACCCAGGATTTAAGGTGTGCTGTTGAAGGTGCCATGCCAAGTCTCAGCAGAGTCGCCCTCTTTAATGCAAGCTCAGCTCCTGGAGCCAAAGAGGAAGAAGGATGGGGCACAGAGAGGAGTGCAGGGGGCCCTGGGGCTCAAGGCTGGATGGCGCCCTGGAGGCCAGAGCAGGGAAATCCCAGTGAGGATCCCACAGGAGGAGGAAAGGAGGAGCCAGAGGGCTGCAGCAGCTCCCCCAAGTGCACTGGGGTTAATTGGACAGCACTTGAGTCTCAAGAAGTGCATTGCATGATTTAAGGAGGTAAGGGAAAGGAGTATATGGTCTCGCTGCTTATTTAACTTATATGCAGAATTCATCATGCGAAAGGCTGGGCTGGATGAATCCCAAGCCGGAATTATGATTGCCAGAAGAAATATCAACAACCTCAGATATGCAGATGACACAACCTTGATGGCAGAAAGTGAGGAGGAATTAAAGAACTCTTAATGAGGGTGAAAGATGAGAGCACAAAATATGGTCTGAAGCTCAACATCAAAAAAACGAAGATCGTGGCCACTGGGCCCATCACCTCCTGGCAAATAGAAGGGGAAGAAATGGAGGCAGTGAGAGATTTTACTTTCTTGGGCTCCATGATCACTGCAGATGGTGACAGCAGCCACGAAATTAAAAGACGTCTGCTTCTTGGGAGAAAAGCAATGACAAACCTAGACAGCATCTTAAAGAGCAGAGACATCACCTTGCCGACAAAGGTCCGTATAGTTAAAGTTATGGTTTTCCCAGTGGTGATGTATGGAAGAGAGAGCTGGACCATAAAGAAGGCTGATCGCCGGAGAATGGATGCTTTTGAATTCTGGTGCTGGAGGAGACTCTGGAGAGTCCCATGGACTGCAAGAAGATCCAACCGATCAATTCTGAAGGAAATCAGCCCTGAGGGGTCACTGGAAGGACAGATCGTGAAGCTGAGGCTCCAAGACTTTGGCCACCTCATGAGAAGAGAAGACTCCCTGGAAAAGACCCTGATGTTGGGAAAGATGGAGGGCGCAAGGAGAAGGGGACGACGGAGGACGAGATGGTGGGACAGTGTTCTTGAAGCTACCAGCATGAGGGAGGCAGTGGAAGACAGGAGGTCCTGGCATGCTCTGGTCCAGGGGATCACAAAGAGGCGGACACCACTAAACAACAACAAGGAGGAATGCTCCATTGGAGGTTTTTTAACTGATGTTGGATGGACACCTGTCAGGGATGCTTGATTGATTCCTTCATTGCAGGGATTGGACTAGATGATCCCTGAGGTCATTTTCAACTCTGCAATTTCCCAGTTTTATGCAAGGCAGCCACAGAGAGGGAGAAGGGTGTCTTTTAAAGAAGTGGGTGGAGTCCTCGCAAGGAGTGTTGTTTATTGGGGAGACAGGGGGTTCAGCTGCTCCGCGCAGGCCAGAGGGGTTTGTCAGGAGACTTCTGCCTGCTCCCGGCTCAGCCGCTCTCGTGGGGGGGGGGGAGGTAGCGGCTAAACATTTGAATCCTGGTGTCCATGTGAGCTACATTGAGCTGAAAACACCCACTTGGGGGTCTCAAATGACGCCCCAGCAAATGGAGGGAGACTTTTGTGAGATAAGTCTTGTAAGCGATGCTTCTCAGATGGAAGCAGTATTTGTTCTGGTGTGCAGTGGTGTGTGTGTGTGTGTGTGTGTGTGTGTGTGTGTGTGTATAGAGGAATTGTGTGTCCGTCTCTCCCCCCCCCCCAGCCCTTTGCAAATCTTTGGTGACAGCTCTGCTCTGAAGGCTTAGGAGGAACACAGAGAATCCGCATCCAGGCCCAGAGGTGTCTGCTGGGCCCCCTTCTCACCCCACACCCTCATTCCTGGGGGATTAGGCACAGTTTGCAGGGTTGGGGGGGGGGAGATCCTGTGTCACAAAATTGCCCAAACATGCATGAAGAAGGTTGGGGGGTGGGAGAGAGAGAGAGAGAGAGAGAGAGAAGGGGATTATTCTTGGAGCTGGCAGAAGTTTTTTTTGGGGGGGAGACAGGTGACACCTCCTTGCCCCTCACAAAACACCAGGACTGGAAAGTCTAGATTCTCTGGAGAGAGAAAAAAGAGGATGCCCCCCCCCACATCCCCCCATTTGCCATTTTCTCTGATTAGCCACTAGTTGGGGGGGAGGCTACTTCAAGGCCTGGCGAGGGACCATTCAGCCACGGTTGCCCCCTGCCCCCCCCCATCTTGGAGCAAAGCCCAAAAGAGCAGCAAGACTTGATCCTGCTCTGAATAGGGCCCTCGCCCCCCCCCCCCAATTTGCCTTCTTTCCCTTTTAACTCTAACATAAGCAGTTAATCGTCTTACCTCGTCCCAAATCCAGAGCCAAAGTAAACTTTGCACAACAGAATAAAATTCTCTCCCTCTCTCCTATTTCCCTGTGAATGTCAGAAATCACAGGCAGAGGGCAAGCCGTCTTGGCGGAGAGGAGGCTGCGCTGCTCACCCTTCGGCTGGCATCTCCTGGCACCCGCTGGGCACCAAGTCATTTGGGCTCTGAAACAAAGACGGGAAGCAGCGGATCAGTTGCCTCAGTTGTCCATCTGTCCTTCCTTCCTTGCAAAATCGACGAGGACAAAGGACTTTGCTGGCTGGTGCAGTCCATTCCACTGCTCCCTTGAGTCTTCCAGGAGCATAGTGGGGGGGGTGTGATTCCACTGATAGGAATCAGAAAAACAGGGTCCTATAAGAAAGCTTCCTCTTCCTCCTGATAGGAGGCTCTCCTAGAATCCTAGGCTTGTAAGGGGACCCCAAGGCTCATCTAGTCCACCCCCCTGCAATGCAGGAATCTCAGCCACAGAATCCCTCATGGATGGCCACCTGATTCCTGCTTGAAAACCTCCTTCCACTGCTGAACAGATCTTACCATCAGAAATTTATTCTCTGGAGCAGCAGAAAGCAAGCTGGCTCCCAATCCCATTATGCAGCCCTTCAGATATTTGAAGACGGCTCTCAGGTCCCCTCTCCAGCCTCTTGGTCGTTCTCCTCTATGCACCTTCCAGCTCGTCTTATGCAGAGTCCGACCACTGCTTCATCCAGCTTAGTATTGTCTGCACTGACCGGCAGCAGCAGGGGATCTCCAGGGTTTCAGACAAGCTGAGGATCCGACAAATCCGTGGAGGAGGAGAGGGCGATCAATGGCGACTTGCCAGGATGCCTGCGCTTTGTCCCCACAGGCATCCATGCTTCCAAACGCCAGTTCATTGGAAACCGCAGGAAGAGAGAGTTGCTCTTGCACTCGGGTCCTGCTTGTGGGTTGGTCCTGATCCCCTGGCCCAAAGGAGGGCTCCTGGGAGCGGATGGGTGCAAGGATACCAAAGAAGGGTGTCCTAAACTCCAGAGGGATCAGTTCTAGTGCCTTAATAAATAAAGGCATGGTCTTGCATCAAATCAGCCGGCCAGGTCTCCCGGCCTTTAGAGACACAGGATGGAGAGAGCACAGCAAAGAGGCGGCATGTCTGCACCCAAGCAAGCTTGCCTACGTCTTTATACATCAAGCAGTATCTGTCACTTTGGCCAGGACTTCCCATCGCCTTCACCTGCCCAGATGAGGGCAAAGGGCAAGCAGCCAAATCTTACAGATTGCTCCCCTTTCTGGGCTCAGAGCACCGCAAGCCCCATCAGAGACGGCCCATTAGCTTATATCACAGCAAATGAATCTAAACATAGATGAGTGCATTGCTACAAAAACTACCTGTTAATTGTGGGGTTATCTTGACCGCTAGGATGGCATTTGCAGAGTTTCCGGAACAGTTTGCCTTTGGTTCAACGAGGGTCTCCCACAGGTAACAGGATGCTGCAGCAGATAAGACCACTGGTCCAACTGCAGCTCCTTCTGGTGCCCTTGTGGAACCTCCAGGTCCAAAGGCAGTCGGCCTGGATTCCTGCGTTCTCAGGGGCATTTGGCCACCGGGAGAGCAGGCTGCGGGACTGGAGCTCTACAGTTGTATGCTCCTGTGAGCTTGCCAGCCGATGGCTCCGTTCCTGAGTTCCTGGGTGGCTTCCTTCCCCTGCTTTCCTGCCCCAGCCCTGGCCCTGCCCCAGGGCACCACTGCGGTGATGCCGCAGCCTCGATGCCAGCCTCCTCTCTCTCTCTCTGCCAGCCGCTGCCAAGGCGAGACTCCTTCCAAAAGCCTCTTCTCCCGCGTGAGTCTCCCTTTTCCAGCCTGACAGGCCCAGCCGGCACAGCAGAGGGCAACTCCCAGCAGAGCTGGATCTGTCTCGCTCCATCTCCCTGGGGCCTCCCAGAGTCAGCTGTGTGGGGCCCAGGAGGTGCCAGGCAGGGACCCCACAGCGAGGGCAGGGGGGGCAGGGACAGGGGCAGGTATGGCTGGCATCCGGCAAGCAAGGGGCCTCGTCTCTCACACCCTCCTCTCTCCTCCAGGCTGTCAACATTTCGCAGGAGGGATTTTAGGGCAATTGTCGGTTTGTGCAATAAAAGTGGATTACAACCTCCGTGGTGCAAGAAATCCACCTTTGAAAACAAACAGGCTTTTGTGGTTAGTGGAGGGACGGGGGAAGAGCACTGAAAGGCGTGGGGTGAAGAATCACCTTAGCGGGAAGGCGGGTCAGCATCCTGCAAGCAACTCAGAACAAACGCTTGGTGAAGATCAGATCCAGTCTGACCTCCCTGTAAATGCAATGCAGGGGGTTGGACTAGATGACCCTTGGTGTCCCACCCACCTTTACAATTCAGTGATTCTGCAGAAGAGGAATAAACAGGCTGCCTGGAGGAGCCCAGAGTCTTCCTCTGCAGCCCTGGGGACCTCAGACCCGCCAACTGTTCCTATATTCCAAGGACAGTCCTGGATTTACAGAAGCCATCCTGGTTTCTGATTTGATCCCGGAGTGTCCTGCTTTTCCTTAGGATGTCCCTGTTTTCATCAGAGAAATGTTGGAGGGGATGGGGAATGCCCACAGACGGGTGAAAAATGTGTGGAGGAGAGGATTGCCAGGGTGGTGCAATCTCTTGAGGAAGATTCCTGCATTGTAAGGTAAAGGTCAAGGGACCCCTGACCATTAGGTCCAGTCGTGGCCGACTCTGGGGTTGCAGGGCTCACCTCGCTTTATTGGCCGAGGGAGCCAGCGTACAGCTTCCGGGTCATGTGGCCAGCAGGACTAAGCCGCTTCTGGCGGACCAGAGCAGCGCACGGAAATGCCGTTTACCTTCCCGCTGGAGTGGTACCTATTTATCTACTTGCACTTTGAGGTGCTTTCGAACTGCTAGGTTGGCAGGAGCAGGGACCGAGCAACAGGAGCTCACCCCGTCACGGAGATTCGAACCACCGAAGCTTCCTGAATCAGAGTCAGACCACGGATCCATCTATCTTCCCTGCTGTTCCCCACCACCACTGGCAGCAGTGGGACCGCAGGGATCCAGGGCATTAATCCCAGGTCTCTCTGCAGAAGCTGAAAGCCATATATCCTTTTTAATATGCTGCTTCTCTGTCAACTTAATGTAGCAACATCGTCATGGACAGCGCACACTCTGTTGCCCTTGTTTAGCTGTTTGATTGCTTTCCTAACTGTGCACAACTCTTCCAAATTCAGATTTAATAGCAATTTGAAAGGAGGCAGTGAGGAAGTTGCTGGATTCATCACAGGTCTGCTTCAGGGTGACCGTGAAGCAAAACGAAAAATGGGAGAGAAAAGAAGAAACTGGAGGGAGGACAGAGAATTGAAAAAACAAGACTGCCCTTCCTGGCAGTCTGTCATCTGTCAGGGATTCTTGAGTTGTAGTACATGTATTGCAGAGGGCTGGAGTAGATGGCATTTGGGTGTCCCTTCCAACTCTACAATCCTAAGATTATTAAGAGGAAGCAAGGTGTGTGTGCGTGTCACGAGTCTCTGGGTGCCAGATGAATCTCGGGTTGCACCCGGGGCCACAGGGGCAGCTGTGATCTGATGGCTCCCTCCCTCCCTCCCTCCCTGTGTCGCCTGCGCTGGGCTGTGGAAGCTCTGATGTCACTGCAGATTCTTGTGCCCTTTCCAGGCTGCTCCTCCATCTGTTTTTGTGGAGATGATCCCCCATGACTCCGGAGAAAGCAGCAACATCCCTGCCAGCATTACTCAGACACCCTTGTGGTCAGCCCTGCATTCTCTCCTCTGTAGAGTATTCCTATTATTATTCCTATTTTTATTATTAACTCTTTCAGGCTCCGTCATCCCCCTGGGAAAGTCGGAGAGAGAAAACGGCTTATCTCCCCGCCTAGCCCAAAGCGGGATTATTAAATCCACCAGACAGACAAACGTTTCTTACGGCAGCTCACCTGGTGATCTACTTGGGCATGTGGAAACAGGCTGCCCTCTGGGAGGAAGCTGAACAGCCCAGGCAGCCAGCCAGGCTGAGAGACGAGGAGGAGGAGGAACCTGGCTGCTTCGAAGGTTTCCTAAAGGGCAGGTGAGTTAAAATCAAAGCCACCGGCCTTGTCGAAGTCTCCTTCTCCTGTGGCAGAGAGCCCCGGCGGGCTCTTGCTGCCTCCCTTCTCGAGCGGCAAGGGGCCCTGGCGTGGAGAAGGCGGGTGGAGAAGAGTTTCCCCTCCCCTCTGCATGCATGCATAACTTTATTTGTATCCCGCCTGCCATAATTCAGCCCATGCTCAAGGCTGCTTACATGCATAATAAAGGTAGTCATAAACAATAAACGAAACATCAAACGTGCTCAATTAAATAACAATTTCCACATAAATCATCATAAGATCTAAGATAAAGATACAAGGATTAAGACTGATAGTGGCAACGTGTCTGTTCAGCAGCCTCAGCATTTGCAGCTGGAGTCAGTCTGGGCCCCGTCCTCCCAAGCCAGGTGGGAAAAGGCCTGCGAGGCAGGGAGAGGGTCTTCCAAACTCCACAATGGCCAAGATGGTCACTAGAACTGGTGGACATCCACGGACGCTGAATGTTGGCCGATTCAGGGTGGATAAAAGGAAATCCTTCGTCATGCAGCACATCCTTAAACTGTGGAACTCCCTCCCACTGGAGGCAGTGAGGGCCACCAACTTGGGTGACTGTGAAGAGGGCTGGACAAATTCATGGAGGCGAAGGATGTCAGAGGCAGCAATAGATCTGAATACCAGTTGCTGAAACACGCAGGAGGGGAGAGTTGCTCTTCTGCTTGAATCCTGCTTGCAGGTTTCCATGAGCATTTGGTCCCCTTTGGCCTGATCCAGCAGCCGGGTTCTGCTTATGTCCTTGTGGAGCCTCCAGGTCCAGAGGCAGTCTATCTCAGTCCTAGATTCTTAGGTGCATTTAACCGCTGTGAGATGAGGCTGCTGGGCTTGATGGGCTCCCTTTGGCCTGATCCAGCAGCAGCCAGACTCTTCTCAGTGCGGGAGAAGCACCCTTTCAGGGCTGGATGAGGTTCATCTTCCTGGCAGTACAAAGTGTTTCCATTGTGCTGGAAAATTGCCGTGGGACTCAATATCCAGAACTGGTGTGTGCTAAACTTTGGGACTTGGCAGTGTAACGGAGAAACTGACACACTCCCCTTAAGGCAGCAAGGAAACCCGGTCGTGGCAAACTCCTTGTCAGCAACTTGGAGTGAAGTTATCTCTTTTATTAATTATGAAGATGATGAGACACGCATAGCAACCAGGTGTGCCCACCTAGGGGACCTATAAAAGTTTCCTTCAAAGACATCACAACATTCGCCTAGAGTTGGGGGCCATGTCTTTAAAGAGAAAGTGTCTAGATGAGGGGAAGGAATAGTCCCGCTCTGTTCTGCCTTGGTCAGACCCCAGCTGAAATCCCGGGTCCAGTTCTGGGCACCCCAGTGGAAGAAGGGCGTGGGAGCTGGAAGGAGGGAGGGAGGCTGAGATGATCAAGGGTCTGGAAGGCAAGAGTTGTGGGTGTTTAGCCTGGAGAAGAGAAGTGACAGGATAGCTGTTTTCAAATATCTCAAGGGCTGCCCCAAGGAAGATGGAAGAAGATTCTTTTCTGCTGCTCCAGGGGGACGACCCAAACCAATGGAATCAAATGACCAGCAGCAAGAATATTATTGGCACAAAAATGGAAGCAAGAAGAATTACTGACGAAAGAAGAATGGTGGATGAAATTGATGGACTATGCAGAACTGGATAAATTAACAGGAAGGATTCGAAACCTGCGGGACCAGAGATTCTTAGAAGACTGGAGTAAATAGTTTCCTGCTTGGCAGGGGGTTGGACTCGATGGCCCTTGTGGTCTCTTCCAACTCTATGATTCTATGATTCTATGATTCTATGAAATATATGAACTATTTGAAAAGTAATTGTAATGAACAGATTATGCTAGTAGGATTGCAAGAGGTTTTGTAAGGAGGACTATTTGAAATATTGCAAGAAGGACTATGAGGAGAACTATTAGTTAATGAAGGATAATAGAGAAATCAAGAAATGCAGAATAAGTGATAAAGAATGGAAAATCATCAGAGGTGTTGACGGAAGTCTAAAATATTGTATAAGAAGTTATGTTGTAAGATTGTTGGAAATGATATGTTTAAAAAAACCTAATAAAAATGTATGTGTGTGTATATGTATATGTATATGTGTATATATATATATATATATATGCAGGATTTTGCATGGCCCTCCTTCCTTATATCAAAGGCACTACAGACAAAATCAGCAAAATCCTCCATAAACACAATATCAAAACAGCCTTCTGCACCAACCAAAAAATAGCCAATATCCTCAGAAACCCAAAAGACAAAATCCAGCTGGAAAACCAAGGGGTCTATGAAATACCCTGCAAAGTCTGCCCAGCCACGTACATTGGACAAACAAACAGACGAATAAATGCACGTATCGCAGAACACAAGAATGCCGTCAAAAAAGAAGAAAAAACTTCCTCTCTTTTCCAACACATGAAAGAAACAGGACACGAAATTAATTTTGCAGATTCCAAATTGCTCTTTAACATGGAACATCACCACAAGAGAATAATCATGGAAGCCATCGAGATAGAGAAACACCCTCACAACATGAACAAGCGTGACGACACGTCCCGCCTGCCAGACATCTGGAAATTAGCCCTCCCCACAAAAACCGACACCAGAACCAGAGGCACACAGAACGCCGTCACCAATCAACCACACCAGACCCAAACCCAGACCCTCTCCACAGACATATTACAGACTCCATCCAGTAGCCAAACTATAGTGGCACCTCCGGATGCTGCACCCCCCTGCAATCCCTACACAGATCTGGCTGGCACAAGGCACAAAACCATAGCTCGCCCCTATACACGAAGCCAAGCCAGAGCACAACTAAATGCAGCACAGCCATCTTCTCAGAAAAACTCTTCACAAGCTCAAGAGGTCAAGACACGAAAGCTTTAGCAACTAATCTACACTTAATGACCCACCCAGTGGTATTCATAATATCACTCATGAAATCACCCAAGATATCCCTCAAGTAATTAAGGAACAAAAGAAGAAAAGGCACACTAATCTAGGAACTTCCTCTCTGCCCAGAACGTTGGAGGCTATACACCACACCCCTCAACAGTATTTATAGGAACTCAAACACCAGACTCTGCTCTGTTCCAGTAACAAGAAGCCGAAAGCACCAGCCTGAAGATGACGAGTGAGACCTCGTCGAAACGTCGCACAGACACCCCGACTCTTACACGGGAAGACACCCGAAGACACCAAAACCTGCATATATATATATATATATATATATATATATGGAATCAAATGACAAGGAAGGAGATTCCAACCAAACTTCAGGAAGAACTTTCCGGGGGTCGGAGCAGTTCGAAGGGGGGATGCATCATTTCTTCAGAAGGTGGAGGACTCTCCCTCCCTGGAGGTTTTTAAGCAGAGGTTGGGGGGGGGCATCTGTCCTGGGTGATCTGGTTGAGATTCCTGCAATTGCAGGGGTTGGACCCTCGGTGTCTCTTCCAACTCTGCAATTCTTTTCTTCTAAAGGACTGAGCTACCTAAATGGCAGAGGCCCCAAGCAGAAACCCGTTCCTCCTCACCTGTCCCAGAAATTCTGTATCATAATGCATGGGCAATGTGTTTGGTTCCATCAATGCTGTATATGTCATTTTGGAAGATTATTTCTTGCTTTTCTTATGATAAAAGTTATTTTAAAAAAAGGGGGGGAGGCCTGATTTCACACAGGTCTCATATCCACCCTGTGACTTCCTCAGATTTTTAATCCCAGGTGTGCCCAGACCTGAAGCTGAAATAATTCCCATTCCTCATGAAGTGGAAATGTCCCAATCCTAAAGAGAAGCCCCTCCCACCATTGTGTCTGGGAGTTTAGCAGGAGTTCCTGGGCCTCAGGCACGAGTCCAGGAGTCAAGCCTTCCGCAACCTGAATTTTGTAGTCTCAGCAAGTCTGCTTTCTGATTCATTGCTTGGGTTAATTTGACTTCCCTTAATGTAATGTTCTACGTTCGTTAATTGCTTTAAATTTGGGGCGGGGGCACTTTGCTGAATGAGCAACAGTTAGATTAATTGTTGCATCTAAATTAATTCCTCACTCCTGGCACAGAAATCATTTTTTTTCATGGGAATGTAGTTTGCATGTGTGTGTAATCGATAGATGGCACAGTTTTGGGGGAAGCGACACACCATCACCTCCACTGAACATTCGGGATTTCAAGATCTATCAACGGAAAGGGGGGGGGAGTATGAAAACCAGTTTTCTTTCTTTCCCCCATTAATTTCCCCTTTCCCATTGGAAGGATCCTCCGCAGGTTGTGCAAATATGCGGATTGATGCCAGATGTTTGCACTTTTATCATGTGCAAAGCAACTGAGAAGATTTCTGCTTTTTCTGAAATGGGGAGGGGGGGAGCTGGCCCTTATAGATTTTGATTTTAATTGCTCTTGCACATATATTCTACCGTTCTCGCCCAGAAGTCCATGGTTTCCTGCCTCCTCATTTAACTCATCGCAACAACCCTGTGAGGTAAGTTAGGCCGAGAGGCAGGGACCGTGGGGCTCAAGGTCACACCAAGTGGAGATTTGAACCCACATCTCCCAGGTCCTAGTCTGACCCTCTTGCCCAGTGTTTCCCAACCTTTTTTGGGCAAAGGCACACTTGTTTCATGAAAAAAATCTCGAGGCACACCACCATTACAGCCCCGTGACGTCAGCGCGCAGCGTCACGCCGGGAGGGACATGAATTGCTAGCAAATTACATAATCACCTCCTTGAGGGCTGGCTCATCTTCTCCGAAGGCAGAACCCCATTAATTAACAGCACAGACTCACACCATAACCAAGACGAGGGGGGAAAACCTCAGTCATGCACAGTCATGCACATGTGGGGGCTAAATGAGGGCGAAGACCGGGCAGAGAGCAGGGTTCAAATCACCCCACCTGGCCAGGACAATCCCTGGGTGCTCCCTTGGGCCACTCGCCTGACGCACCTCGCAGGGCTGTTGTTGCGAGGATAACACGGGGAGAACCACGCGAGCCCCCGGGAGCTCCTTGGAGGAGAAAGCGGGTGATGAATGCAATGCACGAAATATATGAGAGGCGACCAGGTTTTGCAGGTGAGGGGCCCCCGCCAGCCTCCGCTTCCAACACCTGGCGCAACGACGCCGAAGTTTCCCCCCGGGCTCGGCTCGGGGAGCAGCGCTGCTCCCCCCGGCTCCCCTTCGCCCTCCCGGCTCTCTCTGCCGCCCACTGGGGACCCCCCCTCACCTACCAAGTCCGGAGCGCCGGTGGAAGTTGCATGCATGCATGCAGGGCGCCGCGTTGCCATTGCATTGCACTGCACTCCATGCAACGCCTGCACGCATGCATTGCCTTGCACGCCCGCCAAGGGGTCTCCCCGCGGTCTGATGCGTCCCCTCCGGCACGGATGCAGCATTGCAAAAATAAAAAAACCCTGACGCAGCCCTACCTGGGGGGCAGCCTCCGCCACTCCGCCTCCGCGGGGATCCCCGGGCTCCATCCTGCTGCCCGATCTCTGCGGGGGCGCAGGCAGGCTGCGCGGGGTCTGTGCGGAAGAGCCCCTGCCCACCTGGCCGCCGCCGCTGCGCTCATTCCATGGCCGGGAGAAGAGCGCTTCAAACAAAACGCCCGGCCCACCAGGCCACGCTGGGAAACGTAGTTCACGCACCCCGCGCGGGCGCGGAGCCCAAGGGCGAGGGGACTACGGATCCCGGCAGCCCCCGCGCCGGGGACAGAGGGGGAGAGGCCGGGTGCAGGGATGGAGGGACGGGTGGGCGAGCGAGTGAGTGAGTGGCAGCCGCCAAGCCTTGGCCGAGAGCCAGGAAGGGCCTCCCCGGAGGAGGAGGAGGAGGGAGGCGCAGAGCGGGAGGGAGGGAGGGAACCCCAGGGGTCATCTAGTGACGGCGCCCCAATCGAAAATTTGACTTAAAAAAAAAAATCTTTCGAATTTTTTAATTTTTCCCGCGGCACACCAGGCAACATCTCGCGGCACACTAGTGTGCCGCGGAACAGTGGTTGGGAAACACTGCTCTAGCCATTGCCCCCCCCCCTGGGTCTCCCTGCAGATAGGCTTCCTGAAGAGGAAGGGCATCTGAGCCTAAATCTGATCTGCACATCCCAGAGCAGCTGACAAATGTGGTTGATAAGAAAGTTGCTGCCCTATGGATTTACATTCTAAGAAGACATGGCAGAAAAGGAAAAGGAATTTGGAGGGAGGAGGAAAAGGAAACTCGGGCACTATTTATTCCCTTTCTTTGGCTGCGTATGCACCATACAGTTCAAGCACAGTTCCCCCACCCAGCAAAGAACCGCAGGGACTGTAGTTTAATCCATAAAGAGAGACGATTTCAGCACCTTGATCTGTGATCCCTGCATTTCAGGGGGTGGACTAGATGACTCACGAGGTCCCTTCCACTCCTACAATTCTATGGCGCCCCCGGAGGACCCCCACCCCTTTGTCCTGGCTTCATTCCGTGGTCTTCCCCTCTCCACCCACGAGACTAGATCCACTTTGCCAGCAGGGGCTAACGCCAACCGGGCCATGGTCGTAGAATCGTAGAACAGCAGAGTTGGCACTTGGCAGGGACCCCCCAAGGGCCATCTAGTCCAACCCCTTGCCGTGCAGAAATCGCGGCCATCTTCCTTTTCCAGAAACAGGCCCCGTCAAAACAGATGCCTTAGACGCTATTTATTCTGGAAGCAGATGCCGAGGGTGTGGGAGCGCAAAGAGTTCGCTAAAGTTCAGAAGGCGGAGGCAGGAGGCTCGCCCTGGTCCAGCCTCCTAGGGAGAGAACTCGCAGGCAGCCGGGTAGCAGCCCAGCAGCCCCGACCCAAGAGAAGGGGAGAACCGGGCTTTGGGGAGGGCTGTTCCCCTTCTGCTGTGGGGCAGGGTCAGTCCGCGGGACCCAGGTGGGTCTGGGAAGGGGCGGGGCAGTGGAGGGGGTGGGATCATGTTGCTCCGGCTCCCCCTCCCCCAGGCACGGTTGGGGCAGAGAGGGAGGGACCAGGCAGAGCAGAGGAGGGAGAAAAGGCTCCGAAGGGGAAGCGAGAGAGACCGTCGCTCTCTTTCATTCGCACCATCCCTCCATCCTTTCTCTGCGGGAGCAAAACTCCGCGCGGGAGGGCCTCGATCCGCAGGAGAGGCGACGCAGCAGCAGCGCCCTCGCTTCTGGCTCCGGAGGCTGCTCGCTTCCTCCGAGGGAGCCGAGAGTCCCACCTGCGCGCCGCGCCTCCCTCTCCGCCGGCCGGCCGGTCTCCCGACGCTGCTGCCGCTCCCGCCGCCCCAAAATGCCCAACTTCTCCGGCAACTGGAAGATGAAGAGCTCGGAGAACTTCGAGGATCTGCTGAAGACTCTGGGTGAGTCTGGCGCCCGAGGAGGAGGAGGAGGCTTATTTCTGGGAAGGGCTGAGTCCAGCGCCTAAGAAATAGCCGATGACGCAGCGCTGCTCCTGCAAAAGCGGCTCTATTTTCCCTCTATATTTAGACCCCTGTCTGGATGCGTCCCCCCCCCCGGCAGGGGCGCGCGCAGAGGCCACCCTGGGAGGAGGGCTCCCCCTCCTTTAACAGAGTGGGGCTTTCAGGATGGCTCCAATATTTGGATCCGGGCGTCTGTGGAGTGGGAGCCGCCTTCTGGATTCCTGCATCTCAGCGGGCTGGACTAGATGACCCTAGGGGTCCCTTCCAGCTCTGCAGCCTTAAAACCTGCTGTTTTCCGATAACCTGGGGAGCGGGAACATAAGCTGGAGAGATAGCAGAGGTCTGGCGCGCCCGTGGCTCCTGCTTTCTGAAGGATGTGGGGGTCGGGCGCCTGAGGTTCCCAATGTGCAGCCTTGGAGGATATTATTGGGGTGGGGAAGAGAAGGGGGTGCAGTTGGGAGCCTTAATTTGCGTGCAGGGGGAGAACCTGCAGACCCGCGTCTTCCCATTTCGGAGTTTCAGTGTGTTCACGCGTGTTTAGAAGAACGCACCCGCCTCCGCCTCCGTGTCCCGCGCCGTCACCCCAGAAGCAAAGTTTGGTGCTGGAGCGATCGCCCTGCGGGGGCGTCTGGGGCTCCGCTTCTTGCGGGAAGGAGAAGCCACCGGATTTTGTAACGTGTGAACAGCTGTAAGGACCACCCTGGTGGGTCAGGCGGAGCGCGGCTCCTCTCCTGCCAGCCTAGGCGGATGGACCGGGGAGCGCTGGTGGGCTTCGACCCAGTGGAATTGAACCGCACTTAGCCTAATGGGACTTGAACCCCACTTAGGGGGGGCGTGGCGGGAGGCAGGAGGTCCCCTCCTCCACTGTGTCTCTCACAGTAACGGCACCCCCGGTTTATCCTCACGACAGCCCCGCGAGGGAGGGAAGCGCGGCTGAGGATTTGCATTGCCACTCGGGAGGAGTTTGCCATTTGGGGACCCATGAGACACCAGGCTAGAAAGCGCGCCCCCGCCCCCCTGGGCAATTCTATTAGAGAAAGGGGCTTTTTTTAGCGCTGCTGCCCCCCTCCCACTGTGTAACCATGGTAGGTCTTTCCTTTTCGACAATGGCTCTGCAGGAGACCCATATATTCCCCTTTTGTATAGAGAATTGAGGGGAGAGGCATCCATCCACTGCCATTAGTCTTGATAGCTCTGGTGGAGCCCCCAGGGTCAGGAGCAGTCTACCTCAGACTGCTAATCCAAAGTAGCAGGCAGGGCAAGCAGGATGCTGGGCTAAATGAGCCCCCCCCCTTTTTAGCACGGCTCCTCCCTGCCCCCACCATCTCAGCACTTGTTTAAGTTTTGCAGCAGGAATTTCACAATCCATGTTTGTTTGTTCTTAAGGCTGACCAACCATTTGTTTTATTTAAAAATGAGATTTTAATTTGATGGGTTCAGGCGAACTGACCGTCTGGGCCTTTCCTAGGATTCCACCCCTGCCCCCCCCCCAATAAAATCCTCATAATCCCATTTTGCCTGTTGTCTGACGGGGCCGGCTGAGTCACTCCCTGGATGCCTCTGGAAGGGTTTGGAAGCCACATCCAGAACCAGGAGGGAAACTCAGGAGTCCGAGGGGGAAAATGGCAGATCCCTGGAATCGGTTGTGTGTGCAAAGGGCTCGGCCCTTTTGGCATTGCCTGAGAGCCATCTGGGTCTTCTGGGCGCCTCGTGGCAGGATTGCAACCTTGCAGAATTGTGAAGACCCCACTACCCAGCCAGTCTCCTGCTGGACAGGATCCACAGTGGGGCAGGGCACCTTCTCATGGGTGGCTTCCCCCTGCCCCCCACCCCCACAAAAGGCACGTTGTATCCCCTTTAGAGTGCACCTCCTGAAAACAAAAAGGTTGCTGTGAACATAAGAACAGCTTGCCGGATCAGGTCCCTGGTCCCTCTAGCCCAGATGGCTGCCCTCACAGGGGCTGAAAAGTTGCCTGTGGGAAATCGGCAAGTAGTTCCTTCCAACTGGGATTATTCAGAAGCATTACAGAACACAGTCGTCCTATGGAGAGGGCAAGGAGCTGCTTTTGGCCGGTTGAGGAGGTTGGAGTCTCTACACCTCAGCAGGAGCTTGAGCTGCGCCCCCAAATCCCTCGGGGGAACACATAGGTCCCTGGAAGCCAGCGCTCTGAAGCTGGAAGCAAGGAAGCCAAGATCATCATGAGAAATGGGAGTTGGAGAGGAAAGAATTCCTAGTTCTGTCCCAGTGAGTTGGAGATTCAGAAATCCACTTTGTCTCTGCAGGAGAAACAGACAAAGGAGAGGGATCTCCTCCCAGGATGGGATCAGGAGGCTGGCAGCCCCAGGTGTATCTGTCTGGTGTTTGAGGACAGGTCAGAAAGATGGTCTCAGAAGCTTGGAGGTTCTTCTTTCTCTCTCTCCCTCTCCCTCCCCATCTCCTTTGCAGGGGGTGGGCTGGATGACCCTCGGGAGTCCCTTCCAGCTCCATAATTCTATGATTCTTTCTCCCCATGGCTTAGTGTAAGACAGGGGTAGGCAAACTAAGGCCCAGGGGCTGGATCTGACCCAATCGCCTTTTCAGTCTGGCCCGCAGACAGTCTGGTAATCAGCGTGCTTTTACATGAGTAGAATGTGTGCTTTTATTTAAAATGCATCTCTGGGTTATTTGTGGGGCATAGGAATTCGTTCATTTCCCCCAAAAAATATAGTCTGGCCCCCCACATGGTCTGAGGGACAGTGGACTGGCCCCCTGCTGAAAAAGGTTGCTGACCCCTCATGTAAGCTGAGCTGCACCCCAGCATTTCCAACAGAAGGAGGTCCCGGGGGCAACTTTGGCTGGCAGCATCTCCAGGTAGGGCTGGGAACCTGCCTAAGAACCTGCAGAGAAGGCACTGCTGCCAGTCTGTGCAGGCAATATCAGCCCTAGATGGCGTGACTTCAATATAGCTTCTTATGCCCCCATTTCAAATGGAACATAATGATCTGGAGCCATAAGAACAAGGACCTTCATTTCTTAGTGGCAGGGCACCCGCTTTCTTTGCAGGCGGCCCCGGGTTCAATCTCAGAAAGGCCTGGGGAGAATAAACTCTTCCCGAAACCCTGGACACCCGCTGCTGCCAGCCAGTGTAGACAGTGCTGAGCTGGATGGGCTGATTTCGTACGACTCTGTTTCCTTTGCTCCTGCGACTGGATCGGTCTGCTCCCGAGGAGTTGGTGGAGGGCCTCATCCAGGCCACGTGCCAGGAGTGGCCCGTGCTCTGCGCTGGCCCCGGGGCAGGCCGCTCTTGCATCCCGCCTGCGATGGAGGCCTGCGCACCGCTGGGTTCCCTGGCCTTTGGCTCTGGGCGCCGCAATGACAAATTCCTCCTGAAATAACCTCTCCCCACCCCAGCGGAGAAGGAGGAGCGGGTCAGGCTTGGCCTCCCCTCCTGCCGCTCTCCTAATAATAATGCCCGATGGGGGCCAGGCATGACGAAGGGGCCGCGACTGCTGACCCCTGGCGCTCCCTGCCATCTGCCGGGCAGGAGGTTGCGCACACCGCTGGGGGTGGGGAGGTGGCGACAGGCGAGTCGGAGGAGCCTGGGTGTGATTGTCTTTTGAAGCAGCCCCCTGGGATCCAGCCCAGGGAGGCAGCTTAAGGAGGGGGGGCGGGGGTGCTCCTACCTGGCCCCCAACTCCACAGGACAGCCGATCCAAGGCCTTCCCTCCCCTTCTGCCTCTCTGCAACCTTCTCCCAGCTGAGCCAAGGCAGCCCAGCTGGGAACAGGGAAGGGCTCTCCTGGCACAGCGGTGGGTGGCTGCTTGGCATGCAGAAGGTCCCGGGTTCGACCCCCTCCGTTTTCCACCCCTGCCCAAGACCCTGGAGAGTTGCTGCCCGTCAGGGGGTGGAGGGGAGGCACAGGCTGCGGTGGGGATGCTCAGCTGTGCTTCTGGGAGCTCTGGGGAGCAATACACAGAATCATAGAAGGGTTGAGTTGGAAGGGACCCCATGGGGCCATCCAGTCCAGCCCCCTGCAATGCAGGAATCGCAGCTGAAGCATCCCTGACAGATGGCCATCCCACCTCGGCTTCGAAGCCTAGCTTGGGTGTGTATCCCTCGCATCCACGAGGCCTAGAAACCTTTAGAAAGGAGAGCCTGTGTGTTCGTGTGCCAACAGCTGACCTGAATTGCATCTGCAGTGTGGGCTTCAATCTTGGCAGGCGTGAATGAGTGAAAAGTTTAAATCTTTCCATCTCGCTCTGGCTGATGCCATCCTGCCTCTCTTGGAAAATCCCTCCGGCTGCATTCGCGGCAGAGATTCCCTTTCCGCCCCCAGCCTTTTTCTCCGGGAACAATAGAGAGAGAGAGAGAGAGAGAATGGATCTGCCTCGCTCGCTCCTTTCCGAGCTCCAGAGACCACCTTGAGGCCCCGTAACTGAAACCCGCTTGGCACGCAATGCTCTGAGCAGGACTTGGGGGGAGGACGAGGCCCTCAAAATCGAGGGGAAGAAAGTGGGGCAACACCTCTCCCCACCCCCACCCCGCGAGGGAGGCGAATTCCAATCCACCAATTTATTAGTATTTTTCATTTTTTCGTTTTCTCGCCAGGAAACCTCCTTTCCCTCCCCTCCGATCTCCCTGCGCTGGTCACAGCAAATACTTTCCAGGTTAGGGGGCTTGTGCAACATACTTTGGGATAATTATCACATGCTTATATTTCACTCCTCAGCCCGCCCGCCCGCCCGCCCCCTTTCCCCCATATCTGAATTATTCGGGCAGAAAGGCTCAGATGTTGGGGAGGGGGAAGCGGGAATCAGCCGGCATGGGGAGGGGGCTGGAATGAGGAAACCGATTTGAGGAGGGGGAGACCTTGGCTGCCAAAGCATTGTTAAATCTCACTCTCTTTTTCCCCACGGAGTAATGGGGCCTGGCTCTCCACCTCGGAGCTGCGTTTTATGGGCATTTTAGCAGCGCAAAGAGGGGGGCGGCTCTCTCTCATTCTCTTTCTCACTGCTTTGAGAGGGCCATAGAATTGTAGAGCTGGGACCCCAGGGGGTCATCCAGTCCAACCCCCTGCAATGCAAGAATCCCAACTAAAGCATCCCTGGCAGGTGGCCGTCCTCTAACCCTCCGTCATATGAGGGTCACGGAGAGGCAGGGCTCCAGGTCCTTCAAAGCTGGTTTTTATTGGAGCAGGGCAAAGATTTCTCTTCCCTACCAACCTCACCAGTTGCACAACGGCCTGCCAGTGGCTGCAAGAACACAAGAGCCCAGCTGCTTTACCAGGAGAAAGGGGGCCCATCTATTCTTGCCTCCTCTTCTCACAGGGGCCAAGCAGATGCCTCTCCTGGGAAACCCGCAAGCCGGATTCGAGGACAAGAAGCCTGGCTAGCAGCTGTCAATTGCCTTATTCTCCTCAGATTTGTCTAACCGTCCCAGTTGGTGCCCATCTATGCCTCCTGCGGGAGGGAGTTCCATAGATCAACTCGGCAATGTGTGACAAAGAACTTTCTTTTCTGTGTCTGGTGCCGCCCAACATTCAGCACCCCTTCTAGCAAGAGGAGAGAGGGCGGAAAACCTTTATCCCTCCACTCTCTCCGTGAGAAAACTTTCCTCTCTGCACTCCAGGCCTGGCAACCCCACATGCCAATTTATTTTCCTTTTTAAAAAATCCTTTCTAGCATCAGGCAGTCTCTCTCTCTCCCCCTCTCTCTTCATGAGGGCCTTACCCCTGCCACTCCCCTAATAAAATTACAATCTCTGTTCACATCTTGTAATCAGTCTTCGGAAGGGGAAATTTGGCACCGCCTGGACCCTGGAACGCCTCTGGGCTGTGCAATAATATTTCCCTTTGCAATAATTGTTCCCAGAGGCAGGCAGGGAGATGGCTCCCATTTCTCTCTCTCTCCCTGAAAGGGTGAGTTTTCCTACAGCTGCGCCACCTCTGCAGGCAGAACCAGGAAAACAAAGGACTGACTTTGGCTCATTTTTTTCCAAGAGCCTGAATTTGACAATCGGAGCAAAACTCTGAATGACCCATTAATTCAGACAAGCTCCCTCATCTGCCAGTTTCCCACCAATTGCAGGTGCGGTCCTGTGGGTGGTGTAGCCCCATGGGGTTTCAGTGGGGCTACGCCAGTGTAAGCCGATGGAGCCTCTTTTTCCCACGGCGCTTACACTGCTGAGCCATCTCCTTCCTCGCCCATCTGTTGCACAATTGCACACTTGTGCAAGGTTGTTGTGTCAACGCTGCCTCTGCATGCGTCTCTCTCTCTCTCTCTCTCTCTCTCTCTCTCTCTCTGGAAAGCTGTTGCGATGAGACATGGCTGTGGGTGCAAGACTGACTTCCTAGTGACTCAGTCTGACCCAGGAAAATCACGGAAGAAGCAGGCGCACCCAAAATACCCTAAACGTCTGCCTTCCCCAGAGATGGCCAAATTGTGTGTGTCTCCTTCTGATTCTGCACCCACAAGGCCCTGAGTGCTGCTCTTTCCCACAGCCCCCCAAGGAGGGGTTCCCCCCTGAAATTCAACGGGGAGAAAGGAAGAGCGGAAGCAAGGGGGTGGGTGAGGTCCCTTTCCGTCCGTGCTCCCCCCCCCCCGGCTTGATCCAGCTGCAGGGCTCTTCTGACGTTCTTGTGGAACCTCCAAGTGCAGAGGCAGTCTATCTGAGTTCATAGGGGCATTTGGCCGCTGGTGAGAAGAGCAGGCTGGGCCAAGTGGGCCCCCTTTGGCCTGATCCGTCTGTCAGGCTATGTTCTGCCTCCACCTGCCTTCTCCTCACTCCTGTTGCCTTGTCTCGTTCCAGGCGTCAATGTCATGCTCCGCAAGATCGCTGTGGCTGCCGCCTCCAAGCCGGCCGTGGAGATCAAGCAGGACGGGGAGTCCTTCTACATCAAGACCTCGACCACCGTCCGCACCACCGAGATCAGCTTCAAGATTGGGGAAGAGTTCGAGGAGCAGACGGTGGACGGGAGACCCTGCAAGGTGAGCGGCAGGGAGGAGAGAGGGGGGTCCAGGGGGGTCTGGTGATCCTGCGCTCCAGGCCTGCAGGCCACCCTCTGTCCCCCAAGGGAGAAACAGAACTTAAGACAGAGATCGCAAGGGGGGGGGGAGGTGAGCATCAATTCTCTTCCTTGGTGGGTCAAAACTGGGCTGGATCTGCTTCTCTCCAGCTCCTTTGCTTGACGTCGGCCTTTGGGCCTCAGCAGCCGATACCAGAAGTGCAGGAAGCTCCCTTTGGCCTCATCACTTTGGGTGCATTTAGCTCAGTGTTGTCTACACTGGCCGGCAGCAGCTGTCCAGGGCTCGAGGAAGAGGCTTTCCCCCCAAACCTCCCTGGAGATGGAACCTGGGACATGGCGCATGCAAAACAGGGACTCTCCAAATGAGCTACAGTGTGTTTACAAATAAAACCAGATTCCAATCCTCCTGGTTCAGGATGGATTAAATTGGGGCCATAAGAATGACTTTCTGAGGGTATGAGCTGTTTGACACGGGAACAGACTCCCTGGGAGGTGGTGGGCTCTCCAGCCTTGAAGGTTTTTAAGTTGGGTGCACCTGTCAGCGATTCTTTAGCCGTGATGCAGGGGGCTGGACTAGATGACCCTTGGAGTCCCTCTCAACTTGACAATCCCATGAGTCTCTGAAACTGTATTGCGCCATTGGCTCATGTAGCTCAGCACTGGCTGGCAGCAGCTCTCTGTGGTTTCAGTCTTGGGATATCCCCCCCCCCCTGCAAACACCATCTGGGACTGAAGCTGGGATCTTCTGCCAGCAAGTAGGGTCTCTCTCCCTGAGCTGTAACCCTCCTCCTTTGCCTCTTGGATGCCCAAATCCCCATCCTGCCCTCTCTTGGATGGATCCTGGCTTTGCAAGGGGGGTCCTTTGGGGCTCCCCTAACTCCCGTGTCCAATATTTCTCGGCAAGCCTTTTCTTCCCAGCTGGGCTTTGGCCTGGGAATGGAGGGAGGAGGGCCCTGAACGTTGCTGCACAAAGCAAGGGGGAGGAGCCCCCCAGCCCCCTCCCCCAGTTGCTGCATTTCCCCCATGGGGGTCCGGTAGGGTCCTTTGTGGTCCTGTCCTCTGGCCCCTCTGAGCAATGCCCTTGGAGACTGCTTCAGCAAGGGAGCTCCTTGGGGATCTGAAAGCAAAACTGTCAGCATCGTAATGCCATGATACAAATGTGCAACCACATTTGGAAAGCTGTACTGCTCACCTCGAAAAGGATATTGCACAATTGGAAAAGGTTCAGAAAAGGGCAAGCGAAATGATGGAGAGGATGGAGACCCTCCCCTGTGAAGGAAGGCTGCAGCGTTTGGGACTTTCTCGTTTGGAGAACCTTTTTAGTTTGGTGAAAAGGTGTGAGAGGCAGCCTGATAGAAATTTATAATGTTATGTCTGGCATGGAGAAAGGGAGAGAGAGGAGGGTTTTTTCCACTCTCTCCCTAAGACCCTGGCCCTACCATCTGCACGCATGTGCCCCCCCACCTCTCCTTTGGGAGATGTTAGCCACAATCCACACCCACCCCATCCTTCCTTACGAAATACTACAAAGAATCACAGAATGGCAGGGCTAAGTATCGGCTGAAGCTTCCCTGGCAGAGGCCAGCTGACCTCTGCTTCAAAGTCTCCAGCGAAGGAGAGACCACCACCCTCCCAGGCAGACCACCCCACAGTCAAGCAGCTCTTACCCTGAAAAGTTCTCCCTGTTCTTTAGCTGGAATCGCCTTTCTTGCTATTTGAAGCCACGGGTTCGAGTCCTCCCTTCTGGAGCAGCAGAAAACAAACATCACGGCCTTTTATATATTTGAAGGTGGCCGTGAGATCCCCTCTTCCTCTCCTGTTTGTCACGCCAGGCACTCCAAACTCCCTCAACTGTTAGGCACATTGATGCATTTCTTCCCAGTGTGGTGTAGTGGTTCAGAGCGGTGGACTCATAATCTGGGAAACCGGGTTCGTGTCTCCGCTCCTCCACCTGCAGCTGCTGGGTGACCTTGGGCCAGTCACACTTCTTTGAAGTCTCTCAGCCCCACTCACCTCACAGGGTGTTTGTTGTGGGGGAGGAAGGGAAAGGAGAGAAAGGAGATTGTTAGCCGCTTTGAGACTCCTTAAAAGGTAAAGGGACCCCTGACCATTAGGTCCAGTCGTGGCCGACTCTGGGGTTGCGGCGCTCATCTCGCTTCTTTGGCCGAGGGAGCCAGCGTACAGCTTCCGGGTCATGTGGCCAGCAGGACTAAGCCGCTTCTGGCAAACCAGAGCAGCGCACGGAAACGCCATTTACCTTCCTGCCGGAGTGGTACCTATTTATTTACTTGCACTTTGATGTGCTTTTGAACTGCTAGGTTGGCAGGAGGAGGGACTGAGCAATGGGAGCTCACCCCGTCATGGATTCAAACCGCCAACCTTAAGGGAGTGAAAGGCGGGATATCAAGTCCAAACTCTTCTTCTTCCCGCCAACCAGCTTGGGTCTGAGCAGCCTTACTGGGCTTCTGCACTTTGGGGCCAGTTGCCTTGGAGCAAACTTGTTTTCTGCTGCTCTGCTGGGCTGGACCTGAAGCAACAGATTCAAATGGCAAGAAAGGAGATTCTGACTAAAACCTGGGAAGAACTGTCTGGTGGTGAGATCCATTTGGCAGCGGAGTGGATACGACCTCAGAAGGTGGCAGACTCTCCTTTGTCTGAGGCTTTTAAGCAGATGTGGGGTGGCGCCTGTCCCATGCGCTTGAGCTGAGATCCCTGCATTGCAGGTGTTTGGACTAGCTGACCCCTGGGAGTCTCTCCCAACTCTACAATTCCGTGATTTCTCTAACCAGTATGTCATGTTCTCCTTGGCAACAGCTCTTACATGCACCTCTCCATTTATTTATTTATTTGCCAGAGGGAAGGAGGGCGATATTCTGACCTCTGAGCGATTGCATCTTGAGCCTCCGCTCATTTTCATCAGGGCTCCCAAGGCAGCAGGTCGGCTCCCCTTTATCGATAATAAATGCTGAGGACCATGACGGAGATGATTTAGATCCCCAAAGGACTTGGGGGCTGCCAGCTCCCTTTTTCCACCAGCTGCCCCCCTTCCCCTTCCTGGCCAGCCTTTTGGAGATGATGGATGGAGCTGTCAGCCTAAATTGGGTGGGGGGAGCCAGTTGCCCTCCTCCAGCTCCGGCTGCCTGCCGAGTGACAAATGAGCGCCTTTTGGGGGCAGAGGTGGGGGTTTGGATGGGGAGGGGGTCAGCCCTTTGTCGGCTGCTGGCAGGCTCCACATCTCACTGGCTGGGGGGCTCTTCCTCCTCCCCTTTGTTCTCTCCACAGAGTTTGGCCAAGTGGGAAAGCGACAACAAGATGGTCTGTGAGCAGCGATTGCTGAAAGGCGACGGCCCCAAGACAGGCTGGTCCAGGGAGATGACCAACGATGGGGAGCTCATTCTGGTAAGGGAGCCTCCCTCCCACCCTATTCCTGTCCCACCCCCAGGTCCACACACACACACCCCTTGCAGTTTAGGACACTTGAGCAGGGACACAGGAAAGCGCTTGGCTCCATTTTCTTGGCAAGCTTTATTTGGAGAGGTTGTCGGTGAGGATGGAGCCAGGGGCCTTCTGCATGCCAATCAGGGGCTCCGTCACTGGGCTGGACCCCCTTGTGCCTCCTTTGACTTGGAAATTAGGAAATGAGGACCGAGGCCCCTGCAAGTCTTCCTCAGCCCAGGAATTTGGTTTCCAGACCTGAGAAGCAGGTGTGCTGCCTCTCCCCCCACCCAGAGTGAGGCACACAGTCTGTGTCAGGTGGGGTCAGGATGGGGCTGAACACCTTCCCCCCATTTTGCCATCTCCCCGCCAACACCTTCAGGAGGACTGTTGGCAGGATACACGCCGCCCCCCCTTCTCTCTGGTGTGCCCGTTTTCTCTCTCCTTGATTTCCTCTTTCTTTGTTTTTTCCAGACCATGATGGCCGACGATGTCGTCTGCACAAGGATTTACGTCCGGGAGTGAGCGGGGCCTGCTTGTGGGGTGGTGGTTGGATTTGGGGAGGCAGGGGCAGCAGGGTCCAATGGGCAGGGATCTTCTACTCTGGGTCACGGCAGCCCCACCCCACCCCCATGCCTGCTCTCCCCATCACCCTTTCGCTCTCTGCCCATGCTCAGAGGGTGCTACATGCAGAAAGACTTAAGCAGAGCAGCTGGCTCTTCATCACATTCCCTCCGGCCTGAGAGGGGGCAGGGGGCGGATAAAGCAGGCTCTGTCCTTGTGATGCCCCCCTGCCCCATCAGAGCAGCCTTCCCCCCCTTCTTCCAGTCTCTTCTGGGGTCCAGCCTCCCTTTTGTCTGCTAAGGGTCCGTGACCCCCACCCCTTCCACCCTGCCGCCCTCGGGATTGCAGACAGAGAATCCCCTTGTTTCAGAATCCGGTCGTGGGATTTGGGATCAGACTGGGGGGAGGTGTGTGCCTGCCAGAGTCCCCCTAGCACTGACCTCTCTTTTCCTCCCTCCTGTGGGCACTAGATGGGATGGGGGGCACAACCCAGTCTCCCCACCCCTGCACCTCCCAAGGAAATCCCTGCATTGCTGGGGGTTGGGCTGGATGACCCGCGGAGCCCCTTTCCACCTCTTCTCTGCAAGGCTGGCATTTTCCTGGGCCCCCTGACGCAACCCCTGCATTCTGAGCCCCCTCTTGCTCAGCATCTCGGGAAAGGGAACGCAAACCAAACAGGCTGTCCGGGTTTCCATTTCATTTCACGCCCAGCATCTTGACGGCCAGGCCTGCCCTCTGGGCCACCGGATCTCGTTAGCGTCAAAGGTGTAATTTAGCTGAGTGTCACCCACCAAACTGAGGTGCCTTCTTACCTCTGGACCTTCTGTGTTAATTGCTAGGATTTTTAAAAAGTATTTATTTGCTACCCTTGTACTAACAAAAGAAGAAGAAAAAGGATATAACCACTTCCTCCCTCCCCCAAAACAAACCCCCCACCCCCACCTCCCTGTGTGAGCACCGGGTCTCTTGTTCAAAATCCACCTCTTTGATGTTTGCCTTCCTTCCTAATAAATGTCTCATTAAAAAAGTGTCTACATTTTTGTCTGCCTTGCCCTTTTTTCTTCCTTCTTCCTTTCGCTTCCGAAGATACCTGCCCCCCCCATGAAAAAGGCCATGCACATCAACGGTTCAGTTGCACCCTCAGAATCCAGGAACCTCTGGCATGTTTCACTCAGAAAAAGTTTGGAAAGAGAGACCCTCGTTTTGGAAACAAATCTGCTGGTGGTGTTTCGGAGCCCTGCATGTTCTCCAGGGGCTACTAGCCAAGGTGTCTGTGTTCTGCCCAAACTCTGGGAGGCAGGGATGCTTCTGGATCCCAGACTGGGAGAGTGTTGCTGCTGCTGCTGCTGGGATCAGAGTCCGCTTGTGTTGTCTGGTTGCTCACTGTGAAAAGAGAGAGACGCTGGACCTGCTGGTCCCCTTTGGCCTGGTCTAGCAGCAGCCAGGTTCTTCTGGTGCTCTTGTGGATCCTCCAGGTCCAGAGGCAGAAGAGGAGACTGGACTAGAGGGGCCCCTTTGGCCTAATCCAGCAGAGGGACTCCTCTTATGTGATGTATTTTTTTATCTCTGATCTGCCACAGACACACATCCCCATTCTCAGGGTTAAGTGACCCAAAACAAATAACCTCACCCCAAAATAATCAAGCCTTTTGTCAATCTACTTAAGAACAATTTCCTGCTTAACCGGCTTGGATTCTTTGCTTCTACCTAGGAATTTTCCGGGATTTACCTGTGCATTGAAACACTGAGAAGTAAAATATGTCAGGCAGGTTAATTTCAGGCAGCAGATTCCCTTTCTGTGTCTGTGCAAGAGAATATTCCGCTTTCTCTCATGTCCTGCTTTCTCCTCCCCCCGTCCCCCTTGGCTGTTTGCAGAGGTACAGGGGGGGGCTGCTTGCCTGCCTGCTCTTTCTCTGGGCACATTTCCCCCTGAAAAAGTGGTTCGGGCTCCGGGGCACCCAGAGGCCACTGTGGCAGCTGAGAATAGGGAGATGGATGGGCCGCTAGCTTTGCTTAATACAAGGGCAGGGCAGGGGGGGGGCTCCTGAGACACACACAGCCAGAGCCGCTGCCCCCCAGCAAGGAATGGGTTTGATCCTCCTTTGATGGGGAGACCTTTGATGGGAAGACGAAGAGCAGACTCCATTTGAGGATCTCTCCCTCATTACAGTCGATCAGGTATATGAAGACGAGCAGCAAAGTCAGTCCTCAGGGAATGTGCAGGCGACCTTGGAACGGACAGCTCACGGAAGAACCCCGACCAAACCCAAGAGGAGGCGTGTAGTGGTGATAGGGGATTCCCTACTGAGGGGAACAGAAGCAGTGATCTGTGGGCCTGACAAGATGTCTCGGGAAGTGTGCTGTCTCCCCGGGGCTAAGATCCAAGATGTAACTGAACGACTGCAAGGAATCGTAAAACCCACTGACAAATACCCCTTCCTCTTGGTTCATGTGGGAACCAATGACACTGCAAGCAATAGCCTCCAGAAGATCAAAAGAGACTACGAGGCTCTCGGCAGGAAATTGAAGCAACTAAATGCACAAATTGTCATCTCATCTGTCCTCCCAGTTGAACGACGTGGCCCAGGGAGAGAGGGGAAAATAGTGGAAGTGAACAGCTGGCTCCGCAAATGGTGTAAACAGGAACGGTTTGGATTCTTAGATCACGGACTGCAGTTTCTTGAAGATGGACTTCTGGCAAGTGATGGGCTGCACCTCACAACGGTTGGGAGAAATGTTTTTGCCAAAAATCTCAGAAACCTCATCAGGAGGGCTTTAAACTGACTAATGTGGGGGAGGGAGACAGTGCTCCTGAAGGTAGGAGTCTATCAATTAATGAAGATGATCATCCAAATGTCATAGACCAAATGGAGCAAACAGCACGCGGACCTAGTGGTGGGAGGAAAAAATCCTTAAATAAGAGACACGGGGGAATGATTAATGGACTTCAATGTCTGTACACTAATGCACAAAGCATGGGAAATAAACAAGATGAGCTTGAGCTCTTGGTACAGCAAACTAAATATGACATAATAGGCGTCACTGAAACCTGGTGGGATAAGTCCCACGATTGGAATGTAATAATGGGGGGATACAATCTATTTCAGAGAAACAGACCAGACAAGAAAGGAGGAGGAGTGGCGTTATATGTCAGGGATGTGTATACCTGTGAAGAGATCCAAGATTTAGATCCTCAAAGCCAAAGTGAGAGCATTTGGGTCAAAATTAAGGGAGAGAAGAATAACAGAGACCTCATTGTGGGAGTTTACTATAGATCCCCAAGCCAAACGGAGGACATAGATGATGCCTTCCTGGAACAGATGGCCAAGCATGCAAAAGGAAGGGAGATAGTAGTAATGGGGGACTTCAATTACCCGGATATTTGTTGGACGTCAAACTCAGCCAAGAGCATAAGGTCAAACAGATTCCTCACTGGCCTTGCAGACAACTTCATTGTCCAGAAAGTGGGAGAATCAACAAGAGGAACAGCCATTTTAGATCTGGTCCTAACCAATGTTGATGACCTGGTTAGTGGGGTAGAAGTGGAAGGATCATTAGGTGCGAGTGATCATGCTCTTCTGAAGTTTACTATACAGCGAAAAGGAGCAGCCAAGCATACTAGGACTCAATTTCTTGACTTTAAGAAAGCCGACTTCATAAAACTTAGGGAAGTGCTGGGTGAGATCCCATGGACAACAATACTAAAAGGAAAGGGAGTTCATGATGGCTGGGAGTTTGTTAAGAGGGAGATACTAAAAGCACAACGTCAGGCAATACCAATGAGACGGAAACATGGAAGGTGCCTAAAGAAGCCAGGGTGGCTATCTAAAGAACTTTTAACTGAATTAAGATTAAAAAAGGATGTGTACAAAAAATGGAAAAGGGGGGAAACCACCAAAGAGGAATTCAAACAAATAGCCAGCACGTGTAGACACAAAGTCAGAAAAGCTAAAGCACAGAATGAACTCAGGCTTGCTAGAGAGGTTAAAAGCAACAAAAAAGGCTTTTATGGGTATGTTCGTAGCAAAAGGAAGAACAAAGAAACAATGGGGTCACTCAGAGGAGAAGATGGTGAAATGCAAACAGGGGACACAGAAAGGGCTGAACTACTCAATGCCTTCTTTGCCTCAGTCTTCTCCGATAAAGAAAACAATGCCCGACCTGAAGAATTTGGAGCAAATGATTCAGCAAAGGAAACACAGCCCAGAATAACTAAGGAGATAGTACAAGAATATTTGGCTAGTTTAGATGTATTCAAGTCTCCAGGGCCAGATGAACTGCATCCAAGAGTATTAAAAGAACTGGCAGATGTGATCTCAGAACCACTGGCAGTCATCTTTGAGAATTCCTGGAGAACAGGCGAAGTCCCGGCAGACTGGAGGAGGGCAAATGTTGTCCCTATTTTCAAAAAGGGGAAAAGAGAGGACCCAAATAATTACCGCCCAGTCAGTCTGACATCAATAGCAGGGAAGATTCTGGAGCAGATCATTAAGCAAACAGTCTGTGAGCACCTAGAAAGGAATGCTGTGATCACCAATAGTCAGCATGGATTTCTGAAAAATAAGTCATGTCAGACTAACCTGATCTCGTTTTTTGACAGAATTACAAGCCTGGTAGATGAAGGGAACGCAGTGGATGTAGCCTACCTTGATTTCAGCAAGGCATTTGACAAGGTGCCCCATGATATTCTTGTAAAGAAGCTGGTAAAATGCGGTCTTGACTATGCTACCACTCAGTGGATTTGTAACTGGCTGACTGACCGAACCCAAAGGGTGCTCATCAATGGTTCCTCTTCATCCTGGAGAAGAGTGACTAGTGGGGTGCCACAGGGTTCTGTCTTGGGCCCGGTCTTATTCAACATCTTTATCAACGACTTGGATGATGGACTCAAGGGCATCCTGATCAAATTTGCAGATGACACCAAACTGGGAGGGGTGGCTAACACCCCAGAGGACAGGATCACACTTCAAAACGACCTTGACAGATTAGAGAACTGGGCAAAAATAAACAAGATGAATTTTAACAGGGAGAAATGTAAAGTATTGCACTTGGGCAAAAAAAATGAGAGGCACAAATACAAGATGGGTGACACCTGGCTTGAGAGCAGTACATGTGAAAAGGATCTAGGAGTCTTGGTTGACCACAAACTTGACATGAGCCAACAGTGTGACGCGGCAGCTAAAAAAGCCAATGCAATTCTGGGCTGCATCAATAGGAGTATAGCATCTAGATCAAGGGAAGTAATAGTGCCACTGTATTCTGCTCTGGTCAGACCTCACCTGGAGTACTGTGTCCAGTTCTGGGCACCACAGTTCAAGAAGGACACTGACAAACTGGAACGTGTCCAGAGGAGGGCAACCAAAATGGTCAAAGGCCTGGAAACGATGCCTTATGAGGAACGGCTAAGGGAGCTGGGCATGTTTAGCCTGGAGAAGAGGAGGTTAAGGGGTGATATGATAGCCATGTTCAAATATATAAAAGGATGTCACATGGAGGAGGGAGAAAGGTTGTTTTCTGCTGCTCCGGAGAAGCGGACACGGAGCAATGGATCCAAACTACAAGAAAGAAGATTCCACCTAAACATTAGGAAGAACTTCCTGACAGTGAGAGCTGTTCGACAGTGGAATTTGCTGCCAAGGAGTGTGGTGGAGTCTCCTACTTTGGAGGTCTTTAAGCAGAGGCTTGACAACCATATGTCAGGAGTGCTCTGATGGTGTTTCCTGCTTGGCAGGGGGTTGGACTCGATGGCCCTTGTGGTCTCTTCCAACTCTATGATTCTATGATTCTATGATTCTATGACCTTCCCTCCCCAGCACGCGAAGAAAGGCTCCAGCGGACGAGACCAGGAGTGGGTCCCACCGTCAAGAAGGCGGCTTCATACTGCTTAAAAGCAGTCAGAAGAATCCTGGGAGTTGTAGTTCGCTCAGAGTGCTGTTGAGAAGCGTTAGGAGAGCCCTGTTCCTGCTGCCACTACAATTCCCAGAGCAGCTTCTAAACCAGACCCTCGTCCCAGGGAACGCTGGGCATCGTAGCGCAGTCTTGCGCAATGGAGGAATCTCACCTCTAAGCGCCCCGAACTACAGTTCCCCCAAATCGGGGGGCGGGACAGCAGAGCCATGCCTGCTGAAAGGGGGGCCAGAGCGCTTTAAAGGGAGGGCGCAGACGGGGCGCAGGAGAAGAAAACGTTTCCCAACAAGCCCCGTCCAAATAATCCTTCTCTTTCCCTGTCTCCTTTGAGCAAGTCCAGGCCGGCAGAGAAAGCGAGGGTCTCGGCAAGCCCCCTCCCCTCCCCGGGCGCCCTTTCATCCCCCAAGACAAAGAGCGACCTCCCTCAGCCCCTCTTTTGTCTCCGTGCGGTGGGAATGCGAGTCCCCCCCCCGCCCCATTCAGGCGCCCGGGCAGGTCAGAGGCCGCCGAAGAGGGTCGCCCGGGCGGGCTCTGAATACCCTCCTCGCCCCTGACTCGGGGGCTGCGAGGCAGAGCAGCTGCGACCCCCGGCCGCCCCCCACGTCTGAAAGAGATGGATGGCCTGTCAGGGAGGGAGGCAGCAAGAGGCATTCAGGTGTGCCCGCCCCCAAATTAAGGGGGCTGCCTTTGTTCTTCCGAAGTCCCTGCCTGAAACCTTTCCATGCCCCCCAAATACATTGTCGGGGGGGGGGAAGGAGTGTCGAAGGGGCATGAAAGAGGCAGGTTGCTGCTTTCCTTTGCGCAGGCACACCGATCTCCCGCTTGTCCGGGGTCTCCAATGTGGTGCCCGCGGGGTCGTGGGCTCCCTGGAGGCACGTAGTCGGGCCCTCGCGAGGCTGCCCGACCTTCCGATGATGCCCGAATGAGGAGACCGCAGCGCCCTCTTCCCAAGCGGCCCCGAGGCGAAATGACAGCCGCCCGCGGAAGCCACAACGGCCCGGGGAAGCTGGCCAGCGGTCCTGAAGTTCCCCTGGGGCAGCCACGGCTTCTCCCTCCTCTCCCCCCCCCCCGGTGCCGACGCCCCCCCCCCCGCCCTCTGCAGCCCCAGGCCGGGGGTCCCCGCTCCCGCGCTTCTCGGAACAGGGCTGCTGGCCCAGGCTTGTCCCGGGTTACCTGCGGGGGGCGCCTTCGCTTGTTAACCCCCCTCCCCTCCCCGGCTGCTGGTCGCCATCACTTGGCAAGGATCACAGAACCGACCCCCCGACCTCAAAGAGTCCTGTGGCACCTTGAAGGCGTCGCCGTTTATTGTGAAAGGAGCTGCCCTGGCCTCAAAGAGTCTCTCCCTGGGAGTTCACGGAAGACATTGGGATCCGGGGGTCATCTAGCTCAACCCCCTGCAATGCAACCTTCTTCGTCAACGGCGGAGGAGGGGGAGAACAGGTGAGAAGGAAAGGAAACGGGGGAAACAGAACAAAAAAGTGCCCGCTGCCTTAGTAGCAGCGACAATTTACTGGGGGGTGGCGTGCAGAGTCCAGTGGTGGTTGAGAACACAGAATTCTTGGCATTGGTAAGCCCATTCACGCACACGGCAGGATCGATCTATCTACCTGCAATTCAAGGGCTCACCGCTTTTCTCCAATGGGCCGTCTAAAGGTCGCCCGCAGAGACCGTGAAGGGGACGGGACTGAAATGCGCCCCCTCGCAGAGACTCTTCTGCCTCCTTTCTCCGGTCCTCAGCTCCCAGGGCGTGGCGGGCCCGCTGCCGTTTTTGCTGCAAGGGGGCGCCAACTCCTCTCCATCTGGTAACAATTCGCCTCTGCGCATGCAAAGAGTGCCTCGCCAGCAAGCGGCGCTCTGGCGCCACCGTAGCCCAGCTGAGATGTGACGGAACATGCGCCCCCCCCCCCGTCTGCTGCTGGGTATTTAGACCCGGAATATCTGTAAGCTGATGGAGGAAGAGTTCAAGCCCGCTTGCTCCGAGCCTGGCCCTGCCTCGGGGCTCAGACCAGAAACAACTGCCTTCCACCTCGCCCCCCCCCCCAGTGCAAATGGGCTTCTTCCTGCTACCCGCCAGCCAGAGAATTAGCAGCTCAGACAGTTCCCAAGAAAAGCCCCCCCCCGCTTTGCCCCCCCCCAACCCATGTTCTAGAATGCAAATGGGGGCAAAGCGGCCTTCCCCATCCCGGTGCCCTCGGATGCTGCCGGACTGCAGCTGCCACCCCCCCCCCGACCAGCTGCAGCCCAGCAACTCCCAGAGGGCACCAGGTTGGGGAACCACAGGAGTTGGGAGGGGCCCCCAAGGGTCATCCAGCTCAACCCCCTGCAATGCAGGAAACGCAGCTGAAGCCTCTTTTAGAGCCCTCCGAGGAAGGAGACCACCACCTTCAGGGGGAGCACAGCTCCTGCTCTCAGAAAAGCCTCCCCAGTCTTCCGCTGGAACCGCCTTTCTGGTCAAGGCAACCCATTGGCTGCCATCATCTCCTCTGGGGTAGCAGAAAAGCCGCCTCCATCTTCCTGGAGCAGAAGCGAAGCCGGACTATTCCTGGCCAGCAGCCTCTTCCTTCCCGAAGCACCTGCAAGCGAGCCAGGATCTTTGCTGAGCCAACACTGCCCTCTGGAGGCCCCGGCTGGCACTGCAGGGCCACCACAGGCAGGCAGGCAGGCAGGCAGGCAGGCAGGCGGGGTCGCTGGGCTTCTCTGGGGTCCCCTCTCCCCCTGCAAAGACCCATCTGCCTTTGGGCTTCCCTGTGTTTCTGAGCAGGACTCAAGGCAGGAGTGTGGCTCCATTTGCTGAGGCTGGCCTGTCTCCCCCGAGATGTCGGGTTCCTTGCCCCTTGAGACCTCACTGCTACTGCATGGGGCAAGCCCCCACCCCAAGGATTAGGGGCCAGGCAAGCCATGCCTCTGGCCATATTGCTTCTCTTGGCATCTGCTGCCACACAGAAGCATAAGAACGTGAGATCCCTGCTGGATCTAGTCCAGGATCCTCAAACTCTGCAAGCAGGACCCGCGCACGACATCCCTTTCTCCTCCAGAGGTTTACAGCAACTGGAGTTCTTGAGAAGCATCGCTGCCTCCCGCTCTGACGGCAGAGCACAGCCAGGAGCCCTTTTTCAATTAACGTGCTTAAAAATAAGACCGAAAGTGAACGGTGGGAGGTCCGAGAGTTAGGAGCACCAAGGTGGGGGAGAAGAATCACAGAATTGTAGAGCTGGAGGGAACCCCAAGGGTCATCCAGTCCAGCCCTCTTCAATGCAGGCAGAGGGAGAACATAAAGCTTTTCATCCCCTGCTGACAAAAACTGTCCCTTCGGAGCTGCTCTGTCCCAGTTTTTGGGGAGTGGGATCCCCCTGCCCGGCTGGGCCAAACCAGGCTTTCTGAAACTCTCCTGACTCACCACACTGTGAATATCCATCTTGGCTCTTTATTCTACGACAGGACACAGAAAGAAAGACTGAGATACAGACCTAACTTGTTTTCAGGCAGTTCCGATTTCCTGATGAGCTGCTTGCCTACGGATTTAGACCCTCAGCACCCAACCTACGCTCTATCGTTCCCCATTCAGCAAGATATTCCAGAAGCCCTGCGTGATCCCCATCCCCTGCTCCCAGCCTCTTCCAGTCATGGGGGCACAGACCCCCAAATCCGCCTTTCCCCTCACATATATGCAGCCTAATCCTTCTGCAGAGCCTTTTCTCCCCAGCCTCAGTTACCCGCATGTAAATGGAGTCTCTTGCCTCCCAGGACGGGGGCAAGGATGAGCTGCCATCCTGAGACCTTTCGGGTGCTTGAAATTACACACACGTTATTCGGAGTAAGGAAACCCACAAAACCATCCCACGGGGAATAGTTGTTTCTCCCCAAAAGGGGGGTCCGCTCCAGCCAGCCCAGGAGCCGGAGTGGGGGGCAAGGTTTGGGGGCTGGAGCAGCCTCAGTAAGGAGTCCCAGCCCAGGGGGGATGTGGGGTTTGGCCACTGCCAAACCGACCCTCACCTGCTTCCATTTGGTGACTGGGCAGGGAGGTGCCAACCCTCTGCAGGACGGCAGCAGGTGGGAGGAGGAGGGCATGACAGTTTGGGGGGCCCAGAAGTGGCCAGAGTGGGACCCCGCCACCTTCAGGGAAGCCCAGCCCTGCGATGAAAACGGAGCGCCAAACCCCCAGAGAAGGGTGCAATGGTGTCTCCAAACAGGTTCAGAAAGCAAAGGAGACTGGGCGTGGTTTGCCCCCAACCTCTTCCCAGAGTCACCCACAAGGCCTGCTGCCCCCCCCCCACTGCAGACGCCCCTCATTCTACGCACCAAGGCCCAGCACGAAAAGAAACTGCCAAGGAGGCAAACAGATGCAGAGTCAGGAGTGACGGCAGCCCATCCTTCCCTCTGGGATTCTGAATTCCAGGTGCCCTGGACGGGAGGGAGTTATGTGGCTGCACCAAAGGGGGAAAACAGGAGATATTTCTGGCCTCCTAGCCCAGCATCCAAGGAAAGACCCCACCCCCAGGCTACCCTACCACCCCACACCCCCTAGGGGCTCCTGGAGAGCTCTGGGGCTCACCAACCGCTTTGAAAAACTGTCCAGAGTTTGCCCCTTCCGGAACGGGGGAAACAAGGCAACAGGGTCAGGAATGATGGCGAAGTCCATGGCGCCGGAGGCCAGGGAGGGGCCCTTTGCCAGGAGGGGTCCCCAGCCCCCCCCAACTCAGGCTGAAGGCACATCCAGCAAGGAAAGGGAGGGGCAGGAGTGGGGCTGGCCTGTCCCTGGCTGGCAGGCGCTGTGACAGGGGCTCCTCCAGGCCTCTTGCCAGCCCCCCCAAGGCCCCGCGGGGCTCAGTCTGCGGCGCTACGACGTGTGGCACTGGACGTTGTGGCGCATGGGGTCCTCAAAGTCGTCCTCATGGTGGAAGCCCCTCTCCTGGAAGTGGGGCTGCGTGAAGAGCTCCCGCAGCTCCACCTCCTCGGTGTCTTCTGTGGCCATCACCTCTTCGCGGGGAGGGAAGAAGGACTGCAGCTGGCGCAGCTGGTGAGGGGGCAGCCAGCCGGGGTCCGGGAACTTCACCTGGGCAAGAGAGGGGGGGAATCAGGGAACGGGAGAGCTGGAAGGGACCCCAAGGGGTGCAGGAATCCCAGCCAAGGCATCCCTGACAGACCTCTGCTTAAAAATCTCCAACGAAAGAGGGCCCACCTCCTTTCCAGGGAATCCGCCTCCCCAGTCTTTCCCTCTGAAAGCTCTTCCTTAGAGGATATGGAACGATAAGCTGGGAAGAGCATGAGACTCTTAATCTGAAGGTTGTGGCTTTGAGCCCCACGTTGGGCACAAGATCCCTGCGTTGCAAAGGGACTGGAATAGATCCACCCCAACTACAATTCTATTAAGAATGGTGGATGACTGGTTTGCAGCAAGTCCCCCTCCCAGCTCCCTGTCCCTCTCGCTCTGGATTAAGCCTGAATGCCCCCCTGCCCCCCCCCGGCGTCCCCAGTACCTGGAACTGAATGATCAGCTTCCCCTTCTGTGTTGGATTTCGGTAGATGGGCATCCCTTCGTTGGGAATGCACTTGGCCTCCCCAGGCTTGATGATGGTCCCTGAGGGGCACAGAGAGGGCAGAGTTGGGGAAAGGGGCAGGAAAGGGCCTCCCAAATGACCAAGGGGGTGGAGAGGCTCCCCCAAGCAGAAAGTCTGCTGCTGCCCCTGGGGGTTCTTCATTCACAGGAAAGGCGAAGAAGAGGGGGCAGGAGGGAAACACACATTTGTGGACAGAAATAAAAGTTTCCTCCCTCTTCCTCCATCTCTCATGACACTGGAAGTGGTGGGTATCAATTGAAGGTGGACATTGGGGATTAGCACAGAATCCCTTGATGCTACAACCACAGGCGGAAGTGTTTTCAGTGACGTTCACCATCAATTGTCTGCCGAGAGGGAGCTTTAACTGTGAGAGCAGCAGGTGTTGTGTTATGCTGCTCTGTGCCTCAGAAATATTAGCCACATTCACACACACACACACACACACACACAATTCAAGTAAATATGTTTCAGCATACCAAGTAAAAGTCATGTTATTTTTAAACTCTATCTTGCACAGTCTTTTCTAGGAGAGTAAAAGAGAACTATTAAAAAGGGTCAAACGACCCAGGGCAACTTCGGCACTACTCTGACAAGTATAATTACTACACTTCACGTGACTCTGGAACTCCCTGCCACAGGAGGCAGCAACGGCCACCAACCTGGATGGCTTTAAAAGAGGATGGGACAAATTCACAGAGGAGGAGAGGGCCCCTGATGGCTCCTCGCCAGGAGTCAGAGGCAGCCCTGCTTCTGGAAAGCCGTTGCTGGAAATGGCCGGAGGGGAGAGCGAGCCCTTGTCCTCAGGCCCGGCTCCAGGGCTTTCCCATGATGGGCACCTGGTCAGCTCCTGTGCAGACAGGATGCTGGAGCAGGTGGGATCCAGCAGGCTCCTCCTCCGCCTCCCCCTTTCTGATGTTCCCAGGCCTGGAGGAAGAGCCAGTCACCAACTTCTCCACCTCCCAGAGCCTCCCTTGGGCGCGTGCAGAGGGCCAAGGCCAGGGCAGGAAAGTCCACAGGCTTGGCAGGCAGATGCCAAACACCTCCCTCCTGAAGCCTGGCAGCCCCTTTGTGACTCAGAAGCCCCCTCCCAGCATTCCAGGCCCTGCTTAAAGCAAAGGGCTATTTCTCCATTTCACTCGCATGGGCAAACGTGGCTCCTTCTCCCCACAGGCCCAGATCCCCTCTTCCCGCCTGCGCTCACCTGGCCGCGAGGAGACCAGCAGCTTCCTGTTGTCCAGGGTGTGGATGATCTGCCGGCAGCCGCACAGGGCGTCCACCAAGCTCACCTCCCTCTTGATGATGAGGTCGCTGCCCTGGCGCTGGAAGATGGGGTGCATCTTCTGGTCCAGGACGATGACCACGTCGCCAGGCTCAAAGCCGGGCATCTGGTCGCCTTCCTGGTGGAAAGTGATCTTCTGCCGGTCGGCCATCCCTGCAGGAGGGAGGAGAGAGCTGCACGGATGCCAGAAAACCACCACCACCACCACGGCTGGCCCGGCTGCCTTCTCTCTCTCAGTCTCCTTCTGCACTGGCTTGCTGGGCTCTTGGCATTGTCACAAAACAGACACTTAAAATGATTGGGACATTTTGCCTGCTTTGACACTGTACTGTGAACCTGGTGCAGAATTCAGTGGCCACGTTGCTCACGGAGTCAAGGTGGTTGGAGCATAGAGCGCCAATCCTGGCCCGGCTGGACCAGCTGCCAATTAGTTTCCAGGCCCAATTCAAAGTGCTGGTTCTGATGTATAAAGCCTTAAATGGCTCAGGACTGCAATGCCTCAGGGATCGTCTCTTCCCATAGGAAACAGCCTGGACCCTGCAATTCTTATCTGAGGCCCTTCTCTGTGTGCCTCCTCCATGAGAAGTCTGGAGGGCAGCAAAACGAGAACAGGGCCTTTTCTGCAGTGGCTCCCCATCTGTGGGATGCTCTCCCCAGGCGACTTCCTTATAAACCTTTAGGCCCCAAGTGGAAAAGTTCCTCTTCAACCAGGTCTTCAGCTGATTAAACCCTATATGGCCTTTTGAAAGCGTTGGTAGGAAGATATTCTTTAATTTTTATGTTATGCATTTTGTGTTTCTATGATGTAAACCACCCTATGATCTCTGGGTGAAGGTATGCCAGACTTATTAAAAAAATCAATAAATAATTGGGGCTTGGGTTTGCCTTTTATCAAGGCCGGGAGCATGGCATCTCATAAAACAGGCCTCTTCCCATAAATGAAAAGACAAGGGCAGCTTCCCCGTTTAAGTGTGCTTTTGAGGCCGCTCTCTGAGCAGCATTTCAGGGCTGGGTGACAAGTCAGTCTTCCATTTCTCAGAGATGGTGTTATGCCAGGCGTGGGTGTGACCAGATGGAGACTTCATCCCCAGGCACAGGCAAGCAGGCTTCTGCAGGGCTTGGGAGGGACTGATTCAGCCGGCCCCCCGCCCCCACCGTGGAGCCAAGCCTACACAAAAATCCAGCCAAATCTCTGTCCTTCCATGAGCTCTTATGTTCTTCCCTCCCCACCCCCTAATTCTAGAGAACAAAATTCAATTAAAACATCATTTTAAAAAAAAACTTCAGAAGCTTGCTGCAGTTTTGTGACGTTTTGGTTGGTGAAGCCATTTTGAGAGAAAAAGTGGTGGCCCAGCGACTGGAGGTCAGACCAGGACCTGGGAGAGATTAGGGTTCGAATCCCAACCCGGCCACCAAGCTTCCAGGGGCTGCCTTTGGGCCCGTCACCTGCTCCCCGCCTAGGCTGCCTTGCAGGGCTGTTGTGGGGGTTAACGGAGGAGAGGGAGACCTGGGTCTGCCACCTGGAGCTCCTTGGAGGAAAGGTGTGATAGAAACCCAACAAGTTTGGGAGGCCTCGCTTTTCTGAGGGGCCAAATGTGGCTCCATTTTCTCCTTAAAAAAAGGAAAGCGGGTTTTTCTTGTAACCAAATCTCTTTAGACCCTATGAATTCTGCTCCCTTTCCATCCAGGCAGACCATGCACAATCCCAAAAGGTGCCGGCCAGCTTCTCACTTCCTGGCATCAAGAGTGATACAACAAGCCCCAAGGAAGAAGCTGACCCCCCAATTTGCCCCTCGGTGCCACTGCTGGGCGGAGAGGCTCTCCCCCTGCCTTGCCCCTGCCAGCCCTGCGGAGAAGACCTTGCGGGGTTCACTCACCTTTGTCCAGGTGGACGTTGAGGATCTTCTTCTCTCGGATGACCTTCCTGCCGTTGCAGGCCAGGCAGCGGTCCAGCGCCCTCAGCCACTCCCCCTGGCCCTTGCACTGCGAGCACATCGTCTGGATGTGGTGGACCATGTTGGGCCCCAGCTGGTGGACGATGACCTCCACGCCAGAGCCGTGGCACTTGGGGCAGCGCGTGTCCAGCCCCTCCCGGCTTCCACGGCCTGGGAAGGAAACAGAAAGGGCTTGGCGCGGGAGGAAGCCGTCCCTGATCTGACAGTCTCAAGAAGGAGAGCCGCGCAGCTGGATCAGGCCCAGCCTCCTCTTCTCAGCAGCCAAATGGCCCTAAGAAGCTAGGAACCCAGATAGACTGCCTCTGGACCTGGAGGCTCTACAAAACTCTAAAAAGAGCCTGGCTGCCGGATGAAGTCCAGGGGGAGCCATTTAACCCAACACCCCGTCCCCACCAGGTGCCCTAATGGGAAGCTCCTAAGCACAGGACCCGAGCAAAAGAGCAACTCTCCCTTCCTGCAGCTCCCAGCCCCTGGGATTCAGGATCATTGCTGCCCCTGACCAGTGGCCCCTGAAGCCCTCTCCTCTTCTATGAATTTGTCTTCTAATCCTCTTTTGAAGCCGTCCACCTTGACGATCCTCACCGCCCCCTGCGGGAGTGAGTTCCATCACCCAAAGGAGCCCCCGCCACACACTCCTGCCCCCTCCTCGCTCACCGTTGCAGCTCTTGCAGATGACGGACTTCTGCAGGGAGAGTTTCCGCGTGGCGCCATTGTACAGGTCCTCCAAGGTCACCGACAGCTGGTGGACGGCCGTCTTCCCTGAAACAAGGAGGCCAAAGCATCAGAAACCTCTTGCTGTTCACCAAGGAGCTACCGTTTGTTTATTTGGGGCCTTTTGCGTCCTGCTCTTCATCCCCAAAGGCTCCCAGAGTGGCTGACATACGATCAAAGCAAGACCATTCCTCCTTGCAGGCTGACAGTCTTGTTTGGAAAGAAAACCCACCACGACACGCAAGGGAAAAGGGACAGAGAGGGAGGAGGAAAACTCAAAACTCAGGCACCAATTTCTAAACAGTTGTTCCTAGAATGAAAGTTGAGTTAATTTTATTCTGTTTCAGTATTTTAACTTTTGTCTGTTTTAAAGTAGGGTGGTAGTTTTTTTCTTGATTTTACTGTTTTAAGTCACTTAACAATCAAAGGCTTTTAACAATCCAATGGTGTGTAAATTTTATGAAATAAAGTAAATAAACTTAAGAATCACTGAGAGGTGGCCACCTAACCTCTGCTTTAAAACCTGCAAGGTGGAAGAGTCCACCACCTTCTGAGAAAGTCCTTTCTACTGTGGAACAGCTTGCACTCTCAGAAAGTTCTTCCTGGTGATCAGTCAGAATCTCTTTGCTTGTCATTTGAATCCACTGCTTTGGGTACTACCCTCTAGGGAATTTCCACCAGGACTGACTGATTCATTTATTGGCATGTTTGTCCCACTTTTTGCTCCCAGGAGCTCCAGGTGGCTTGTATACTTTTATTGTAATGATCCGTATGTTTTAACAGATCAGGTATTTTATTTATATGTCTAAATGTTTAATTGGTTTATTATTATTATTATTATTATTGCTTCCCACCCCTCAATGCTTTTAGCTGTTCCTATTTTAGCTGTAAGCAGCCTTGAGTCACCCTCAGTGGGATATAAATAAATATTATAACAGTATGGCTCTGCCCCATCTCATTTAATCCCCACAGCAACAACCCTGTGGGGGAGGCCAGGGCTGAGACTATCCCAAGGTCACACCCAGTGAGCGCTTGAGGATTGATGGGGAGGATTTGAACCCAGGTCCAAGTCTGACACTCTCAGCAAGTCTGGCTCTCACAGAGGGGCCTGTATAGATCAGCAGAGGGAGCGATGCGATATCACCCCCTCTTTCTCCATCCAATGTCCCCACCTGCAGGCTGCTGAGAAGTCCCCAGGGCCACATGGCAGCCGTCCTGAAGCTGCAAAGCTCCCTGTCGGCAGGAAGGCAGCATTTCTGAGAGGGTTACTCAGGGCAATTAGGCAGAGATCTAAAGGGAACAGGATGCAATTACTGGGAGCTTGGATGGGGGGGGGGAGGAGGAGAGTCACACCCTTCACCCTGGAAGGAAGAGGAGGACCAGAAGGACAGCCTCGGCCAGTCTAAAGGGGGCACCAGCACAGCCCCCCACCCTCCGGGTTACATCCAGCCACCAAGGCCTACTCAGAGGAGACCCACTGAAATCAAGGGACTGGTGTTTATCCTCATTATGACTACTGTGGAGTTCCCTCCGGAGAGAAGCGAAACTGGCTCCCTCTTTGTTATCCTGCCGCCAGAGGCTGAGACCTTCCTGTCCAGACAGGCCTTTGGGGCAGGCGATGCAGATCCGCTGGGCAAATCGCTGCAGCTTAATGACTGGTTCTATCTGTGTTCTAACTATTGCTTGCTTTTATTACTCTGTATTCTAGAATGATGTTGTTAAATGTCAGAAGCCGCCTTGAATCCCAGGCAGAATAGGAATACCTTTAGTAATAATATAAAGGCGTTCCTAAACGTCTTTTCAGATCTTTCAAAGCCTCTCTCCAGCAGCATACGCCACGTGGGTATTTAGTTGTGATCATAGCTGTCAACTTTCCCCTTTTCTTGCGAGGAATCCTATTTGGAATAAGGGAATTTCCCTTAAAAAAAGAGAAACGTTGACGGCTATGGTTGTGATTCCTGCACTGCAAGGGGTTGGGCTGGGTGGCCTGATTCTACGCACCAAGCAAAAACATACATCCATTACAACAACAATTCAATCTGAAACAAGCACAGCAACACATCCCTCCTTGCTCTGTGATGGCAGGGGTCCAACTCAGTCGCACCCTTGGGATCAATGGGCCTCAGTGAGCCTATCCGTGTCAATGGACCTCAGGAAGGCCAGAGCAGATCATCAGCTCTCAGGGATTTGTTTTGGCCAGGGATGGAGGATCGGTGGAACTCCAAGACGTTGTTGGAGTCCAACTGCCACCAGCCCAAGCAGCTAGCGGGGCCCACGGGGAGGCACTGCATCTATTTCACAAAATTTGCACACAAAGAAAAGCCTCAGGAGGTTTACAAAGAAAGGAATAAAATTTATCAGCAAAAACAATCATTTGAAACATTTAAAATTAAAATCAGGAATAAACTAAAAACAAGCATACACCAACGTTCTACATGTCTGGATACAGGTTTGTCTAAACAAATGTGGTTTTTTGGCAGGTGCCATAAAAAACGCAGTGATGGTGCCTGCCTGACGTCAACAGGCAGGGGGTTCCACAGAGCAGGGGCTGCCACACTCAAATATCGATGTGGAACAGGTCAGGGGTGAAGGGGTGGGAAGCGTGCCTTTGGGGCCCCCCACGCCTGGCTTAGAAGGACTCCCCTCCCTCCGAACTACCAAGCAGCCAAGTTTCAGGGTGCTGCTGCCATCCCTCAGTGGGGGGGGGGGGCCGTCCCCACACCCCATTTCTCCCTTATGGCCCGTGAACCACAAACCGCCTTCCCAAACGGAAAGTGGCCACAAGATTCATTTCTGTTTTTCCATTTTCAGGATTCATTCTATACAACCGTCTCAAGGTGACACCAAAGATTATTCAAAACGCTTAAAAATAGCAAATAAATTTAGAACTCAAAGAAGGTGTCTGGGTGAGAACTTCCTGAGCAGGAAAGTAGAAGGTTCAATAAATAAATGGCAATGGAGCCGGACTCTGCTCCTCCAAGTGCAGCCTTCTCAGCAAGAGCCTGTCTCCCAGAGGAAGCAAAGCCCCCCCCCCGCCCCCAAGTACCTCTCCTCTCCACGCGGGGACCGTGGGTGCGGGGCCCGCCTCCGAAAAACAGGTCAAAGATGTCCATGGGGGGCCCGAAGCCGCCCCTGCCGCCTTCCTTCATGGCCCGCTCCCCCCCGCGGTCGTACATCGACCTCTTGTGGGGGTCCGACAGCACCTCGTAGGCCTGGGAAATCTGCTTGAACTGGGGGGGGGGGAGAAGGTGTCGAGTCAGAGGACGGGAGAGCCGGAAGGGACCCCCAAGGGTCATGTAGTCCAGCCCGCCCAGCCCAGCCCAGCCCCCGGACCTACCCTGTCCCCCTCACTGGGGTTCTTGTCTGGGTGGTACCTCAGCGCCAGGCGCCGGTAAGCGCGCTTGATCTCCTCCATCGTGGCGCAGGGCTTGACCCCCAGCACATCGTAGTACCCGGTTTCCTTCACCATCTTCCTTGAGGCAGTTCAGCGGTCAGCGCCCGGCAGCGTCAAGTCCCCCTGGCTCACCCGTCCAAGCCCAGAGAGAGCCTCTGCCCTAGAGAGAGGACCTGGGGGTCATTCAGGAAAACAGAAGCAGCTCTTGAGAAAGCCCCAGGATGCTGGCTGCCAAAAGATCCAAGAGGGAAGAGGGCAGTAAAAGGAGAAGCGGCCCCTTTAATGGCTGGGCTGGCTCCCCGAGAGTCTCGCTGGCCCTCTTCCCCCAAACAGACACCTGTCAGGCAGGTGGGGCTGCCAGTGCCCTGCTGCTGCGGCTTCCCAATTAAGAGCGCCTCCTCCTCCTCTTCCCTGTGCGGACGGACCGGTTGGAGGAAGCAGGAGGGCGTGGCGGGGCTGAGTGCGTCAGATCCCAAAGGTGCTGATTACCTGCCCGCCTCACAGGGCGAGCGTGAATGCCTCCTGAGCCCCGGAGGGCGTGGGACGGGAGCTGCAGCAGCAGCAGCACCAGAAAAAAGCCCAGACCAAGCAAGATTCCCCTGCCCTACTTTCCTCTCCGTCCGCTGCGCAACCCAGCGCACCAAGCCCTCCTTTAAGGCCTTAATTGCCACTTGCTAACGAAGCAGCCTGGCCGCGCCCGCCCGTGGCACACTTTGGCCAGGGCCGCCTGTCACTCTCTTCCCCTGGAAATAAAGTAAGATTCTAGTCCTCATCGGGGAACAAGGGCATCTTCCTCAGGAAGAGTCAGACCGATAGGTCCATCTAGGAACAGAGGATGCTGCCTTCGACCGGATCAGACCACGGGCCCATCCAGCTCAGCAGGGTGGATATGATTTAAATCAAATCGCTTTAAATCACGATGGGCCTGCCCCAAAGGGCCACGCTCCAGCCCTTGGAAGCATTCACAGGCAGAGGACTGTGGTTCATGTGGGCTGCCCCCTCTTCTCTGCCCAAAACTCCTCCAAACAGCTGGAGGGGGGTCTCTGGGTGCCCTGCTTCCCTCAGCTCTTTTGGCAGCACCGAGTCAGCAGAAAAACTCCCTTGCGAAGGCCTTGCCCAAGAGGAGCCGAGGGGCCACTGGTTGCAAGAGGAGAAGGGCCTCATTCTGCAAAGCCCTCTGGCAAACTTGGGTGCCGCCCCCTCCAGGGGCTGCTGGACTCCCAACTCCCAGCAGCCAGGCTCAGCCGTGACAGTGTCGTCCCCACAAGTCCTGGAGGGCCACAGATGCTGTCCAGGGCTGATGGAAGCATAGAGCTGTAGAGCTGGGAGGCCTCCAAGGGTCATCTAGTCCAACCCCCGCTGCACTGCAGGAACCACAGCTAAAGGATCCCTGATTAATCTCGATTTTAAAAGCCTCCGAAAGAGGAGAGTGGGCTGCTCCACTGTTGAAGGAATGCTAAACGTCAACTCAGCTGACAGAAGAAGGGGCCGGAGATCATCCAACACGGAGGTTACCCAGTCAAAGCCCTGGTCCACTCAGCTGAGTAATGTCCGCCCTGGCTGGCAGCAGCTCTCCAGGGCTTCGGACTCAGGGGCTACTAGCTACAATGGCTATGGTCCGCCTCCATTGTCGGAAGCAGCAAGGCTTCTGAGCACCAGTTCCTGGAAACCACAACCGGGGAGAGGGGTCTTGCTCTCGAATTCTGCTTGTGGATTGCCTGTTCAGCCACGGTGAGAACAGGATGCTGGAATAGATGGGAGGTGGCCTGATCCAGGAGGCTCTTTCTGGGTTCCTAGGGCACTCAAGAAGATGGAAGCGGTTTTTGTGCCAAGCAACAGGGGCTGCTTAGTATGGTCCTGCCGGAGGGCAGAAAACTGGGCAAGTCACTTGGGGCCCCGCTGTAAGTCGGGGGGGGGCCCTTTTGGCCATTCGGTCAGCTGCAGAAGTGGAGGGAATGATGGTCGGGGGCCTTCTCTGTCGCTGCCCCTAAGCGGTGACCCTCTCACCCCACAGAGATGCGTCTGGCACCACCCTGAGTCAGGTCCCGCCATGGGTGGCAGACACACCTGTGCACCTGCCCTGGGACAGCCCTTCTGTGTGGGGCTCAGCCCTCCTGCTTTGTTGTTTTTGCTCAGAGTCCTTGCATTTCTTTCCACAAACTGCCCTACCTCTCTTGTCTTTAGCGGAATGATTATGTCACTGCAACCCGTCCTGGGACCTTGCAGTGAAGGGCGGGTAAGAAGGCTCTTAAATAAATACGTGAACAGGGCTGCAAGCCCATTCACTTATCCTGGCCTGCCTGGGTGAGGTTTGGGGAAGGAGCACCACAGCTCAATGGGCAGAGCAGGCATCTCTGAGTAGGGCTGGGAGCGTCCTGCTTCCGTAACTCTGGAGAGCCACTGCTGCCGCCCAGTGTAAGATGATACGGTCTAAGGGAACTTCCTGAGACTCCAGGTGAGCAAACGCAGGGGTTGGACTAGATGCCCCATGGGACCCCTTCCAACGCTACAAGTCTATGATCCTATGAATGGGAGGGCTGCCAGGAGTCCACACGTAATGCTTAGCAAGAAAAGCCAAGCCGCATCCCAGACGGGGAGGGAGCCTGGGAAAAACTCTTCTTCCCTGATTACCCTGAACAAGCAAGAAGCCAAGAACTCCGAGAGCCACTTCTGAGGCGCACAGAGGCCACGCTGGGCCTTTGATCTCCCAGGCAAAGCTGGGTGTGCAGGGATGCCCCACCTGGCCGGCCTGAGGCTCCTCCGTGGGCACAAAACGCTGCCCCACACTGGAAGCAGCGCACAGGGGAGTCGGCAAGGAAAAGCTTTGGGACGGCAGATTTCAGGGTCTGATCCTGCCCCACAACAAAGGCAACACAAATGCAAGGCAGGGATTTGTTTGTTCCTTAAAGCTTTTCAACTTCAGCACTTTAAAGCCTTGTTCCTGAAAGCCTTTCAACCAAACGCAACACCCTGTCCGCCTTCCACGCTCCACTCGTGAATGAGCTAAAACAAATCCGACAGGACAGACGACCTGCTGCAAGTTTATAAGATGATGCACGGCATGAAGAAAGCAGAGAGAGAAAAGCAGGCAGAGGCAAACTTGGCCCCGTGCCAGGAGAAAAGGTTTTCTCCCTCTCACGACACCAGAAGTGGTGGGCACCCAGGGAAGCGGAACGTGGAGGATAAAGGACAGAGAAAAAGGAGGACTTCTTCATGCAGCACAGAATTCAACTGTGGAACTCCCTCCTGCAGGAGGCAGCCAGGCCACCCAGCTGGAAGACTGGAGGAGAGGGCTATGGAGGGCGGCTGGTCCCCTGGCCATGCTCTGCCTCCAGAGCGGAGCGGCAGCCAGGCTCCTGAATCCCAGGGGCTGGGAGAGTTGCTCTTGCGCTTGGACCCTGCTTGCAGGCGTCCCATAAGGGGCACCTGGTCGGCCATCATGAGAACAGGAGGCTGGACTCGAGGCCTCCCCCCCTTTGGCCTGATCCAGCAGCAGCCAGGCTCTTCCATTCAAAGGAATTCTCTACATGGTTCCAAGCAGGCCTCAAAGGAAACGTGGGAGGAGCTCTCCTGGTCTTGACTGGCACAGCTTTGCACTCTCGGCCAAAAGAGGCCAGGCTATCTCACTCTGGGGAAACCCAAGGACTGGGCAGGAGAGCCGGCCATCCGCTCCACCCTCCAGTTGGGAGAAAAGGTCGCAGGCAGCCAGGCAGCTTCAGTCCCAAACGGCATCTCCATGGAGGGCTGAATCCTGGTCTGAAAGCCTGGAGAGTCGCTGCTGCCAGTCAGGGCAGGCAATCCTGAGCTAGAAGGGCCAGCGGCCTGGCTCACTATGAGGCCGCCTCCTATGTCCCCATCCATCCGAGGACATACAAGGCTGCTCTTGGTATCGCCTACCCGGACTGGCAGCAGCTCTCCAGGGTTTCAGACCAGGAATCAGCCCTGCCTGGAGATGCTGCTGGGGGCGGACCCCGGGACCTTCTGCATGCCAAGCACGTGCTCTGCCACTCAGCCAGCATTAGAAACTCAAACAGATAATTTAATTGCCAAATGGCACCTTGAACCTGGGTTACGGTCGCCAGAATGGAATGTCTTGGTGCCTTTTTTTCAAGAAAATTTATTGTTGTTGTTATTTCTATACCGCTTTATATTTTGAAGAACAAATCTCAAAGCAGTTTACAGATCATGAAAACATCAAATAAAGCAATCCAGAATAAAGACAAATTCCACCTTCAAGGAAAGTATTTCATATCCTTCTCTAAGTGACATTTTGCCTTCCCCAGTCGCCAGCCTGACATCCAGAGATCTCCACGTGGTCACCACTGGACCTGTGACAAAATGCACCTGGCTAAGTTTTAACACTGCACTCAGCTAGAGTCCTCCCCCTTAAAATAAAGCAAGATTCCAGTCCTCATGGTTCTGAATAAATGGTCGATTTAAATAGGAACGCACTGCCTCATGTTCAGCAGAGCAGGAGCCTCTCAGCGGCTGGGAGCAGAAACAGCTTTCTAGGGCAGGTTTGTGGAGCTGCCCCAGCCCAGAGTGGCTTCTGCTCCTCTCCCGGCCGGCATCCAGCCAAACAGGTTCTCTGGGCGCTTGCAGCTGCGCCCGGAAAGAGCCCAGGCGCTACCACAGGCTCCCACAAGCGTGACCAGCACAGCACGCGGAGACTGTGGCTGCGGAGTGAGCGTCTGAGGTGCCAGCAGTAGCACCTCCCTGCCTCCCTGGAACAAGCTCTGGGCACGGCTGTGCGATGGAGGCCCAGGCAGGGGCGCCTGCGGTCGCTTTTCCTTGCACAACTGCTTGCTGGGTGGCCCCTTGCCAGATGATTCCTGCACTGGGTTGGACTAGATGACTCTGAAGGTCCCTTCTGACCCTTCTACAATGCTAGGAAATGTGCCTTGGGTTGCCCCATTTTGTAAAGGAGCAGGTGCAGTAGATTTCCTCAGAGGTTCCATCAGCTGCTGCAATCTGGTGCAGTCAGCTTCAGTTCTTGCTCAAGTCGAGACAGACGGAGCAAGCAGGAGAGCAAGACTCCCAGGACAACCCTCCCCCTCCCAGCCGGGCTGCATCCTGTTTGTTCAGTCAGCACCCTAAAGCAACAGGATCAGGGCCGGCCAGTGACACCTCAGCTGCACCCCAACAAAAAAGGAAGCTTACTTATACTGAGTCAGACTGCTGGTTCACCCAGACCAGGACTGTCTACACTAGCTGGCAGCAGCGGCTCTTTCCAAGGCTGCTTTCAGAGCCCCACCTGGAGACGCCAGCAGGAACTGAACCCCAGACTCTCAGATGCTCTGCCACAAAGCCGCATCCCTTCCTCAAATACTGCATCTGCACAGAGGCTGGGCCAAGTTTACAGAGGACAAGAGCACTCAAGGAGCCTGCTGGATCAGGCCAATGACCCATTTAGTCCAGCCTCCTGTTCTCAGTGGCCAAATAGCCCAAAGAATCTAGGAACCAAGATAGACTGCCTCTGGAACTGGAGGTTCCCTAAGGACAGAAGGAGAGCCTGGCTGCTGGAGGGGGCTAACCAGAGTGGCCACCCCGATGCTTATTGTGGGAACCCCACAAGTGGGTCGTCCCCCCCACTCCTGCAGGTCCCAGCAGCTCTTATTCAGGAGGCAGAGCACAGACATCACGGCTAGTAGCCATAAATACCCGCTCTCATGAATTTGTATAATTCTCTTTCAAAGCCTTCCAAGTTGGTAGTCCTCACTGCCACCTGCAGGAGCCAGTTCCACAGTTTAATCCATGCTGTGTGAATGAGGGCTTCCTTTCATCTGTCCTGAGTCTTCCACCACGCAGCTTCCTGGGATGTCCACCAGCTGTGTGGGAAACTGGCAAGCAGGATCTTAGCACAAGAGACTGCTTCCCTCCTGTGGTTTCCAGCAACTGGGATCCGGGAGTGTCTTTTTTGGCCCGCCATGGAGAGGGTCAAGGCTGAAAAGGAACCTGAATCATCCTTGGGAAACTGGTGTAAAAAGAGTGACAGTGTGTTGTTGCAGGAATTTATGTATAGGTTCGGGGGGGGGGGTTGCCCCTCCAGCAGATCTCATGCACATGCAGCCCACTACCAGAATCAGCACAATCCCTTTTGCGACTTTTGTGATTTGTCCCCACAAAACACTTCATCACAGTTTCTTCCTGCCTATTCAAAGGGCCTCTGCTGCACAATACCAAATGTAAGAATTCCCTGATCAATGTACAGTGGTACCTCGGGTTAAGTACTTAATTCGTTCCGGAGGTCCGTTCTTAACCTGAAACTGTTCTTAACCTGAAGCACCACTTTAGCTAATGGGACCTCCTGCTGCCACCACACCGCCGGAGCCCGATTTCTGTTCTTATCCTGAAGCAAAGTTCTTAACCTGAAACACTATTTCTGGGTTAGCGGAGTCTGTAACCTGAAGTGTATGTAACCTGAAGCGTATGTAACCCAAGGTACCACTATATCTATGTACTGGCTCACTGGGAAAACTTCAGAAATTCATCTAGACCTGTGAGCTCAGCTCCTCAGCAGCCCCTCTGCCTGAGTGAGAATCCCTGGCATCCTGATACCTGAGTGCCAGACAAGTAACAATGAAGACAAAAGAGTGTGATGAACTTGGCTGGGAAACAGGGAAATGTAAATATCTCTTTTGCTACACTTTATGGGTGTTTGGTGGAGGGCAAGGGGAACCATGGGGCAGGGTCCAGGATGCTCAGATTAGTGCCACCAGACCTCCCCTTTCATGATGTAACCGTGATGTATTAGTGATGTAGTTTGGGGACGTGTAACATGGGGATTAGCAGCTAATAAAAGTTTGGGTTCTCTTTTGTTTGGGGCTCCCATCTTGTTCCACTTGGTGGCAGGTGGGAGTCCTGTCGCGACAGTCTTCCGTCAAGACCAGGCCTCCTGGCTGCTGTTTTGCTCTGCCATTCCTGGCTGGTGTCCTTGTTTTTTGTCCAAGGGAGCCCTCGGATTTCTCCGTTAACAGTGTTAAGGTTACTTCAGCAACAGAATCATAGAATTGGAAGGGAAGCCAAGGGTCATCTAGTCCAAGCCCAAGCCCAAGAAAGATGCATGGAGGAAGAACACAATTAAAGCAGAGACAGGAAGTTGTACGCTGCCCACGGGCAGAGCCTATTTTGCTTCAGCTTGATCTGCAACAAGTCATTTTAAAAATATGCTGCTGAAACATCATGGCTCGCAGCCCGATGCTGAGAATACTCCCCCAAGAAGGACCCAGGCTGCAATCCTGTGCGCCCTGAGCTGGGAGCAAGTCCCCCTGAGGTCAGCTGGGCTCCCTTCCAGAGGCAAGTGAGGAGGAGTCTGGGAGAGGAAAGGAAGACTCTTATCAGCCAGGGACAACAACAGGATGTCTTGTTTGCTTTCTGTGTGTGACCTTCTCTCTCCAACTAGGACTCCTCAAAAGTAGCCAAAGTTGCAGCGGAAATCAAGGCAAGATTTTTGCAGCCCCAGCTTAAAGACTGAACAAAGTTTATTATGGCATTTACAGGAGATTTCCTGGGCCCTAGTTTCTCATCAGGTGATAAAGGAAGTTTATTCAACACCTCTAATGAAGAAGGAAAAATCACACATGAGTGGGAGCCTCCAAGGGGCCACCACCAGAAGAGCCCCGCCTGCATTTTTGCCCCCTAAATCCTGAACCTCCCGCAGTGAAATATTTAAAAGCAGCTTATACAGTAAGAAATTAAGAATTAAAAAGGCACAACAAAATAAACTTCACAAAGATTAAACAGCAAGAACACAATAACGAAGGCAATAAAAACCTAGTTAAAAAAGAAAACAGAAACAAAACCCCCCTTTCTTTAAAAATACATTAAAAATACATTTTTTAAAATGCTAAATACATTCTTGTTTAGAAAGCCCAACCAGATCCTTAAAATCTGTTTTAATATTTTGACTTTTCGTATGTTTCAAAGTACCATTTTATATTTTCCTTGATTTATTTATATTTCTGTAATCCGATTTGAGGGCTGTTGTTTTACACTCTAGCGGTGTGTACATTTTATGAAATAAAGAAGCACAATCAATAGAGAGAGAGACGTCAGTCTAGCCAGCCAGGGCCTTAGAAGGCTGTGGGTGAGGGCAGGAGGGGAACCCAGGCGTCCGAGGCGGCCCCCCCCACCCGAGGACCCAGGCGTCCGGGGAAGGAGGGGCGTGGCGAGGAAGAAGAGGGAAAAGGACCCAGGCGTCCGAGGAGCTCCCCGCCCCCCCCCCCGCCTCACTCACCCTCCGCCGCTCCGACCGCTTCCTTCCTCGAGAGGAACTCTCTGGAAGCGCCGCCCCGCCCCGCTGGGCGCCCATTGGCCGGCGCAGGCAGCCAAGGTCCGCCCTCCCGAGGAAGCCCCGCCCCTCCCCCTGAGAAACTCGGCGGGGTTTTGTTGTGTTCCTTCCCTCGCGCCCGGAGAGGCCCCGCCTCCGAGCCCCGCGATTGGGCGGCGGCGAGAGCGGCCGGGCCTCCTCTGCGGCTGTGGATTGGCTGCGCTCCACGCTCGTCAGCCGCACGGCGGCCACTGAACGGGCGACCTTCGGTTTGAGCGAGAAGAGCGGGAACTTGTCGCCGTCAGGGATGCGGCGGTTGGGCGCGCGGGGGGGGGGAGCGCCGAAACTCCCGCCTTTTTCTCCCGCGCATGCGCCTCAGCCTCAGGCGGCGGGGCTGCCGGGGAGACTTGCGCCCAGAACCCAGATTGTATTTATTTTTATTATGATTGTTTTGGGGAGGGACCCCGAGGGTCATCCAGTCCAGCCCCCTGCAATGTAGGAATCTCAAGGAGGGCCTTCGTGGCATTTTAGAAATGGACGTGGAAGCAGAGAGAGCGGCTGTCCCAGCGGGGGGCCCCTCAGAAATGAGAAAGAAAAGAGGCCCCAAGTCCTGGCTGGGCCCACAATCCCAACCCTGCGGAGGAGGCCGGGCCAAGGCCAGGCGGGCTCTGCAGAACAGGCCAGGCAGCCAGCTCCATGGCGGGGGGCTGCCCTGGGCAGCGGGCTGCAAGGGCTGCGGGGAAATGTGGGGCAGGGGGGGCTCCCACCCTGAACCTCCACTGCCTTGCAGCTCTGCTCAGGCGTGAGGAAGCCTTGGGGAACAAACGCGGAGGAAAAAGCCAGGCCTGCCGGTCCCTTTTTTCTGGGGCTCCTTGAGAGTATGCAGCACCGGCACCTTTTTCAGGTGTTCAAAGGGTGGCACTGACGGTAACAACGTCATGGTGAGTACCAGCCCCTTTTTAATTAAAAAAAAGTATGATTGTCTTCCATGAACACGTGTGTTTTAACAGTGTGTCTGTAAATGCCTGCGGAGGCCAATTCTGGATCCACACCATGTCCTTCCACAGTAGGGACAGAGGTTTCTGATCAGGAGTTGATCCTGGTGAGGGTTTGCCAGCTGTGCCTTCCTCTTAACACGATTCTCCCTTTTCTTCCTGAGTTTGAGCATCTTCAAAGGCAGGACAACTTTGGTAAAGGCTGTTCTCAGGGTGATCACAGGCCAATGTTTCCCACTTGTCAATGTTTATACTACTTTTTTTAGATTTGCCTTGAGAGAGTCTTTAAACCTCTTTTGTTGACCACCAGCATTATGCTTTCCATTTTTAAGTTTGGAATAGAGTAGTTGCTTTGGACCCCTTCATGGAGCACTGCCTGGCCGTGGCGAAGGGGCTTGAATAACTCAGAGAAGCTATGAGCTAAGCTGTGCAGGGCCACCCAAGATGGACGGGTCATAGTGGAGAGTTTTGATCAAACGTGATCCACCTGGAGCAGGAACCGGCGAGCCACTCCAGTATCCCTGCCAAGAAAACTCCATGGACAAAGGCAACAGGCATATAAAAGTTATGACGCTGGAAGATGAGCCCCTCAGGTCGGAAGGCGTCCAACATGCTACTGGGGAAGAGCGGAGGACAAGTACAAGTAGATTCAGAGCTGATGAAGCGGCTGGGCCAAAGCTGAAAGGACGCTCAGTTGCGGATATGCCTGGAAGCGAAAGGAAAGTCCAATGCTGTAAAGAAAAATATTGCATAGGAACCTGGAATGTAAGAACCATGAACCTTGGTAAGTTGGATGTGGTCAAAAATGAGATGGCAAGAATAAATACTGACATCCTGGGCATCAGTGAACTAAAAAAGAGCTTGCAAGGCAGCAGCTGAAGGAGGAGCAAAAGAGTTTTCTTGTGTGTGTGTTTCTCTGTGGCTGATTAGCTGTTCTCCCTGTGCAAAGGTCAGAGGGGGCAGGGTTTCTGTTGAGTCAGGTGATTAGCTGTGGGAGGAGCTTATCAGAGCTTGCAGGGCAGTTTGATCCATCTTTTAGATTTAGGGGAGCTAGTCTCAAACGTTTGTTGGAGACCTAGGTTTTTTGGGGGGGCTTATTTGTCCTGTCTTCACGCTTTTTAAGATGGAGGACCACTGTAGCCACCCCCAACGACAGGTTTTCAAGATGGAGGGTGAGGGAACAGCTGCAGTCGCCTGCGGTTCCTGCACAATGTTTGCCATCTTGCCAAAGGTTGCAGGCAGCTTTACCTGCAGCAATTGTATGTTGATTGCCCTCTTAGAAGACAAAGTCCAGCAACCGGAGGAACGTGTAACTGCGCTCCAAAGAATTAGAGAGCTGGAGCTGTTCTTGGAAGCAACAGAGAACACCGTCTCCACCAAGGAGGAGACAGGGGACTCCCCTGAGAAGGAGGCTAGTTCACCAACACAGTGCCAGATATATGGAGAAACGTGACTCAAAGAAGTAGGAGGCCCAGGGTTCGCTCTGATTGTTTAGAAATACACAATCGCTTTGAAGTCCTCTCCCCTAGCGTGGAAGACGAAGAACAGACTCCATTTGAGGATCTCTCCCTCATTACAGTCGATCAGGTATATGAAGACGAGCAGCAAAGTCAGTCTTCAGGGAATGTGCAGGCGACCTTGGAACGGACAGCTCACGGAAGAATCCCGACCAAACCTAAGAGGAGGCGTGTAGTGGTGATAGGGGATTCCCTACTGAGGGGAACAGAAGCAGTGATCTGTGGGCCTGACAAGATGTCTCGGGAGGTGTGCTGTCTCCCCGGGGCTAAGATCCAAGATGTAACTGAACGACTGCAAGGAATCATAAAACCCACTGACAAATACCCCTTCCTCTTGGTTCATGTGGGAACCAATGACACTGCAAGCAATAGCCTCCAGAAGATCAAAAGAGACTACGAGGCTCTGGGCAGGAAATTGAAGCAATTAAATGCACAAATTGTCATCTCATCTGTCCTCCCAGTTGAACGATGTAGCCCAGGGAAAGAGGGAAATATAGTGGAAGTGAACAGCTGGCTTCGCAAATGGTGTAAACAGGAACGGTTTGGATTCTTAGATCATGGACTGCAGTTTCTTGAAGATGGACTTCTCGCAAGCGATGGGCTGCACCTCACAACGGTTGGGAGGAATGTTTTTGCCAAAAATCTCAGAAACCTCATCAGGAGGGCTTTAAACTGACTAATGTGGGGGAGGGAGACAGTGCTCCTGAAGGTAGGAGTCTATCAATTGATGAAGATGATCATCCAAATGTCATAGACCAAATGGAGCAAACAGCACGCGGACCTAGTGGTGGGAGGAAAAAATCCTTAAATAAGAGACACGGGGGAATGATTAATGGACTTCAATGTCTGTACACTAATGCGCAAAGCATGGGAAATAAACAAGATGAGCTTGAGCTCTTGGTACAGCAAACTAAATATGACATAATAGGCATCACTGAAACCTGGTGGGATAAGTCCCACGATTGGAATGTAATAATGGAGGGATACAATCTATTTCAGAGAAACAGACCAAACAAGAAAGGAGGAGGAGTGGCGTTATATGTTAGGGATGTGTATACCTGTGAAAAGATCCAAGATTTAGAACCTCAAAGCCAAAGTGAGAGCATTTGGGTCAAAATTAAGGGAGAGAAGAATAACAGTGACCTCATTGTGGGAGTTTACTATAGATCCCCAAGCCAAACGGAGGACATAGATGATGCCTTCCTGGAACAGATGGCCAAGCATGCAAAAGGAAGGGAGATAGTAGTAATGGGGGACTTCAATTACCCATATATTTGTTGGATGTCAAACTCAGCCAAGAGCATAAGGTCAAACAGATTCCTCACTGGCCTTGCAGACAACTTCATTGTCCAGAAAGTGGGAGAAGCAACAAGAGGAACAGCCATTTTAGATCTGGTCCTAACCAATGTTGATGACCTGGTTAGTGGGGTAGAAGTGGAAGGATCATTAGGCGCGAGTGATCATGCTCTTCTGAAGTTTACTATACAGCGGAAAGGAGCAGCCAAGCATACTAGGACTCAATTTCTTGACTTTAAGAAAGCCGACTTCATAAAACTTAGGGAAGTGCTGGGTGAGATCCCATGGACAGTAATACTAAAAGGAAAGGGAGTTCATGATGGCTGGGAGTTTGTTAAGAGGGAGATAGTAAAAGCACAACTTCAGGCAATACCAATGAGACGGAAACATGGAAGGTGCCTAAAGGAGCCAGGGTGGCTATCTAAAGAACTTTTAACTGAGTTAAGATTAAAAAAGGATGTGTACAAAAACTGGAAAAGGGGGGAAACCACCAAAGAGGGTAGCCAGCACATGTAGCCAGCACATGTAGACACAAAGCCAGAAAAGCTAAAGCACAGAATGAACTCAGGCTTGCTAGAGAGGTGAAAAGCAACAAAAAAGGCCTTTATGGGTATGTCCGTAGCAAAAGGAAGAACAAAGAAACAGTGGGGTCACTCAGAGGAGAAGATGGTGAAATGCAAACAGGGGACACAGAAAGGGCTGAACTCCTCAATGCCTTCTTTGCCTCAGTCTTCTCCGATAAAGAAAACAATGCCCGACCTGAAGAATTTGGAGCAAATGATTCAGCAGAGGAAACACAGCCCAGTATAACTAAGGAGATAGTACAAGAATACTTGGCTAGTTTAGATGTATTCAAGTCTCCAGGGCCAGATGAACTGCATCCAAGAGTATTAAAAGAACTGGCAGATGTGATCTCAGAACCACTGGCAGTCATCTTTGAGAATTCCTGGAGAACAGGCAAAGTCCCGGCAGACTGGAGGAGGGCAAATGTTGTCCCTATTTTCAAAAAGGGGAAAAGAGAGGACCCAAATAATTATCGCCCAGTCAGTCTGACATCAATACCAGGGAAGATTCTGGAGCAGATCATAAAGCAAACAGTCTGTGAGCACCTAGAAAGGAATGCTGTGATCACCAATAGTCAGCATGGATTTCTGAAAAATAAGTCATGTCAGACTAACCTGATCTCGTTTTTTGACAGAAGTACAAGCCTGTTAGATGAAGGGAACGCAGTGGATGTAGCATACCTTGATTTCAGGAAGGCATTCGACAAGGTGCCCCATGATATTCTTGTAAAAAAGCTGGTAAAATGCGGTCTTGACTATGCTACCACTCAGTGGATTTGTAACTGGCTGACTGACCGAACCCAAAGGGTGCTCATCAATGGTTCCTCTTCATCCTGGAGAAGAGAGACTAGTGGGGTGCCACAGGGTTCTGTCTTGGGCCCGGTCTTATTCAACATCTTTATCAACAACTTGGATGATGGACTCAAGGGCATCCTGATCAAATTTGCAGATGACACCAAACTGGGAGGGGTGGCTAACACCCCAGAGGACAGGATCACACTTCCAAACGACCATGACAGATTAGAGAACTGGGCCAAAACAAACAAGATGAATTTTAACAGGGAGAAATGTAAAGTATTGCACTTGGGCAAAAAAAATGAGAGGCACAAATACAAAATGGGGGACACCTGGCTTGAGAGCAGTACATGTGAAAAGGATCTAGGAGTCTTGGTTGACCACAAACTTGACATGAGCCAACAGTGTGACGTGGCAGCTAAAAAAGCCAATGCAATTCTGGGCTGCATCAATAGGAGTATAGCATCTAGATCAAGGGAAGTAATAGTGCCACTGTATTCTGCTCTGGTCAGACCTCACCTGGAGTACTGTGTCCAGTTCTGGGCACCACAGTTCAAGAAGGACACTGACAAACTGGAACGTGTCCAGAGGAGGGCAACCAAAATGGTCAAAGGCCTGGAAACGATGCCTTATGAGGAACGGCTAAGGGAGCTGGGCATGTTTAGCCTGGAGAAGCGGAGGTTAAGGGGTGATATGATAGCCATGTTCAAATATATAAAAGGATCTCATATAGAGGAGGGAAAAAGGTTATTTTCTGCTGCTCCAGAGAAGCGGACACGGAGCAATGGATCCAAACTACAAGAAAGAAGATTCCACCTAAACATTAGGAAGAAGTTCCTGACAGTAAGAGCTGTTCAACAGTGGAATTTGCTGCCAAGGCGTGTGGTGGAGTCTCCTCCTTTGGAGGTCTTTAAGCAGAGGCTTGACAACCATATGTCAGGAGTGCTCTGATGGTGTTTCCTGCTTGGCAGGGGGTTGGACTCGATGGCCCTTGTGGTCTGTTCCAACTCTATGATTCTAAAAGGGACAGGAATGGGCGAATTCAGTTCAGATGACCATGATATCTACTACTGTGGGCAAGAATCCCATAAAAGAAATGGAGTGGCCCTCATAGTCAACAAAAGAGTGGCAAAAGCTGTACTGGGATGCAATCTCAAAAATGATAGAATGATCTCGATACGAATCCAAGGCAGACCTTTTAACATCACAGTAATCCAAGTTTATTCACCAAGCACTGGTGCTGAAGAAACTGAAATTGACCAATTCTATTAAGACTTACAACACCTTATCGAAGTGACACCAAAGAAGGGTGTTCTTCTCATTATAGGGGATTGGAATGCTAAAGTAGGGAATCAAGAGATAAAGTTCGGCCTTGGAGTTCAGAATGAAGCAGGGCAAAGACTAATAGAGTTCTGCCCAGAGAACAAGCTGGTCATCACAAACACTCTTTTCCAACAACACAAGAGACGACACTAAACATGGACATCTCCAGATGGGCAGCATCGAAATCAGATTGACTATATTCTCTGCAGCCAAAGATGGAGAAGCTCTATACAGTCAGCAAAAACAAGACCTGGAGCTGACTGTGGCTCAGATCATCAGCTAATAATAATAATAATAACAACAACAATAATAATAAATAATTTTATTTATATCCGGCCTTCCCCAGCCGAAGCCGGGCTCAGGGCGGCTAACAACAATAAAACAGTACAAAAGTACAGCATAAACAACACTCTAAAATCATTCATTATAAAATTAATTTATTCAAGCCACTGGCAACCATTGGGCCAGAGCTCCGTGAAGATTGCCGAGGGAGGGAGTCAGGTTGTGCCCTGGCCAAAGGCCTGGTGGAACAGCTCTGTCTTGCAGGCCCTGCGGAAAGATGTCAAGTCCCGCACGGCCCTGGTCTCTTGTGACAGAGTGTTCCACCAGATTGGAGCCACAGCCGGAAAAGCCCTGGCTCTAGTTGAGGCCAGCCTAACTTCTCTGTGGCCTGGGACCTTCAAGATGTTTTTATTTGAAGACCGTAAGTATCTCTGTGGGGCATACCAGGAGAGGCGGTCATAGAATCATAGAGTTGGAAGAGACCACAAGGGCCATCGAGTCCAACCCCCTGCCAAGCAGGAAACACCATCAGAGCACTCCTGACATATGGTTGTCAAGCCTCTGCTTAAAGACCTCCAAAGTAGGAGACTCCACCACACTCCTTGGCAGCAAATTCCACTGTCGAACCGCTCTTACTGCCCCGTAGGTACGAGGGTCCTAGGCCGTATAGGGCTTTAAAGGTCAAAACCAGCACCTTAAACCTGATCCTGTACTCCACCGGGAGCCAGTGCAGCTGGTATAGCACCGGGTGAATGTGATCTCGCAGCGAAGACCTCGTAAGGAGTCTCGCTGCAGCATTCTGCACCCGCTGGAGTTTCTGGGTCAGTCTCAAGGGCAGCCCCACGTAGAGCGAGTTACAATAATCCAGTCTGGAGGTGACCGTCGCGTGGATCACAGTTATAGCAAAATTCAAGCTTAAACTGAAGAAAGTAGGAAAAACCACTGGGCCGGTAAGATACAATCTAAGTCAAATCCCTTATGAATACACAGTGGAATGAAAAGGAAATGCAAGAAAGCAAAGTGGCTGTCCAACGAGGCCTTACAAATAGCGGGGGCGAGAAGGCAAACAAAATGCGAGGGAGATAGTGAAAGATACAGGAAATTGAATGCAGATTTCCAAAAAATAGCAAGGAGGGACAAGAAGGCCTTCTTAAACGAGCAATGCAAAGAAATAGAGGAAAACAATAGACTGGGAAAAACCAGAGATCTGTTCAAGAAAATTGGAGATACGAAAGGAACATTTCGTACAAAGATTGCCATAATAAAGAACAAAAGTGGAAAGGACCTAACAGAAGCAGAAGACATCAAGAAGAGGTGGCAAGAATACACAGAGGAACTATACCAGAAAGAAATGGATGTCTCGTATACCCCAGGCAGTGTGGTTGCTGACCTTGAGCCAGACATCCTGGAGAGTGAAGTCAAATGGGCCTTAGAAAGCACTGCTAGTAACAAGGCCAGTGGAAGTAATGGTATTCCAGCTGAACTATTTAAAATTTTAAAAGATGATGCTGTTAAGGTGCTACACTCAATATGCCAGCAAATTTGGAAAACTCAGCAGTGGCCAGAGGATTGGAGAAGATCAGTCTACATCCCAATCCCAAAGAAGGGCAGTGCCAAAGAATGCTAAAACTACCACACAATTGCACTCATTTCATACTCTAGCAAGGTTATGCTTAAAATTCTACAAGGCAGGCTTAAGCAGTATGTGGACCAAGAACTCCCAGAAGTGCAAGCTGGATTTCGAAGGGGCAGAGGAACCAGAGACCAAATTGCAAACATGCGCTGGATTATGGAGAAAGCTAGAGAGTTCCAGAGAGACATCTACTTCTGCTTCATTAACTATGCAAAAGCCTTTGACTGTGTTGACCACAGCAAACTATGGCAAGTTCTTAAAGAAATGGGAGTGCCTGATCACCTCATCTGTCTCCTGAGAAATCTCTATGTGGGACAAGAAGCTACAGTTAGAACTGGATATGGAACAACTGATTGGTTCAAAATTGGGAAAGGTGTACGACAAGGCTGTATATTGTCTCCCTGCTTATTTAACTTATATGCAGAATTCATCATGTGAAAGGCTGGGCTGGATGAATCCCAAGACAGAATTAAGATTGCCAGAAGAAATATCAACAACATCAGATATGCAGATGACACAACCTTGAGGGCAGAAAGTAAGGTGGAATTAAAGAACCTTTTAATGAGGGTGAAAGAGGAGAGCGCAAAATATGATCTGAAGCTCAACATCAAAAAATGAAGATCATGGCCACTGGGCCCATCACCTCCTGGCAAATAGATGGGGAAGAAATGGAGGCAGTGAGAGATTTTACTTTCTTGGGCTCCATGATCAGTGCAGATGGTGGCAGCAGTCACGAAATTAAAAGACGCCTGCTTCTTGGCAGAAAAGCAATGGCAAACCTAGACAGCATCTTGCCAACAAAGGTCCTTAAGCCATGGTTTTCCCAGTAGTGATGTATGGAAGTGAGAGCTGGACCATCAAGAAGGCTGATCGCCGAAGAATGGATGCTTTTGAATTCTGGTGCTGGAGGAGACTCTGGAGAGTCAAACCTCTCCATTCTGAAGGAAGTCAGCCCTGAGTGCTCACTGGAAGGACATATCATGAAGCTGAGGCTCCAATACTCTGGCCATCACATGAGAAGAGAAGACTCCCTGGAAAAGACCCTGATGTTGGGAAAGATTGAGGGCACAAGGAGAAGGGGACGACAGAGGACGAGATGGTTGGACAGTGTTCTCGAAGCTACCAGCATGAGTTTGACCAAACTCTGGGAGGCCGTGGAAGACGGGAGTGCCTGGCGTGCTCTGGTCCAGGGGGTCACGAAGAGTCGGGCACGACTAAACGACTAAACAACAACAGTTGCTTTGGAAGACGATCACCAGGCATCTGCACAACATGACCCGTCCAACAAAGTTGATGTTGAAGAATCATTGCTTCAACACTGGTGATCTTTGCTTCTTCCAGTACACTGGCATTAGTTCACCTGTCTTCCCAGGTGATGTGTAAAATGTTTCGGAGACACCATTGATAGAACCTTTCAAAGAGTTGGAGATGACGTTTAGAAGTGGTCCATGTTTTCCTTGAATCACTGTGACTGAATCTATATCCACCACCCATGTGCTGGTTCATGACTTACAGATTTCAAGGTCCTGCCCCCATTACCATTTGCCAATCACCATGGAACTGTTTTTGGGTTTGGGATGGGTTTTTGGAAGACGCCAGTGCTGAATTTGTTTTATGTGTGTAGATGAGTGCATGCTGACTGTTGCACAGCCTTTGCAGTAAGGCTCTATTCCAATGGCATGAGTATCATGTCAACTGGTAGATTCTTATTTTCTGAAGCTTTCATCTGCCTTCACAGCCATAAGTTGATGCCAAATGTTTTGTTTTGCTCTGCTTTCCTTTGGACCACATCAGTGAGCCCTGTAGTCTGGGCAGCCCAGGTCACTTTGATGCTGCCCACGCAGCAAAAGCAACGCAGGAGGCAGAAGATACAAGTCTCTGCAGCCAAAGCAGGTGCTGTGATTCTCCAGTGGTTTGACTTCACCCCCGGAGGCACACTCCAGTGTCTCTCGAGACAGACAGGTGTCAACAGCAACAATACAGCAATCAGTATATTTCATCCACTTGCAGTTTGAATTTATTTTAGATTATCCAGAAGTGGAATGTAGGATGCTGTGCTGCTTACATGACATCCATTTAAGGTGCACTTCCTCACCCCCCAAAAAAACAAAGAACTCTGGGAGCTGTAGCTTGTTTAAGGGTGCTGGGCATTACAGCTTTGTGAGGGGCAAAATACAGCTACCAGATTTCTTTGGTGGGGGGAAAGCACACTAAATGTACAGTGAGTGCTGTTGCTTCTTTAATTTAGGGGATTTGTGCTTGGGTGTTGTTCCGAATGTGGCCACTGTGGGGCAGCACCTGCCTTCTTCAGGACCAGCCAGTCTTTGCTGGAGGAGCCCAGATTGGATCAGGTGCTGTTGGGGGCCTGAACCCCACTACTGTTGCCATGGATTACATAATTTTTAAAAAGAGAGAGTGTCTATTTTAGCAAAGAAGGTTTTCCTTTACAGGGTGACGGGCAGCACCCAGCCACTGTTGCCTTAGGAACGCAGGAAGCACCTTGTGCAGAGTCTGACACTGGGCTCCCATCAGGAATGCCAGCTTGGCCCTGGGGCCCTGGGTGCCATGAAGCATGCCTGGCCCTGGCACTGACATTTGTGGGTGCCCATCCCCTTCATGGGGAATTTTGTGGGTGCTTGGGACCCCAGGAATTGGCACCTCTGGGTCCCACCCAGCCCAGGACTGACCACACTGACTGGAGGCAGCTGCTCTCCAGCATTTCAGGCAGGGAGTCCCTTCCAGCCCTACCAGGAGTTGCTGCCAGGAATTTGTTTGTTTATTATTTGTTTCATAAAATTTATATGCTGCTTGATTGCAAAACAACAACAGTAACCTCAATCAAGTTTGCAAAAAGTTAACAAGAAAATCAAGAAAAAATTACAGTAATACAAACGTTAAAATTGAACCTGCGACTTTCTGCATGCTCTACCACTGAGCTATTGCCCTGTCCCCAACCTTAATTTGCCCCAGCCGTCGGTGTATATAGATTAGCATATGTAAATTGCATGCAGATATGTTGGGTGTCCGGTACCTTTAAGAACCTGGAAACCAGTCCTCTGTGTGTCTAATCAGTTTTGAAGAAAGCAATTTTTTTGTAGCAGAAGGCAAAGAGAGCAAGGTGACCTCAGAGGGCAGTAATCAAGTTGTTGGGGAGAAAGAACCCTTGGGAAAGTGGGTGCAGCCCAGGGACCGAGTGGGGAGGTGGTGCAAGATGGTGGCAGCTTGGCTCGCTCTCAACATGCAACAGCCGGGCGTGACAGAGCTGCTTCTCCCCCAGCAAATAAGACCACAGCAACGGGGGTCAGGGAGGGCAGGTGCTGGGCAGTCAGCAAAGGATGAAGCCTGTCATTTTGCAGACCCAGACGGATGCCTTTTTGATCACCTCCTGGCAGCCCTCGCTGGGTGGAAAAGGCCCCCTGGAGCCACCTGGAAGCCAACGGCTGAGAAGATTCAATGGGATGCCAAGAAGATGGGTCACCTTCAGGCTGGCCGCCCTTACCTGGGATCCCAAAGGGGCTTCTTGCCTTGAACAAACACTCCATCTCCACCACAGCCCTTCTGGGAAGGGCTGTAAGCTCAGCAGCAGAACAGCTGCTTTGCATTCAGAAGGTCCAGGGTTCAATCAGAAACATGTGGTGTTGAGTGGCCAAACAGTTGCCTGTAGGAAGCCAGCAAGCAGGATTCAAGAGCAGATTGTTCCTTCCTGTTCCTTTCCAGCAACTGGCATTCAGAAGCACGGCTAGCTACCTCTGACTCTGGAGGCAGGGCAGAGCCATAATGGCCAGTAGCCATGGAGAGCACGCTCCTCCTCCTCCATGAATTTATCCAATACTCTTTTGAAGGCACCCAATATCTGCTTGCGCACAGAAGCTCACTCTCAGAGTAACAGCCAGGATATCTTCTTCAGTTGGCAATGGTGGAAATTGTCACCCAGGATCAAGTCGCTGACTTGATCAAATACAGCTCTGAAGACATACTTTTTAAAGTGTGGCTTTTGGGGGTTAAAGTGTGATGTTAGCTGTTGGGTTAGACGGGTTGTGCTATGTGCCCAATGCTGTTTTCAGCCCATTTTAGTCTACATTTACTTGTCTGGTGTGATGGCATTTCACTGTTGTATCATATTGATCGTTATTGGTGTATTTTAAGGTTTGTAAGATGCTTCATGCAACAGTTCTGGAAAGCCTTTAAACTTGCTTTTTATAGAATCATAGAATGGTAGAGCTAGAAGGGACCCTGGGGGTCATCTAGTCTAATCTCCCACAATGCAGGGATCACACCTAAAGCATCTCTGGTAGTTGGCCAATCCAACTTCACTTTAAACACCACAAATGAAGGAGTGACCACCAGAATATCCTGGTGGCAGGTCCAAACACTCCTGGTGAAGTAAACATTTATTTGTCATCATTTACATTTTTTGTGCTCCAAACTCTTGAGCTCGGGGAAGAAGATTTTTAAGCTTTCCAACCATTCAGTGGCCCAAATTAAAAAGCCCTTGTGCATTCAACTCGTTGGAGTTAGCCACTAGGCGGCACCCTCCTCCCTTCCTCACCTCTAAATCAGCTGTCAGCTTTACATCACTCAGACAGCTGTGCCAAATTGGCAGAGATGCTTAAAATACTTTGCTGACAGATAAGGGCTGTGGCCGAAGAATCTGGATTGAACCACCTGAAAGAAGAGTTTTTGTTTTTTAGGAGGAAGAATATATTGGGACTCCCCTGGGACCATGTCGTACAAAGCGGTAATTAAAGGGGCTGGGTGTCCAAGTTGTTGGGGAGCAGAAGTCTTTCTTACCATTGGGGTGCCCTGGGACACTCTGAAATGCCTGCCTTGAAATAGGATGTGTTCGCCTGTGCCATGCCAAAAGCTCTTTAGAACCTGAGTTAAGTTAAGAGTTAGGGGGCTGAATGTTGTCCAGAGAACCGCAAGATAAATAAGAAGAGCCCTTCAGCTGGATCAGGCCAAAGGGTCCCCCATCCAGTCCAGCATCTTTTTCTTTCAATGCCTCAGTGGGAAACCCCAAGCAGGAGCATGCTCTTCACCTGCAGTTTCCAGCAACTGGCATTTAGAGCATAAGAAGAGCCTGGCTGCTGGATCAGGCCAACGGGCAGCATCCTGTTCTTAAAGTGGCCAGATACCCCAAAGATCCTAGGAATCTGCACTGCTTCCCAGACACTAGTTTGGTTTTAAGGGAGAAAAATAAGAACACCATAAGAGTATGCCAGATCAGGCCAAAGAGAATGATGTTCCACACACTATGAACCTCTCTGAGTTGCTCTGAGCAACTTGAGAAATTGAATAAGAATGTACATTTTTAAAATAAAAATGAATAAACCTTCTATTTGGGGTTATGTTGTTTCCACCTGCAAGCAAAAAGTGGAAAACAGGAAAGAGTCCAAATTAAACCAGAAGTTTCCTTTTCTTTCTTTGCTGCTTCTCAGGATAAAGGCATTTCCAGACCTTTGAGAGAGCATTACTCAGAGTCTGATGTCATCCCATTATCTGAAAAGGACTGAAGGGGGGGGGGGTCTGGGGAGAGATCAAGTCTTGGCTTCGCACTGGTGATACATTTCCTCTTTGGGGTTTAGTCCTTGCCAGCTGCTTTTGCCCTTGCTGCTGGAACTTAACTCTTGAGTTAAGCATAAACTCTCCTAACTAGGCAGGACTGACTGCTTGGGACGGTTGTGACATTATACAAATCTTCAGAGCAATCACGCTCTGAGTCCTGTGTCCAGTTCTGCCCTCCTCACCTCATGGCATTGCAGAGCTGGAAAAGTTTCAGAAAAGAGCAACCTGCACAATCAAGGCGAAGGAACGACTCCCCTAGGAGGGAAGGCTGAAATATCTTGGGCTTTTCAGTTTAGAGAAAAGGCAGTTAAGAGGGGACACAGTACAGACGGAACTTTCCAGAAGAGGACTCTGGTTGGCCACTGTGGGAAAAGAATGCTGGCCTACTTGGGCCCCCTTTGGCCTGGTTCAGCAAGGCAGGGCTCTTCTGGTTTTCTTTATGGGGCTCAAGTCAAAACTACCATGAATCCAGTTTGCAGCCTGAAGGACCACTGGAACCCTACAAGGAAAGACCGCAGCTCAGTGGTAGAGCTTGGCATGCGGAAGGTCCCGGCCTCAATCCCAGCAGGGCTGGGAGGGACTCCTTGCCTGAAAATCTGGGGGGCTGCTGCCCATCAGTGTAGGCAGTACTAAGCTGGATGGGCCAATGTTCTGACTTGGTAGAAGGCAGAATCTGTGTTCCCTAAACACTGATGTACAAGGGTCCCAGAGTGTGTGTCCCTCTCCGCCTTCAGGCAGCAAACACAGAGTGCCTAGACTGAGCTCCCTGGTCATGAGGACACAATGGCATAAAGAAGGGGTCCACTTCAGAGGGAAAGGACCACAAACCCTGCTAAAGACACAGAGCAGATCAAAGGGAGTCTGACCAGCCCCACAAGGCACAAAATAAATGTCCCACCCAATTTTCTGTCATCTGACTGTAGTGCAAACTGCGATAGATCAAGCAGCTCTCTGGCATGGAGAAAGTGGAGAGAATAGTTTTCCTTTCTCCTAACATTGGAACTTGGGGACTTCCAGTGAAGCTGAATGTTGGAAGACTCAGGACAGATAGAAGATAGTCCTTCTTCACACAACACATAGTTAAACTATGGAACTGTCTGCAACAAGAGGCAGCGAGGACTACCAACCTGGATGGCTTTAAAAGAGGACTGGGCAATTCGTGGAGGAGGAGAGCACTCTTGGTGGCTACATGGCCTGGTGACCATTGGCTGCAGTAATGCTTCTGAGTAATACCAGTTGCTGGAAACTGCAGGAAGGGTGAAAGTGCTCTTCTACTCAGAATCTACTTACTGGTTTCCCACAGGCAACTGCTCAACCACAGTGAGGAAAGGAAGCTGCACTAGATAGGCCAAATGGCGTCATCCAACAGGCTCTTCTTGGGTTCCAGTGATGAAGAAAACAGAATTGCCATCCAGAATGCATCCATGGGGCAGCTGGTACCTGGGGAAAATGTCTTCTGATTGCCATCACAATCATTTTACAGACTGCCCTTCATCAAGAAACACTCTGCGGTTAGCGCTACACAAAAACACTATAATTACTGCCCAACAGTAGAACTTGAAATCAACAGTCACAATCTTTTACGGTTCAATGTTGCAGCAGACATCTCCTTCTGGCAAACCCCCAATAATTCTTCATTATTGCCATTTTCTAGGTGCCACTACATAGGGATCCTGCACCACATGCAGAGGGCTGCCCCCTTCCTGCTGGGGGACAGCAGGTGGGGCCGAGCCCTGACCCCTTCCCAAATACCCCCAGCGATCTCTGGGGATGCAAAACCATCTCACAGCAGGAAAGGAGCCCAACTGCTCTGCGCCTGACCGCGGCTTCCACCCTGCTCAAAAGAAGCTTATCCATCTCTGCTTCTCGACAAGCCCAGAACTGAAACCCTACCCAGCCAGACAGTTGGCAGCCAACTGGTGTGAAAATAACCCTGTCTCTCCTCAGCGGAGCTGACCAGCTGGAAGTCTCACTCATGTGTCTTTTGTGGGGGGAGCAGCTTCTGTGATTTGTGATACTTTGGAAGGAGGCTTCTTGGCTTTCTCTCTGGACTCTCCTTCACTGCATGTTTCTTAACAGAGGCTGGATGGCCACCTGTCGGGGATTCTTTAGCTGTGATTCCTGCATTGCAGCAGTGGGTTGGGCTAGATGGCCCTTGGGGCCCCTTCCAGTGCAATTCTACGATCTGCAGCTGGGCTAGCCAACATTGCCAATGACAAGGGATATGATCAGACCAAGCTGCCCCAGTTATCTTCTCAAAGCAAGTGGCTTTGGGGTTGTTGTTTTTGGCTGAGTTAGAGGTCAGCTAGCTAACCCAGAAAACATCTGAACCCTAACCCAGCCACCATGAGCTAACCATCGTGGGAAGTAGCCACTGGTAGCTACGCATCTCCCGCTCATTTGTCTAATCTTTTAAAGCCATCTAGGTTGGTGGCCGCCATTGCCTCCTGCAGGACCCCCACAGTCCCCCCCCCCCACTTAAATGTGCACCTCACCTTCACTCATCCCCTCTGCTGCCACTTGTGCAGGAATGGCTTCCTCCTTGTCCTGCTTTAGGATGAATGGGGCAGCCAAGCTTTTCCTGCTACTGGTTCCCATGTCCAGCGAGGGCCCCTCCAGGACTTCTCTTCTATTGTGCATTCAAGGTTATTTGTGCCCACGATGCTATCGGGGCGATCACCCATGATCTCGCTTCCAACGCTTGTTTACACCTGCGAAAGGTTCAAGATGAATATCCTGCTTTGTTGCCCATCAGGGCATGTCCTGTCACTTCCCTCTGAAATTCTGGAACTTTCCATCCCACAAATGTCCTGGGGTGCTTATCCTGCTTTCTTGTGCTGCTGCACCTCCAGACAGCAATAATGTGGAAGAATCAGGGGAAGCAGAACCACTAACAAAGCAAAGTGATGTGTGGACAGTCCAGTACAAATACACCACTAATGCACATTTATTGTGTCAAGAACAAGTGGCCGAGTACAGTGCCCCTCCTAAAAAACCACACACACACACACCCAAATCTGGAGGAGACCTTAACAAAATCTCATCTGGGAAGGCTGCCCTGAAATCCCAGAATCTTAGAATTGGAAGGGACCACGAGGAACATCTAGCCCAACCCCTACAGTTCAGGAAAGCTGCCCCAGTTTTTGGCTAAAAAAGGAGAAGTGATTAACTGAGCAAATTTTAAATCACAGGACCACCTTCCACATTTCCAGAGGCAAGGAACACTAGATTTCCCTTTCCACAAAGCAAAGAGGGCCTGTTGTCATGGTATGTGTCTGGCCCCATATTGGGGGGGGGGTCTCCCCCTGCTGCTGACTTGCAGCTTCACTGGGGACTGGCTCAGCTGGTGTGAAGCAGTCAGCCCATCCCTGACCCCCAAGCAGAGTCAAGCGCCAGCAGGCAAATACTCCACAAGACCCCTGGCACCTGCTCCCTGGGGCAAAGGCCTCCCTACAGTCCAGTCTCTTCTCTACCCTCCTTGGGGTGGGGGGCCATGTGTGCTGCTGGTGCAGCTGAGCAGCCCACCCCAGAGTCCAGGCATTCTGGGACGGGATGCCATTCCAGTCTAATATTTGCTCCACAGCAGAGAGCCAGCTGCTTTCTGCCCTCCTGGCCTCCCCAAGCTCACTCCCTGACAGAAATAGAATTTGGGGGCAGGGGTGCTGGTGTTGGGGTAGGAGTGCTCCTCTCTCACCACTAGGGGCTCTGTGAGGGGCAAACCTCCTGGGGGGGGGTCGTTGAGCCTGGCTCTTTCTCTGGGACCTCAAACATTTCTGGGTGAGTGATGAATTGGGGGGAAATTGGATCCTAGGGAGGAGATGAACAGTTGGAGGCAACTGAAAGGAAGTGGGTTGGTCTGGAGCAGGCTCTGTTGAGGAAATGGTGAACTGTTTTGGAGTGAACTGGGCTGAAGTTTGAATCAGTTTAAGAAGGGATGCTTTAGCTGTGATTCCTGCATTGCAGGCGTTTGGACTAGATGCCTCTTGGTGTCCCTCCCAACTCTACAATTCTATGATTTAGCCAGAGCAATGCAAATGGGAAATTGGTTGGCTTTTGAGTTAGAGAGGCCATGTTGCTTAGTGGTTAGAGCAGCAGACGAGGACCTGGGGAGACCAGGGTTCAAATCCCCCCACTTGGCCAGAAAGTTCTCTGGGTGTTATCTTGAGGGCCGGCCACAATTTCTCAGCCTAGCCTCCCTCACAGGGTTGTGGTGGCGATTAAATGCCACCTTGAGCTCCTTGAAGGAAAAGGTGGGAGATAAATGCAGTGAATAAATTGAAGCCAAAGTTTGGCTCTGTAAATTTGCACCTGCGATTCTGTGGCCTTGAGCCCTTGTCCTGAAGACACACAAGCCTCCACCCACCCACAGGCCGCCTTCTCACTGGGGGCAGCCTCTGGGCATCCCGGTGAACCTTTGAGGAGCCCACTGCTTCAAAGGGACCTTAGTTGCCCTCTGGCCCCTTCCTCCTCCTCCTCCTCCTCCCCCTCTGTCATCTTCCCCTTGGGAGGACTTCAGTCCCAGAGCCCAACTATTACAGGGGAACCACTGTGGACTCCCCTTCCCTGACAGTTTTTAAAGAAAGGCTGGGGGGCCATTTTGGCCACCTGTCCGGGATGCTTTAGCTTTGATTCCTACATTGCAGGGGATCCCTGGGGATCCCTCCAAACTCTACCCTTCTAAGATTCTGTGTGTTGTTTACTACTATTCAAGAAATTTCTATTTCCTGATGCCAACGAAGGAGTTTTGGGAAGATGCTTAGGCACACAGAAAGGTCTTTCTTTTTATCCTGCCCTCTTGCTTTACATTTGCCAAAATCCACCAGTCTCCTGGCTCCCAGTGGACTGGAGACACAGGACTCAGTGGCAGCTTCTTAGCAACATCGACTCCTCTCTCTCTCTCTCTCCCTCCCCCTCCCCTCTCCCCATGCAAGGTGCACCCAAGATAGCAGGGGGCTGGACTAGATGGCCCTTAGGGTTCCTTCCAACTCTACAGTTCTAGGAACAGTTTGACAGTGGAACAGGCTCCCTCTGGAAACTGTGGGCTCTCCTTCCCTGGAGGCTTTTGAGCAGAGGTTGGATGGCTGCCTGTCAGGGATGCTTGAGTTGAGAGTCCTGCATTGCTGGGGGTTGGGACTACTAGACCATCCTGGATTCTACAAACTCTCCACTGTGAGCCATTTTTCTACCTCTGAGCGACTGGAGCAGCTGAAGCAGCAGGACCCACCATCGTGTCCCCCTCCCCAATTCCTCCCCCTGCCTGATCTGGAGTGCGAGAGAGGGGCCTGGGTCTCCAAACAGAGGAGCAACATCTGCTGCCTGGTCCATCTCCCCCCCCCCTCCCCAGTTTCCATGAAACTGGAGAGCTCTGTCAGTCTCCGTTGCTCCCCTTCCTTCGACCCCCTTCTCCCCCCACCCCTGGGGGGCTGCTGATGGATGTCTCCGAAAGCACATTCCAGAAAGCGTCCCCCTCCCTACAGCTGAGGGGCTTTAATCCGTCTCCATGGAGTCCAGTCAAAGGTGAGGGGGCCTCTTGTGATCTTTTGCTTTCTGGGGTTTAGACACTTAATTTAAAAAAAAATATTAAAGAAACCTCTCCCCCCCCCCTCCTGCTTCAACTTTTCTGGGGCCTTGGGCTGGCAACAGCTGCAGATAGGGAGGGGCTGCCAGGGGATCAACTGGAGGATGGGAAGCCCCCTGCTCCAAAGGAGGCCCTATTTTAGGAGAGAGAGGGGAGAGCAAAGGCTGAGCTAACCTGCCTTTTCTGGCTCTGGCCAGAATCTCCATCGCTGTCTCCTGATTTATCACTCCTCACTGTTGCTCAGACTAAGTGGGCTGCCTGAGAGATCCCTCATCTCTGGAAAGTCCACACGGCAAGGTTGGTGGGATTCACACAGCCACCCTCCCTCGCCTCTTCATCATGATCAGTGCCTGAAAAGAAACTCCTGTTCGGTAGAAGCATAGAATACTAGAATGGTAGAGTTGGAAGGGACCCTGAGGGTCATCTAGTCCCACCCCCCTGCGACACAGGAATTGCAGCCATGACATCCTTGATAGATGGTCACCTAAGGTCTGCGTAAAAACCTCCAGTGAATGAGAGTTGCTGAGGAAATGGTAAACAAAAGCTCTAGTCCAGTGGTTCCCGAACCTTTTTCAGAACCACTGTCCCTTGGTCCTGCAAACTCATTCCTGGTGCCCCCTAAAAAACCCCAAAACAACGTTCTCCAGACGTTCTACAACCCACTGAAGAAGATAATAGCACAATAAAATTCAAAACTAAACATTAATTGCTGTTTTCTAGGCTATCACATTTTGCAAAGTCATAATTTGAGTCAGGGAAAGTGTAATACTGTGGGTTTTCCCCAGATAGCTCATTCATTGTCACTGCTCTCCTTCTGCTGAGTCTCTCATTCATATATATATATATATATATATATATATATATATATATATCACTCTGAATTTGCAAAATGCTTATGATCTTTTTTTATCCCGGTGTGCTCTTTCTTTAGGGATGAGGCATGACTGGGCTGTGGCTCCTCATTCTCCTGGCTCCATTAAGAGCCTGGCATCACTCCAGCTCCTGGGACTGAAATCCCCACATGCTCAGGAGCCCCCATGCAATGCATGCCCCCTTCTGCAGCCCAGGCTGCGCTCTGAACTGTTGTTCACCAATACACAGCAAACAGCCAGTCTTGGTCTTGGGAGGAGGAGGAAGCTAAGAGAAGAGAAAAACAAACCAGCCACCCAGACAATGTTGTCCTTTACCATTTTTCGTTTCCCTTCATTTTTTTCCTCTCCTCCTCCTCCTCCTCGACATTCCTCAGGGGCCGAAGGGACTCCGCCTGGGACGCTGGGACGCTTCCTCACATCTCTGCCCCCACTGCCCCATCCCTTGAAACAAAGGGGCCTCCATTGTTGAGCCCCTCTTTGGGAATGAGGGGGGGGGAGGCTTTTTCAAGGAATTGGGGCAGGGGGAGAGAGAGAAAGAAAGAAAGAAAAAGACCTGGCTAATAAACAGAACATCTCACGCAGACAGACGACTTCGACGAAATAGCAGGATGTTAAACTCATTCCAGAGAAAAGAAAAAAAGACTTTTATATTTAGAAGCCCCAAAGGATGGGGGTGTTTGGTGGTGGGGTGTGTGTGTGTCTTTTTCTTCCCTCCTTGCCCCTCCTCCAAATCTAGCCTTATAAGGCCTGCAGATTTGGGGAGTTGTGCTGAGTGAGGTCATTGCACTGAGGTCATTGTCTCCCCCCCCCCCCGCAATCCCCATCCCATCCTCCCCCTGCAGAGCTGCTTTGTGTGGGCCTCCATTGAAGCAGCATTCACAGGAAACAAAGCTCTTAATTGTCTGGATTGGGGCCAAGAGAGGGAGGGGGGCATCAGCCGCCTGCCTGCTGGAAAGGGAGGCTTCCCTCCATTTTCCATGGCGATGTGGCCTTGTCCTTGGGTGGGATGATGGAGGGGGTGTGGATGGTTCGGTTTGGAGGGAGGCCACAGCCAAGGATCCCCTGGAAGTACAGAAGGGCATTTTGCTTTCTCTCATTTCCCCACATCAGACTGAGGTTTTTTTAAAAGGATGAGCCCTCATGAAAATTCAGCATCACTTTTGTGCAAATTCCTCCCCATGCCCACCACAATCTTGCCTTTCCCATACCCATCTATGCAGGGCTATTCCGCCTGATATCAGGCATCTTTGTATGTCATTCTTCATGCTTCACATGTGCACATGCACTTTTTCACACATTACTTGACTGGAGAACTGCGTGCAAATTTTGAAGGGTGTCTGTGTTTCGGTCTTGTGTTGTTTCAGAAAGTGCAAATCAGGCAGATTCTCCCGTCAAGGTCCACTCCCACAGGTGGCTGTTCTGGGTTAGATATCTCCCTCCTTTCAGTATTACTTGATGCGAGCAGCAGCGAGATGCAGCTACGCAGTGAATTAAGACTCCCTGGACCATGCTCCATTTTACCCCTGCCCCTTCGGGTTTGTGTGCTTACTGTTCTTGCTATGTAGATTTTGTGCGTCTAAGCTAAAATACGGAAATTTAAAACTTGGGAGCCACCTCATTAGACTCTCTCAGGCTGCAAAGCACATTTCTCTGTGACGTCAAAACTGGAAATGCCAAACAGGGTTACAAATGGGCCACTTTGCACCTTGAACTTCAGGACCGCAGAGTTCTCGTTTCCCTGGGTTGAAATGTCACGGATTCATCGGTTGTGCATTGAGGGCGGCTTTGTGCCGTTTTTAAACTCCCTCCTGTTTTCAAAACCACTTTTGTAGATCAGGAGAAGGGCTGTCAGGTGCGGCACTTCTTAAGTGCGGTTGTGTTGTGGTCCGCACCCCGTGCACAATTGCGCAGTGCTGTGTTTACTGTTTCCTCAAGCGCCCCACAATCCTGCTGCAGACACATGCACACCCACCAGCACCACTTGCAAATTAGATTAAGTGTGCCCCAACGGCTTCATTTAACAATCCCCAGCCATCTATCCTGGCCCATGAAAGAGGCTTACATTTGCTCCAGTGGCTCCTTGTGACCAAAAAAGGTGGGGGCGGCCTTGGGGCTCACTGTTTCCAGGAAACCTCAATCTTAGTACATTTTGGGTCCGGGTCCAGGTACAGAAAGCTCCTGCTGCTGCCATCTAGCCTCCTCCCCCCAATCCAGCGGGAGTTGGATTGTTCCCTGGTGATATCCTAGCACGGAGGAGCAGGCAGACTTCAGGCAGGCAGACTATTTTTATTTATTCAGAGCGTTTGCGCTTCAGCCAAAGAAGCTCCCAGAGTGGCCCACATACAATCAATGCATGTTAAGATAATTTACCTGTTTACAGCATGAATTCCTCACCCATTAAGCCACAATGGCTCTCGGGGAGACCTACAAAAATCATTTCCAAGACGATCGCTGCCCCTCAGCTCAAAAAGACATGACACGCAAGGAAGAAGGGACTGGGAAGAGGGAGGAAAAAACCAAGCTCCTACTCAAGTTTTTAAAGTCACAGCCAATGACTGGGCTCTGCCCCTTACTGTTGGAGGCAGAAATGTTCTGAATGCTAGTTGCTGGAAAGCACAGCAGGGGAGAAAATGCTCTTGCGCTCGGATCCTGCTTGTGGGCTTTCCTAAGAAGCCCCTGGTCAGCCCCCGTGAGAAGAGGAAGCTGGACGAGATGGGCCATTGGCCTGATCCAGCCGGCTCTTCGGATGCTCTTATGGATCCTCCAGCTCCAAAGGCAGTCTGTCTAGATTCCACTGTGAGTGCAAGAGGCTGATCTGGATGGGTCCCCTTAGGCCTGATCCAGGAGGCTCTTCTCACGAGGAGGGTTGTTCTTGCCCTCTCTCTAGCCCCAGCCCACGTGCAGGAGCAGAGATGGTGGCAACAGGGTCCAGGCCAGGAGGTCAAGGTGACTCCTGCCACACAGCCCCCTCCTGCCAATCTGGCCTTGCTGGGTAAGCCCTGCCTGCTGTGCAGCTCCATGGCAAATGCCTTCCTGCCCCACAGATTCCCTGAGTCACCCCCACCCCCATTTTCCCCAACCCACCAGCTTCCATGGTGCCTTTTCGCTCCCCTTCTCTCCTTCCCTGGGGAACATCGTTTGCCAGCAACAGCCATCTGTATCTCTCTGGCCCTCATCTGTCAGCATTCAAAGTGGTAAAGAATGTGCTTCAGTTTCACCAGCTGGTATGTGGCCTCCTCCTCCCCCCCCCCCTTTGTATGCCTGCCTCTCTCTTCATTCTTCGCTCCCCCAAGATGGGGGCAGGCAGCTCAGCTCTAGCTGCTCAGCATCCTCCTCAAGGCTCCCTGGCCAGCCTCTTGCTGCAAAAGCTGCTCACTGGGGCAGGAGGTCCCCATCAGAGTACTATCCTGTTGCTGAAATTGTTACATTGGCTTCCAGTTTGCTATGGGGCTAAGTTCAAGGTGCTAGTCCTGGTGAACACACACACACTCACTCACTGGGCTTATCCACACTTCCTCTTGTCCTCCTTCTTTTCCTCAGGGAAATCCTTTCCCCCCCTCTGGATTGACATTTGCTCTGCTTTAGCACTAAACAGAGGGTTTTCCATGGGGCGGAGCAGGGCAAAGGGAAAGACCTGTGCTTTGTAAGTGTAGACAAGCCCAGGGACGCTGGGAGATTGTCTCACCCCTTATATCCCCGGCTGATCACAGGAACGGGTCTCTGGTGGATGTCGTTTTCTCAAGAGGCTCCTTCCATAAACTGGGCCCACCCTGTGTGCCTCCTAAGCTCATGCCTTCCTGAACTTCCTTTAGATGTGATTCCTGCCTTGCTGGGGGTTCGACTAGAGGACCCTTTCAACTCTACAGTTCTATGAGTCTGTGATCTATATTGTCCATCCCTTGGATGTGTTTTCATGGAGAGTGAGTCTTTTTTTATTTACCTTTATATCCCACTTTTTTCTCCATGGAGCTCAAGGCTGCTCCCATGGTTCTCTCCCCCCCCCCCATCGTTTAATCCCCCCAACAGCAACCTTGTGAAGTAGGTCAGGCTGAGAGAGGCGGTGACTGCCCCCCCCAGTGGGCTCCCCGGGCGAGGGAGGGTGTGAACGTTGGTCTCTCCCAGGTCCCAGTCCAACTCTCCAACCAAACGTAGCTCTATATGCTCCCGCAAGTTTGCTCCTTTGGTCTCTCTTCGTCCCTTAAGAGTCTGTCCCCAAAAGCTGGGGGATAAAAGAGCCGCGCGAATGGAAATCATTTATTGATTATTTACAAACAAATTGTAAACAAATTAAGACATTAGCAGGATTCCTGTAAAAACTTGCAGTTTCTAAAGCATATGAAATAGATGAGGAAAAGAATGAATAGAGTTAATTGGGATAGGGGAAAGGGGAAAGAAAGGGTACACTCATTGAACTGTTGAAAGAGGAGGTCAGAAGTCGAAGTTTGATATGTGAGAATTGTTTTAATTTCTTTGTTCAAATGTTTATTTGTTATAAATTAAAATTGTGAACAAACTTTTTAAAAAAGAAAAAGAGCTACACGTGAAGGTCTGGCCACATCCACCCAGAGAGAGGCGGCGTCTGAAAGGGCTGGCCGGCCAGCACATGCCCACCAAAGCTGCCAGCACTCCTAAGGAACCCAGACTAACCCTCAGTCATAACCTGTTCCCTACCCTGCAGAGACTCAACACGTCTAGGGTGTCCATATTTTGCCGGAAGGACCATGTAGAAAGATGAGCTGCTTGAAGAGGCTCTTGCTGGAGCTCAGGCGCCCTTCAGGTGAAGTTGTACAGCATCCTTAACTTCAGCAAGGTGCGCATTGCAGGATGCCCCCAGAATGCCCTGCAAAGGAGGCAGAGGGGGAGAGGGCAGGCTGTGATCTGCACCCTCAGCCAGCGCCCCAGTGGACAGAGAAAACACAGCTGGGCTTTGGCACAGGCCAGGGAACACGGAGACCTTGGGGTCAGGTCTCGCTCCTTCTCTGGCGTTGCAGTTTGCCCTTAAAAGGAGCTCGCTGTCTGCCAGGCAGCCGCTTATCAGGCCTGGTCAGGGCAGCTGGAAGGGGCCTGTTAGCTTAGGCTCCTTCCCCACCAGCTCCGTCCGTCCAGCATGGCTGAGCACAGGAGAGGGGGGGGGGTCCCTGCCAGGCAAGGCTGGCCTCTGGATGCAAAGCCCCTGGGATCAGGAAAGCCCCAGCCTCCCGTCTGAGGCACAGGAATCAGCCTTGTAGCGTCAGGACCTTGAAACACACCCACCCCTCAAAGACCTACAGCCCTCCAAGGCAAGAAAGGAGCAATGCCTGCCTCAAACCCTGGGAGCTGCTGCCAGCCAGAGTTGACAGCACTGATCTGTGGTAAATATACTTGAAAGAGTAGTGCAGAAGTTCCCCCGGGTCGTTTGACCCTTTTTAGTAGTTGCTCTTTTTTCTCTCCTAGAAAAGGCGTAACAAGATACGTATGTTATTTAAAGTATAAAAATCACACATGACTTTTGCTTGGTATACTGGAGCAGATTGACATGGATTTATACATGGGACCGACTAATATTTAAAAACTGATTTAGAGGCACACGTAGCATCAAAACAGCCTCTGCTGCTCTCACAGTTAAAGGTCCCTCTCTTGATAGTTGATAACGGACCTCACTGAAAAAACTGCTGCCTGTGTTGTGGCATCATGGGATTCTGGTATCCGGAAGCATTTCTGCCTCCAGGGGTTTATGGGGTGTCAGGGGAGGGAAGCTACCTCTAGTGGGAGACACATCTTGCTCCTTCTGGGGCCCTTTGCCCACCTTTGGCCCCCACCCTGCACTCTGCTCTCACCTGCGGCTCCTGGAAGCTGTCAGCAGCCACACCCTGGGAACGGCTTCTAATGGCCAGCTAAACCAGGTGAGGGCAGCCGATGGGTCACCAGCCCTCAGTGTGTTAAGGACTTCCCCTGTATTTGAAGATAGGCTCTGGCATATTGAGTGGACGAGACCAAGAGGGGGTCAATAAAGTGGTTTCTGCATGTGCTGTAGAGGGAAATGAGGGGCAGACGGGGCTCGTCCACCTGGAAAGGGGACCCATCTAGGAGAAGGAAGACTCTGCTCCTAAACCTCCTCTGCCTTGTCTTGCAGAATATCTTTTGGAGAAGAAAAGGTTCAGGAGTAAACCCTGCACAGATCCAGAGGGGAGTCCCTAAGGCGGTTGGATGGCGCTGTGTACGCCTCCTTCAGGCAACCAAGCTGGGGCCAAACATCTTTCTCTGCTTTCCTTTGGGCCACATCAGTGAGGCCGAGAGGGAGGGTCTTGTCGTCTGGGCAGCCTCCAGACCCACTGCCCAGGCTTGTGTCCTTGGAAGGTCCCTTTGGTGCTGCTAATCCAGAGGTTTGACTTCACCCCCAGAGGCTCACTCCATTGTCTCTCAAGACTGACGGATGCCAACAACAGCTGCTTCCAAGCATGGAGGCAGAGCAGTGTCATCTTGGCTAGAAGCCATCAATAGGCCTCTTTGCTATGAATTTGTCTAATCCTCTTTTAAAGCCATCTAGGTTGGTGGCCATCGCAGCCTCTTGAAGGAGGAAGTTCCACAGTTTAACCACGTGCTTCATGAAGAAGGACTTCTATTTTTGTGACCTGATTCTTCCAATGTTCAGCTTCATTGGGAAGTCCATAAGTGTGAACATTAGGAGACAAGGAAGAGAAACTTCTCTCTTCTTTCTGTTTATTTATTTCAAATTTTATTGGGAAATTTTAAAAAAATGTTTTCCATTGTGTTTGTGCTGAAATTGTTTCCTACCAGCACAAACACATACAGAGATGCTAAAGTCTTGTATGCAGGGGTGCATGTGGCATCAAAGCAGATGGGAAATCTTCTACATTATGGATTAAGCTTACACCCACACTGAATATAAAGGTAAAGGGACCCCTGACCATTCAGTCATGACCGGCTCTGGGGTTGCGGCGCTCATCTCGCCTTACTGGCCGAGGGAGCCGGTGTACAGCTTCCAGGTCATGTTGCCAGCATGACTAAGCCGCTTCTGGTGAACCAGAGCAGCGCACGGAAACCCGTTTACCTTCCCGCCGGAGCGGTACCTATTTATCTACTTGCACTTTGACGTGCTATCGAACTGCTAGGTTGGCAGGAGCAGGGACCGAGCAACGGGAGCTCACCCCGTCATGGATTTGAACCCCCGACCTTCTGATCGGCAAGTCCTAAGTTCTGTGGTTTAACCCACAGCGCAACCCCCACACCCCCACAGTGAATACTTTGAACTAAAGTGTGAAAAGTTAATTTCTCCATAGTGGCTGCTGTGACTGAGAATGCAAAGGACCTCAGGGCACTCTTGTTAACAAATGCTTTAAAGCGAGCCCACACTGAGTCAAACCCATCTTTCTTTTCTCTATCCCCTGTCTCCAAACTGCACATATTCATGCTGTCCATAACTTCACCACTAGTCTGTGTTTCTCTGTCTTGGTCATCTAAACAGAAAAGCCAGAGAGAGAGAATGAGAAATCCTCATTACACACACACACACACACACACACACACGCCTGTTTTTATTCTCCAGCCCACCCACCCAGCCACCTCCGCCAGGCTTTGGGTGACTCAGACCCTTTTCCCTCCAGGGAGCACAAAGGCAGCCCTTTCTCTGCCTCCCGTGACTCAGCGGCGCCATCACAAAAGACCCAATTGAGGCATGCCATGTAATGCGCTTTTTGGAATGGCATGCCGTGGCAGTGCCAGGGGTGGGCACCGCATGCCATGCCTCAAAACAGCCTCGTCATTTGTTTATTTAAAGCGTTTTTATTTATTTATTTATTTTGAAGCCAATTTCTTTTGGCCAGCCAAAGAAGAAGACTCCCCCCCCCCAAGGCAGTTCCAAATACAATATAAAAAGACCACAGCATAAAAGGAAAAGGGATTGGGGAGGGAGGAGGAAAAATAGGTGAGCTCGGCTAGCAGCTCTCAGATGCAGCATCCTTGCTAGCAACCAGCTGGGGTGGAAAAAGTTAAAGGAGGTGACAGAAGTTCTCATGCTCAGATCCTGCTTGTGGGTTTCCCACAGGCTGCTGTTCAGAGGAGGCTGGACTAGGGGAGCCATTGGCCTCATGTGCAGGTGCTGCTTATGTAGTTCTCAGGGACATTTGGCCACTGAGAGACCAGGAGGCTGGACTAGATGCAGCAGTCCCTTCAAAAGGATGGCAAAACCTCTTTCTCTTGCCTTTTGGCCAACAGAATGGCTGCTATCCTAAAAGTTATGTTTTGAAAGGGAATAAGAAATAAACAGTTTGTACTGTAATGATATATGCTTTTTATATGTTATATTGAATGTATTGAATATGTGGTAAACTCCCCTGGGGTCTCAACTGGTGAAGGACGGCTGAGGAAGAGTAAATAATAGGATGAATGATTGATCACATTAACAGTTAAGGCTGGTACGATTTATCCCTGAGGGCTGGTCTATGGGGCTGAGTGACCACACACACGGTCTTCCTTTGTGCCCTCCTTGAATGCTCGGCAAGGCCTCTTGCTGGCCTGGATAAATGATGGAGAAGTGGGGAGCAGAGAAACCTCTGGCACATCCATGGCTCCACCCACTTTAGCCTCTGGCCACACCCACCCAGCAGGTTGCACATGAAGGAATGTGGCCCTTGGGTGGGAAAGATCCTGCTCCCCCCTTGGATTTCTAGGTGGGGAGCCAGAGCTGAGAAAATCGGGTCACTGTGTCTTGGCCAACTCCAGCCGCCAACCTGCCTCTCCCCTCTGACCCACAGACACCACGATGGCGACACCTCCGGCCAGGGGAGTGGGCCATGGGCAGAGAGACTCGTCCCCTTTCAGAAGGATCCCCCTATTCCCTGTGGCAACAAGGCACTTGTCCTGCCCATCTTGCTAGTTTGTAGAGAACCCTCCTCCCCACAAACGGGTGGTGGATCACGCTGTTTCCTTAATTAAATAAAATGATCTGTGATTCTCCTCTTATGTAGACTCCAGTCATACAGCTATACAATTCACAGGGCTGAAAGGGACCCTGAGAGGACAGCCATCCCAACCTTGATCATTCTGGTTGTTTTGCCCTGCGCCTTCATGGGCTCTCTGCTTTTCTCCAATCCAGTCGCCATTTCATAAACCTCCTGGATTTCTTTCCTTCTTTCTAGATCATTGGAAGCCGCCTTCTGCTAGGTTAGAGTCGACTCTTGGATCCACCCAGATCCACCATTGCCAACTTTTGTTTTATTTATTTATTTTCTCTCTCTTTAGGGTTTTATCAGTATGTCAGTTTGTTTTTGAAGTGTATCATATTGTGTCACCAGCTGTAATATGTTTTGTTTTTCTTTTCATGATTTTTAAATTAAAGGGTTGGACTTGATGGCCCTTGTGGTCTCTTCCAACTCTATGATTCTATGAAATGGGGCCCAACCCCGGTCAGCATCACCGGCAGGGGAATCCCTTCTGCCTGCCCCCACGGGATCCAGGGATCCTCTTCTTAGCCCCACCATGCCTGCTCTCAGTCCCAGCAGGGGGAGGGAAGTCGGAAGCATTCAACTCCCTTCCCTGCTTCCCAAAATATTCCTGCCCTCCAGGGAGATGAGCGGGAGGGTTGCATCAGCCACCTGCATATCTGAGGCCCTCCATCAGTCCTGCTTTCTGGCCCTGGCTATAAAAAGACGCAACCATCTCCCCCCTCCCTGTCTGCCACCCTTTCCACAAAGGCAGGGTGCTGGCCAGGGAACATCCCCACCAGGGGAAGGGAGATTTCTCCTCTAGGGATCCTCCTTAGCTCAAGAGACTTTAGGAGGCTTCCTCATGGTGAGTCAAGTTTTGCAGAAATTTGCTGTGTCCCCAGGGGGTCTGGGCTGAAGCCCCCTGAAGCCAGCCAGACGGACACACACCCCAGGTCTGCATCTGTGCCAGGATGGGTGGCCAGTTTCCATTTGGGTCCACATGAATGAACATTGAATGAGCACCACTTGGAGTTCTAGGATGGATGAAGAGGCAGGGGCTAAACTGTAGGGGTGGATTGATTGATTGAATATACCACCTTTCTCTCCCAACAATCTCATGGTGGTGTAGATGGTGGTCCTCCTCCCCATTTCACCCTCTCAACAACTCTGTGAAGACGTAGGTTGTGCTAAGAGATGGTGACTGGCCCAAGGTCACCCAGTGAGCTTCATGGCTGAGTGGGAATTGGAGCCCTGCTCCCCCGGCCCTAGTCCAACCCTCTCACCTTCATGCCACACTGGCTCTCCCATTCTGCCTTTTTCTCCAAGGAACTCAATGTGGAATACATGGTTCTTATCCCTGGAAGATTCAGGATGGAGGACATTTTCACAGGCAGTTAAACATGTGGCAGTGGCTACTCTCGGATGCAGTGGTGGCTTTCAAAGGGAGCCAGGCAAATTCACAGCAGAGGAGAACAAAGTTGCTTCATGGCTCGTGCTAGTCATGATGGCTAGGCACACTCCTCTAGGCAGGAAGTGGGGTCATACAAGAAGGATCGGGCAACACCTGGGCTTCTGACCTCTGGTGTATGGGCTTCCCATCAGGGCACCTGGCTGACCACTCTGGGAACTGCTGGCCTCAGTAGGCCCTTGGCTGATCGTCTGAGGTCTAAGTTCAGGGAAGGTGCCTCTTTGTGGCAGGGAGGGTGGACTGTACTGTGTCTAATTCTGGGCACCACAAGTTAAGAAGGATGTCGACAAGCTGGAAGGTGTGCAGAAGAGGGAAGCCAAGATGATCAAGGGCCTGAAAACCAAGCCTTATGAGGAACGGTTGAGGAGACTCAGAGGAGATACGACGGCCATTTTCAGATAGCTGAAGGGCTGTCACATAGAAGAGGGAGCAAGCTTGTTTTCGCCTGCTCTGGAATCTAGGACTCAAACCAATGGATTCAAATGGCAAGAAAAGAACTTGATGAGGGCAAGAGCCATTGGACAGTGGCATGGACTCCCTTGGAAGGTGGGGGACTCTCCTTCCTTGATGGTATTTAACCAGATGCTAGGCAGTCAGCTGTCAGAGATTCTTTAGCTGTGGTTCCTGCATTGCAGGGAGTTGGACCAAATGACCTTTAGGGGTCCCTATGATTCTGTGACATCTGTGCCCCTCCAGATGATGGCCTCTAGCCTACCAGCCCCAGCAGCCAGCATGGTCGATGGAAAGGGCTGGGGACAAGGATCATTCAACAACCCCTGGAGAACCACAGCTCCCCCACTTTGGAAATGAAGACTTGCATTCCAAGATCCCTTTGAGATCACCAGCCTATTTTCTCTGACAAGCCCATGTGCCCTGTGTTCTCTGTCTCTCCTCTGACACCCACACACCCAAAGAGAAAGCCACATCAAAATAGAACGCTTTGCAAATCACACATTCTTTGTAAAAGTCCAATTTTAAAAACAAGACGCTGTGAGTTTGCAAGTGGTGGGAAACAAATTGCTTTTATTAGCTTATCAAGGAGGCTCAAGTCAGAGGAAGCCGGGGGTCCGTCTTGCTGGCTCCTTATCTGAAGGCAACAAAGCAGCAGAATTCTTAAGTCCTGCACCTCAAGGCAGCTGCATCTCTCTCTGCAACAGGGTCCACACCAAACCACCAGCCCCTCCACACCCCAGGATCTGCTGCCTGCCCTTGGGTGGCCCTGCCCCAGTCCTGCTGCAAACACTCCTCTTGCTGGCTTGTTTATAGGGTGAACTTCAAAGCAGCACCTGAAGACACACACTCCCATCAAATTTGCACCTGGGAGACATTGGCCTGACTTGCACAGAAACCAACATTTTTGCAGCTTAAAACCCACTTTTCAATCTCCATAAACTGCCCCAAAGAAGCAGGAGGCGGTCAGACAGCGAGGAAGGGGGGACCCAGCTCAGCGATACCTTGATCTGTGGGTCGAGGAGCTTAAGAATTGCTGTGCCAGCCACAAAATCCTGAAAAGGGGATGTGCCAAGCTGCGTTGGGGGTTTGTTTTTTGCAACGTAACTTGGAGGCTGACGGTTCGAGGATTGAAGGCGCTAAGGTCCAAAGGGCTTGAGTGTTGGCACTGAGGTGTTAGATCCAGCCGCTCCCCCCACAGTAGCAGCCAGCCCCACAGGTGTCACAAGGCTTCGGACTGCCCCTTCTCCCAAACAACTGGGCCCACTTTAAGGGGAAGGGGAGGCCTATCGTGATTAAAACCCTGGCCCTATATCCTGACACCCTATAAGGCACTGGGCTCGAATGCTCACTCCAACAAACAGGAGGTTTTTAACAAATCGCTACCATAAAGTCTCAAAGGAGTTTTTTTAAAAAAAAGAAGAGTTCTATCTAATCAAAGCTTTTGATTGTCAATTTGACGGCCTATTTTTATATTTTAAATGAAAAATGGTAGTATGGCATCTAGAAAAACAAAATTTAAAAAAGTTGTGGAGGTTGTGGGGCATGGGAAGAGAGTGATCTCCTGGTCCCCTAGAGATCTTGCTTTGCCTCTGGCAGGAGTCAGCTGCTGGGAGGGACAAAGGCAGGGTTTCAGTTGTCTTCTGAAGACCATCTCTGCTCCTCCTCCTCTTCCGTCCGGAAGTTCAGGTGCTGGTTGGACTCCAGGTGGAGAACTTCATCCCCAAAGTGTGGTGGGACGGAGACAGCCCCTGGATCAGTGCCCTTCCCCCCTTTGATACAGGCAGCCTGCAAGATGTCGACAAAGAGGTTCTCATTGGGATCTGTGGCCTCCAAGCCTTTGCCATGTCCCAGCAGAACCTTCTCGTGAACTTCCGGCTCCACATCTTCGATCCTTGGTGTCTCTTCATGGGACGGCACTTGAGGCGATCTCTGGTCTGCTGTCACCTCCACCGCGGAGGGATCGTCCAGCTCCTCCCTGAGGAACTGCTGGGTGATGGTAACCTTCTTCATTGCTTCTTCCTCAGAGATGCCCCCATTGCACTCTGTCTCACCAGGCTGCAGGACCCCAATCCCATTCAGGATCTCCTCTGTGAAATCAGCAACGCCGGGGTCTTGCTGCAGCCCATTAGCATTGCTGTCAGCCCACAGAGGACCAGATCCTGTTGGGTCTTTGGCATCGGGGAAGGAGATTTCTGGGGCCTCTGTGGGGACCTGGGAGTCACTGACATCGGGCAAGGCAATTGGTGCAGCCCGGCTCTCCTCTTCCTCATTCTCCAGGGATGGACCTTCCTCCCCTCCTGTCACTGTTGGTTGGGCCTCAACACACGGCTCAGCTGCCTTGATCAGCTCCTGGTTGAACTCCAGAGCTTGTTCCACGATCTCCAGGATGTCAGCATCTTTCATGCTCTCTCTTGAGATGCTCGCAACTGTCTCGCCTGGGAGAACCTCACCACTTGGGTCCCCCTCAGCCACATCTTCCTGTGGGAACTGGTCTTCTCTTCTGCAGATTTCAAGGTCCGTTGTCTCCTGGGCACAGGGCAAATCTTCATCCTTGCCACATGCTGGAGCCTCTGGTCCTGTGAGGTCTCCTCCCTGCACATCCAAAGACCCTTCTTCCCCCTCCAGCACAATTTCACCCAAGTCAGCCACGCTGGTCAGGGGAGAATCCTTGTGGCCACCTTCAGCCTCTGTGTCGCCTTGGTCACCCAGCTCCAACGGACCGTCCCCTTCCACAAAGGCATTTTCCTCCACGTTGCTGGGATCCAGCCGTTCTACTTGGAAAGTGCTGTCCTCCTCTGGCCCCCAAGCAAAATCCTGGCCAGTTTCTTCCTCACAGAACTGTTCTACAAACTGGGCTTCTTCTTCCACCTCGCCCGCTTTCTGGAGGCCTTCCCCACCAGCCAGCTCTTTCTCAGATTCTGCGTCCAACTGTGCAGAGTCCTTTGCAACCTCCTCCCCTCTGAGCACTTTGGAGTCTTCTTCAAGTAGGTTTCCATCACTTCCGATGAGTTCCAGAGCATCTGTCGTAGGTTTTCCTGAAACTTTGGGATCGTCTGTGCCTGGGATGGGAGCAGCTTCTGTGGCACACCCTCCTTCCTCTTCTGCACCTTCTTGTTTGTTGATGTTCTCTTCTGTTGGGGGGCTGGGCAAACTGTCGTCCTCTGCTGGAGGATGTTGCACCTCCTCTAAAGACGTGGATCCATCTTGGGTCACAAGAGGCACTTCTGCAGCCTCTTGGCTCTCTGGAGGCGTTTGTTGGGGCTCCCCAGAGGCAGCCATCATCTGCCCCTCATACAGATGCAAGGGGGTGTGATCCGGCAGAGTCTCCTCCAGCATAATCGCCTTGCCACTTTCCAGGCCCTTCTCAATCCCCTCGGTCTCATGGCTGGCATTTGGGGAGCTGTCCCAAGATTCAAGGGAGTCCTCAGACCCCAAAGACTCACTTTGTGACTGACCGTGGCTGGTGTCGGCCTGGTCCTTGCCCTCAAACCCATCAGTGGGGCTGCCCTGCACTTCTGGGGGAACCTCCACCTTTTTGTCAGCAGGTGGGGCCAGGCTTTCGCCCAGGTGGGTGGCCAGCTGACTTTGGAGAACCTCTTCTACTCTGGCCACTGCTTGCTCTTCTTCCTCTGCCTGTGCATCGGCCTCATCCTGTTCAGCTTCCAGGCACCATGGCAGGTCCTTTGTCTCCAAGGGAGCTGCTATTTCTTCCATCTCTAGAATGCCTGCCTCCTCCTCCTCCTCCTCTTCCCTTTCTGCCTTGGAGGCTTCTGGGCCCACCACCAAGCGTCCCTCCTGGATGTCTCTGTCAGCATCAAGAGCAGCCGCTGGGATCTCTTCTCCTCCTTCTCCTGCTCCCTCCTCCTCCTCTGCCAGTTGCTGCTGCTCCTCCGAAGCATCTCCTGCCACATCCTGCTCCTCTGCCTTGGAGATCTCCCCTTGCCCCGGGACATCCTCGCCTTGCAAGGCAACCTCCATCTCTTGGGAGCAGACAGGCTCCGTGTCTGAGAAGCCCTGCTTCTCCCTGGCATCTTCATTCCCCAACCCATCCTCTCTCGAGGGCCTGGGGATGTCCTCCTCCTCCTCCCCCCTCTCTTTGCCCCCCTCAGCATCCCTTGCGCTTTCCACCATTCTGGGCTCCCCTTCCACGTTCTCTCCTTCCTCCCTTGCGGAGTTTTCTTCCACCAAGGGGGTCTCCTCCACAGGAACGGCGTCAGGTTCCTGGGATGCCTCTCCCACCTCTCTCTCCCGCAGGGCCAAATCCATCCCTTCCGGGGGGGCTCCTGGTGCCTGGAGCTGTGCCTGCTCCAGCTGAAGAAAGGGTTGCTCTGAGCAACTCTCTGCCGCCCCGTGGCTCAGTGGTGCCACGTTCTCACAAGCAACACACTCTTCTGCCTGCAGGAGCTCCCCCTCCAGCGCCTGCAAGTCCTCCTCCTCCTTCTCCTTGGAGGGGCTCCACAGCTCCCTCCTTTCCTCATCCTCCGACAGGTGCAGGGCTTCTGTGCTCACCACCTCCAGGTCTTCCGCTTCCTCCAGGTACCCTCCCGTGGCACCTGCCTGCTCCTCTGGAGGGCTGCTGGCGCCAGAGTCCCAGCTCTCCTTCCCCTCCCTCACCACCACAGCCACATCTTTGCCCAGGGCACCTGCCCCTTCTGGGCACTCGGGCACCTCCTCACTGCCGTGCCCCCCCTGCTCTGTGCCACATGACGGCGGGGGCTCCTCGCCTTCCTCTCCTGGAGGCACCACTTCCTGGTAGGCCTCGATCCTCCCGGTGACCGGGACTCCGTCTGCAGTTTCCCTGGCCTCCCCTTCTACCTCCAGCAACCCCGTTTCTTGTGGAGTTGGGGGGTCTGTTGCCAGAGCCCCCTGAATCTCTCCTTCATGCTCCTCTGCACAGGCCTCACCGGGGCTGCCGTTCACCTCTGTGGGCTCTTCAGAGCCTCGGTTGCCCCACATAAGGTCTGCCCCTGGCGGAGTGTCCCCAGTGTGCTCTTTCAGCACTTTCTCTGCAGCTTCTTTCGCCAACTCTGTACTGGGAGGAGAGTCCGCCCTGCCTTCATCTTCTAAGGGGGGAGAGCCGTCCAGAGGGAGGCCGTTTGGGGAGTCAGAGCCCTCAAGGAAGCCAGTCTCTGGCCGGACATCCGCCGCGTTGACTACTTTGAGTGCGATTTCCAATGCTTCTGTAACCAGCCGGTCAGAGTAAGGACCGTTCTGGGTCGTGGCCTCCCCTGCTGGCTCATTGCTGAGACACTCCTCTTCTTGCTCTTCCTCCTCCTCTTCCTCCTCCTCCTCCTCCTCACAAAGTCCTTCCTTCTCTCCTGCTTCAGTCTCTCTGCCACCCCTCATGGCTCCGTCCGCCTGGAGTCTCTGCTCGGTGCCCAAGCTGGATTCTTCCAAGCTGTCAGGAGCCACAGTGTCGAAAGGCGGAAGGGACTCATGCAAGAGTGACTGGGAGACAGCTGTGATTTGGGTGGCCCTCCAGACCTCAGTCTGCTCAAAAGCGGGCAAGTCGACGGGTGCCAGGACGTCTTTGGCTGGCAAGGGGTCCTCAAAACCTATGGCGGAGGGGTCCGGGAGGATGGTGCTGGCCTTCTGGAAATCCCTGGCCAAGGGGCTTCTGCTCTTGGGGGGCACAGAGGAAGTGAAGCTGCCTGCTGAGGACTCATTCTGGCCCCTGGGCGACCGGGGCTTTGCACTGGCCTTCGGGAAGGTGGCTGGGCTCAGCCAGGGGTCTAGGGGGCCCAGGTGGCCTCTGTCCAGGGACAGGCCATTGCTCAGCTCCAGCTTCCCATCTGTAGAAAGAACAGAGATGCAAAACATTTCTGTAGCTTGTGATCCCTGCATTCCAGTGGGGTTGGACTAGATGACCCTTGGGGTTCCCTTCCAGCTCTACAGTCCTAATAAGCCTCTTTTCTTCCATGGGATTATTGCCATTCTGATCATTCTCCCTCCATCTCTCTCTCTCTCTGTCCCTCTTATACATACCTCTGATGCCACTGGTCAGTTTGAAGTCGCCAGCCGGGATCTGCAGCCTGGTACTCTCAGCCTCCAGGAGGGTCCTGGAAAGAAATGTGGGAGAGGGGCTGGTTGGTTTCTGGGGTCTCTTGGGAGAAGACAGGGCACTTGCCTGCAACGGGGGCTCTGCAAGCTTCCTTAATATCCCAGGCCCATCTAGCTGACGGGCAGCAGCTGCTCTGCAGGATTTCAGGCAGGGAGCCTCTCCCCAGTCCTGTCGGGAGATGCCGCCCACAATGCGTTGGACCTTTGGCCATAGGACCTTTGGCCTGCAGAGCCAGGGCACCTCTTCCCCCTCCACTGAACTAAATCCTTCAAGATTTGTTCTCGCACAGAACCCATTTGAGAGGGGACAGAGGAAGGCCATCAGAACCTCGGAAGAGCCTGCTGGGTCCGGCCCCTGGCCCCGCCAGCCCAGCCTCCCGCTCCCCCAGTGGTCAAGCAGATGCCGCCATAGGAAACCCGCAAGCGGGATCCCAGCACAGGAGCATTTTCTCCCCTCCTGCCATTTCCAGCTCCTGGGATTCAGAAGTGTTTTTGCCTCAGGCAGAGCTTAGACCTCAAGGCTGGCAGCCATCAAGAGACCTCTCCTCCTCCTCCTCCTCCTCCTCCATAAACTTGTCCAACCTGCTTTTAAAGCCACCCAAGCTGACGCCCCCCCCCCTGCCTCTTGTGGAAGAGAGTCCCACAGTTTATACAGGGTAGGGAAGCCCTTTCTTTTATCTGACCCGAGTCTTCCAGCAAAATAAGCCACCAACTGCTGCAGTGCCTGTGGAGGCGTGGAGCCTGCAAAGCCCCCACCTCCTCACTTTTTTTTTACTTTTTTTTTAATATTTTATTAAGGATTTTCTTGTTTTACAGAAGTGTAGTGCCTCATTTTTGGTTTGTTTTTTTCATGTAACATTTTTACAAATCCATTTCATTTGTTGAGGCATTAGGGGGAGAAGAAAAAAGAGAGAGAGAAGAAAAGGGGGGTGGCAGGAGGGAAGATGGATGGGGGTGGGGTCGGGTGGCGGTGTTTCTATTATGTTTAATGTGCGTAGAGTTTGGTGTCAGCGTTGTTTGTGTTGTTCACTTGTGTTCCTTTGGTGGAGAGAGAGGTTGGGGTTGGCCTAGGGTGTGATTGTTTGCTTGCCCCACCTCCTCACTTAAAACACGCCAGGCGATTTTTGAGCCCGTTAAGAGAGTTCTTCCCAGCCCCAGCTGCATTTGGGGCCCATTGGGGTGATGTCATGGGCAGCCTCTGCCGCCTCCGCCTCCTCCCAGGCAGGGCCCCCCTTTCTCATGCTAATGGCAGTGCTGAACCCCCTCAGGGGCCAGCCCACTTTTGTCCTGGAGGAGCCATGCGGGGAGGGGGCTTGTGAGCCAGAGCCCAGTTCCCAGGAAGAGGAGGGGTCTCTGGGGGTAGAGGGAGAAGAGAAAACAGGCCACGGGGATGAAGAGAAGGCGCTGTGGGTGTTTTTTGGGGGTCCCTCTTCCTTCCCCTTTGGGGGGGGGGCAGCCATAGCACAGCCTGGAAAGCAGGGTGCCAAAGCCCAGACCCTTCACCGAACTGGGGAGAGTTAGAGGGGACGCCAGGAAGAGTCTGCTTCTGCCTATCCAGGAACAAGTGGCGAAGAAAGGGGGTTTTTTTTAGTTGCTGTTTTGTCAATATTGCTTTTTGGATCATAAATGCCTTACTGGTTATTTGTTAATCATATAATGTGACTTATGTTGTAATTGGGATGCTTGCCTTTGTTATTGTTGTTGTGTTGTTATTTTAGTTGCTGGTGTTTTAGTGCAGTTTTATAGATCAAAATTCTTTTACTGATTATTTCTTATTTATGTTGCACTTGTGATGTCCTGTTAAGTTACTGTTGTTTATCAGCTGCTTTGGGATTTGCATGAATGGAAAGTGGTGTAGAAATAAACCACAGAATCACAGAGCTGTAGAAATCAATTAAATCAATCAAAATGGGGAAGGGTCTCTGGAAAGGAGGAGGGGAGAGTTGCTGCTGCTCCCTTTTTTTTTTTTAAAAAGAGCTGTATTGCTTTTTTAGCAGGGGTAAGTCGGGGGGTGGCGCTGTGGGTTAAACCACTGAGCCTCTTGCGCCTGCCGATCAGACGGGCAGTTCGAATCCCCACCACAGGGTGAGCTCCCTTTGCTCGGTCCCTGCTCCTGCCAACCTAGCAGTTCGAAAGTGGATCGGGCAAATTTCAGGAGGAAAAGAAGGCCTTTCAATGGCTACCGGCCGTGCTGGCTCTGCTCTGCCTCCGTAGAGGCAGCAGTGCATCTAAATCCCAGTTGCTGGAATCCACAGGCGGGGAGAGGGTTGCTCTCGTGATTGGATCCTACTTGCAGGTTTCCCCAAAAAGGCCTCTGGTGGTCCATTGCGAGGATGGACGGGCTCCCTTTGGCCTGACCCAGCAGCCAGGATCTTCTGTGGTCCTTATGGAACCTCCAGCTCCAGAGGCAGTCTATTTAACTTCCCAAGCTCTTTGGGGCCTTTGGCCCCTGTGAGGACAGGAGGCTGGACGAGATGGATACACCTTTGGCTGGATCCAGCTACAGGGCTCTTTTGAAGTTCACTCAAGGAACAAAGCCAGGGCAGGAAGAGGCCAGAGGGCCAGGCTGCTCCCGTGTCATGGCCCCCACCCTTCCCAGAGTAGCCCCTGGGGCAATGAGCTCTCTCACCGGTAGGTGGCCACTTCCAGGCTGAGGGACATCTTGAGGTGCATCAGCTGCTGGCGCTCCTCCAGGACCTGGGCGATCTGGACTCTCAGGGACTGCTTCTCCTCCTCCAGGGACTCGATGACCAGCTGTTGAGGAAGAGGAGAGACTGAGGCGCCTGTCAGCCACGGAAGGTGGACTGGAGGGGAGGACACGGCTCCTGGCCTGGGAATTGCCAGAGGAGCCTCCACCTCCCATAGAGCCCCAAGGGTTCGCCCCCCGCAATGCAGGAAGCACAGATAATCTCATGGTGCCCCCCAGGATGACGGGCGTGGCAGCAGGGAGAGCGTTTCCTCTGGGTGCTTTGGCTCAGGAGACACCCTTCGCCAGGGGACATCAGCCAGGGGTGGACGAAATGACCCCTGAGGTCCCTTCCAACCCGACAATTCTAGGATTCTGTGATCCTTCCAGGGTCTGCCTTGTGACAACGTGACACTCTGCCTTGCAGCACAGCATCACCTGGGCCTGCTGAAGGCTTCCCCAAAGAGCTTACATGGGGGAACCTTTAGGCCCCCCCCATGTGGTCAGCTGAAGCTTCCTCTCCCCCCAGCATGACCCATTGTCAAGGCTGAAGGGAGCAGGTGGCCGGCAATAGCTGAGGACCCGAAGTTCCACGCTGCCCCTTCCTGGCTGTCTCCAAAACCACCCCTCTCTCTTTCCAAGTGAGCAAGAATTAGCAGAAATCCCAATCCTGCTCCTGAACCACAACCTCCCTGCCCTCCTGTCCCCACACCCCTCCTTGCCCCAAATCTCTCCCTGATTCCACATCTGGAGTCCAAGCCCACAGCAGCACACAAACCACAAAAGAGGCACAAATCACAGAATGGTGGAGTCAGAAGTGGCGCAAAGGGTCATTCAGCTCAGGAATGATGGGCAGCCGGGCAGCCACTCTGAAGACAGGCGGCTGGACGAGGCAGACCCCCTTTGGCCAGCTGGACCTTATAGTCTCTCATGCCACGGAGGGAGCAGTGAGGGGGCCCTAAAACTCCTCCACAGGTGTGGAGAGGGACCATTTAGGCAGAGACCCTCCCCGGGAACAGCATACAAACTGGAGTAGGAGTGAAACCCACCCTAGGGCAGGCCGGAGGTCCAGCACGAAAGAAGCAGCGGCAGCAGTCTAGAAAGCTGGTGCAGACAGGAAAGAGAGAAGGCTCTTATTCCCCCCAGCCAGGGCCAGGCATGTGTAAAAGGGTCCAAGGTAAAATGGGAGCTTTCTTGTCCTGGGAAAAGCCAAAGCTTTGCCCCTCCCACCCCCTGGCACAGACGCAGACTGTTGGGATCCCCCCCTCTTCCTGCACGCTCAGAGTAGGGAGTCTGGCAGGAGACCCCCCCCCCGACGGGTCCAGGCGCAATGTCCTGCACGTGCAACAGACCCCCTTGGAAGGTGACAGGCTCCTGTGCTGGATGGTTTTAAGCAGAGCTGAGATGGCCCCCTCTTGGGGATTCTCTGCGCGGGATTCCTGCACTGCAGGGGCTGGACTTGACCACACTTGAGGTCCTAACTCTACTGCTCTACGAACCCCCTTCCCTCAGTGACCAGGCTTGGCTTCGACCCTCTTTGACTCATGGGCAGATAAAACCCACAGGCCGCCCCATCTACCCAACATCTCCACTCGCTTCCCTGGTGGGCGGGTCACTTGGACGCTAGAGGAGCCGCCTGGCGGTTCTCTCGCTGCTGCCGCCGCTCCTCGGGTGCCTTTCCAAGCAGAGGGGGTCTCTGCCCCCGGCCCCCGAATCGCACAAGCTGCACCTGGAACCACGGGGTCGGAAGGGACCCCCGAGGGCCCTGGAGGGCCGCCCACCCCGCCCTCCTGCTGACCCACCTGGAGCTGGCCGGCCTCGCCGTGCTGCTGCTGCCACTGCTGCGCCAGGCTCTCCTCCAGGACCTCCTTGCGGATCTTCAGGCCGGCCAGCTCCTTCTCCAGCTGCTGGAGGCGCAGCTGGCCCTGCCGGTTGCCCTCGGCGGCTCTCCAGAGCTTCTCCTTGGCCTCGCCCAGGGCGGCCTCCAGCTGCCAGACCTCCGCCTGGTAGGTCTCGGCGGCCCCCTTCCAGAGGCTGGAGAGGCGCTGCGCGTAGTCCTCCACCTCGGCGGGCGGGAAGCAGCCCTCGGCCGTCGGGGCGCCGCGCCGGCCGCTCTGCAGGCTCCCCCCGCCGCCGCCGGCCGCCTCCTGGCCCAGCGCCGCCTTCTCGTCCCGGTGCGCCTCGTCCAGCGCCCGCACCTCCTGCTCCAGCTGCGCCGCCTTCTCGCGGAGCCACAGCTGCGCCCGGCGCTCCTCCTCCAGCTCCTTCCTGCTCCGCGACAGCATCCTCTTGGCCTCGTCGCGGGCCGCCCGCTCCCGCTGGCACCGGCCCGTCGCCTGCTGCACCTCGTCGCGCAGCGCCTCCCGGGCCAGCTCGGCCGACGCCTTGTCGCGGAAAGCCTGCTCCAGGGTGGCCCTCAGCGCCGCCACCTCGCCCTCGTAGCGCGCCCGCCACGAGCCCTCGACGGGGCTCAGCCGCAAGCCCTGCACCTCGGCGCGCAGCCCCTCGTTCTCCTCCTCCAGGTGCTTCACGCGCGACAGGTAAGCCTCCAGCCGCTTGTTGAGGTCCCACATCTGCAGGGACTCCTCGCCCAAGGCGCGGGAGCCCACGAACGCCTCCATGGCCGCCGGGGAGCCGGGCTGGACGGCAGCGAGAGCGAGACGAGACCGAGAAGCAGGCGGAGTCCCGGAGCTAGGCGGGCGGGGCTGGGCAGCGAACAAGCGCCCCGGCGCAACAGCACCGCTATTCATACTGGCCGGGAGGAGGAGGGGGGGAGGAGAGGGGGCTGGCCTTAATCCCCCCCCCCCACTCGAGGGAAGGCGGACGAAGGAGCAGCGCGGAGCCCAGCGGCAAATGCCAGGGGAGACGGAGCCAGCTGGTCTTCTGCTGCTCCAGAGGGCAGGACCCCGACCCCAGTGGCAAGAAAGGAGATCCCGACATTAGGAAGACCTTCCCGATAGTAAGAGCAGTTGTACGCGAGAAGGGGCTCCCACATTCCTCTGCAGTTTTTAAGCAGAGGCTGGATGGCCACCTGTCACGGGCAGGGCAGCGGTGCTTCCTGCGTTGCACGGGGTTGGACTGGATGACCCTTGGGATCCCTTCTAACCCTGAGATTCTAGGATTCCAAGGCCAAGAGAAGGGAGAAACCCTTCCTGCCCCCTCCTGCTTCAGATGGCAGGGGGTGGCCAAGAAATCTGGAGAGGAGAGGAAATTGCGAGCCTCTGGCAACTGGCAGCGCCCGGTACGCGGGGCGGTTTGTGTCGATCCACTGCGCTGTTCGTTGGACGCTTGAGCTGGGAGGGGCACCCAAGAGGTCATCCGCTCAACCTCTCCCTGCTCAACGCAGGAATCTTGCGAGTCCAGCCAATATCTCCAGTGAAGGGCAGCCCTCAACCGGGGGGGGGGCAGCTTCTGTCCCCCTGGCGGACCAGCTGTTCCCGTTCACTTTCTGCGACGTGCCCCCCCTTATTCTGCACCCCGCGATGAATGTCTGAATCTGCGCCTCAGTTCCTTCCCCGCTCTGCCTCCTCTCCATTCATTCACCACGTGACGAAAACGGGACTAAATTTGGAGAGGAGAATACAGGTTCCTATCTAAATTCAAAGCCCTTGGCTTCCTGCAGAGAATCCTGGGAACGGTGCGGAAAGCTAGTTCCCAACCCCCCCTTTAAAAAATCCTACAGTTCCCAGAATTCATTTTTGGGGGGGAGGGGGATGCGCTTTCGCTGTATAGTGTCCAGGTAGCCAGAGCGACTGAAGGGGAAAGTAATGCAGAGCAGGCTCAGAAGGACCACCAAAATTGCTGAGAGCTGGATCAGGCTCAAGGAGGGAGGGGGCATCTGGGAAGCCCGCAAGCAGAGCCCGAGGGCAAGGGCAGCTCTCTCCTGCGGCTGCTCTCCTCCAACACATGGGGTGCAAAGGTAGACTGCTCCTGAACGTGGAGCATGTGCTCAGCCGTCACAATGCGTGGCCACTTAGGGCTGCCATATTTCAACGAGTGAAAATTGTTTTTAAACTAAAAACACCCCCCCAACTTTCAGACTTGGGTTGGTATATGCTATTTCCGACGGACGAACCCATGTGCCCGGGAAATTCCGGACGTATGGCAGCCCAATCCCGCCCTCTGCGTGATCCCGCTTGGATGCTGCCTTGAAACCTTGTGGCCCCGAGTTCCTGCGGAGTGGTGGAGCCTCCCCGTCCCTGGAAACCAAACCCCGCGGCCCACGAGGAGCGTCCACACCTGTCCTGGTCCAGGCAGCTTTTGCGCAGCAGGGGCAACGGCAGGCGGATCAGAGGGGAAAGAGGGGCGGGTTGCAAACAGGGGCGGACATCCTGTCCCGCCGCCCACTTTCCCGGTAAAATGGGAGTGAATAAATGTGGACGAGTCCTCCCAGCATGAAGCCCATAAATGCGGCACGTTCTTGGGACCTGCTCCCCAAACCATGGGCAATGGCGCCCCCTAGTGGACAGTGCGCCAACAGCAGCTGCTCCTAAATCCACCTGCCTGGGGGTTTCCAGGGGGAAGGAGTCCGCCCCAGGCAGAAGAGCCCAGGACTGCCGCCTTGCACGCTCTGCGCCTGTCTGCCTCTGGTCTGCCCACCCTGACTGACTCCAGGGCTTCAGGAAATCATGGGGCTCATGAGGACTAGCACCCTTTCTAAACCCTGGGGGTGCTGGTGCCCTTCTGTCTGCAAGGCACTGTAAGTTTTTGAGGAAACCTGCTGCTGCTGCTGCTGCCCCCCCCCCCCATTTCAGGACCTCCATGACTGAATCCGTGTCTGTGGCTTTTCCCTCCAAGTCAGCAAAAAGGCGATTAGTTTGAAGGGGCCTCTGGCCAGCACCCGTTCCGTCAGGGGGGAATGTCCTTCTGCCACGGGGGGCTTTCCAGGTGGGGGCACCATAGGGCCACCATGGGACACTCAGTTATCACAGATGTGCCGGCAGCAATGGAAGAACTTCAGTGGGTGCCCCAGGAAGGTCCAAGAGGGAGACCCTGCAGGTGGTGGGTGTTATGTGGGAAAAAAATAAAATTTAATGATATGCAAAGTGGCAGCTAGGAAGCTAAACAACTCTCTGTTGGTGATTTATAGCTTCTTAGTAAAGACTATACCATGTCCAGACTCTTTATATTCAAAAGAACTTTGCTTTCAAAAACAATTAACTGAGAAGAATATATTTACAATCTCGTGCTTATTCAAACGTGGGTATGTTCTCAGTTGAATTGTAGATTGAAGTCTTAGTTAGACTTATAAGCAAAACTGTCTTGAGACTTGCACCCGAGTTTTACCTCATGCAGGCTTTACAGCTTCTTATAAAGGTTTTCACTTTCACCTCAGCAGTATTCACTTTGTTTCTTATAGAGAGATCCTGCACAGGATTCTCCCTGTTAACATTTCGGGATCTTCCTGTCTGCTTGACTTCAGGCAGATCACCCTGACAGGCACTCAGCAGCATGAAGAAACCTTTCTCTAGCAGCCATTCTCCCTCACTCACACACACACACAGAGAGAAGAACAGAAAAGGCAGTTAAAAAAACGACAGTTGCTGGAATAACAGTCACAACAGAATGGAATGCCTTTCCCATGTGACTTACAGTTAGCCAATCACGAGAGAGAGCTATGGCCAAAGGAAAAACCCCATGTTAAAAAATACACAGCAAATCCACCTAAGCAAACATTCCCATTTCAGGAAATTAAACCATTATCCTTAACAATGGAGCCATTTCAGGGATTGATTCCCATGGATAGACCCATTACTCTGGAGTAGGGTAAACTGGGCCCCTAGATGCAGACTGTGCTGTAGCTCTTCCGCCTGGGCCCCAATTTAAGGCTTTTAATGGTCAAGATTTGCATCACACTCTTGCGACACTTTGGGGATGCTGTGGGGTCAGGAGGCAGGTGGCTGAGGGGCAGAGCAGCTCCTTAGCATTCAGAAGGTCCCACCGGCAGCATCTCCAGGAAGGCCTGGGAGTGAGTCTCCTTACCCTGGAGAGCTGCTGCCAGTCAGTGCAGGCAATGTGGAGAGAGATGGACCAGCAGTCTAACTCAGCCTAAGGTGGTTTCGGAGGTTCCTCCCCAGAGAATAACCGGGACAACTTTTCAGAGTTTCCACTAAACAAGAGTGGAAAACCCAGTATGTTTATTGAACATAATACTAACCAATTTATTTAAAAACAAAACAGAACTATTTCCCCCACCTACCTGCAAAGGATATGCAGACATATTACATCTTCAACACGGTTTCTTTTCTGTATAAATCAGAATTTAAATGGTAAAAAATAGCAAGCAGACATCTGCAATGTCAACTGATCCGAAGGCGACTGTTGTCTGTGCTTCCAACTGATCTGAGGATCCTGGCAAACAGCTCACCTGGTCTCCTGGGAAACAGACATTCCTGATTCTGCAGTCGATTGTGAGCTCAGAGCCAGAGCAAGGTCTTCCCCTGCCGACTCTGGACCCCGGTGGAAACTCTCTTTCCCTGGCCTGTGGCCCCACTTGCCACGTTGCCCAGCTCTTGGTCCACCCTTTAATTTACCCCCATGGGGGGGGGGCAGGCAGCTGGACCTAGGCTCCCCTTAGAGTTCCCCCAAGCACCACCAGCCTTGCGGGAAGTAAGGGGGCCTCAACTGTGGTCCAGTTTCTGGTGCCTCCTTAAAACTCACCTGTCCGCCCAGGTGTTGGCTGGCTGGAGGTTCTCCATGTGCTCCTTGTGGATTGTCAGTTCCAGCAGTTTGAATGTTCTTGCCTTCTGATTATAGTGTGGAGGCTGAACTGCCTTATGGAGCCACCTTCTCTCTCTGCTTGGGTGCGCATCCATATTCACCACCTCTGGGTATCTTTCACCAAACATGTTTGTGCTCCCATGTTTGTGTGTTTTATTATGTATTTCCATGTAATATTCCACCTTTCCTCTGGGGAACTCAAGGGGGTGCTCTCCCCTCTACAAATTATCTTCACCACCCTGTGAAGCAGGCTAGGCCCAGAGCCTGAGACCAGGCCCAACATCGCCCAGGGAGCTTTCTGGCCCAGTGGGAATTTGAACCCTGGGCTCTCAGGGATGGAACCAACCACTGCACACCAGTGAATTCTAATTTTTAACTGCCCTGGTTTTTTCATTTCTGTTTTCTTCCTGTATTTCAGTGCCCATCTAGTCCAGCCTTGTCTTTGTAGATGCCTCTTATGGGAAGCCCACAAGCAGGGCTGCCCCACTTACAATGGGTCCCAGCAGCTTGTGTTGGGGGGAATTTACTGCCTCCTGTACTGGACACAGCAGCACATAGCTAAGGGGGGGGCAGCAGCCCCCGAGGGCCTTGTGCACCTCCATGAATTCATCTAAACCCTTTAAAGTCCTCCAAACTGGGGGCCACTGCAATCTCTTGCAGAGCATTGTACAGTTTAATGTGTTTGAATGACGTTCCTTCACCTGTCCAGTCCTCAAACGTTCAGATTCCTTGGATGACCCCACTGCAGTCTAGCATCAGGGGACAGCTGCGCGTTTCCTGCATTGCAGGGGGTTGGACTAGATGACCCTCAGGGTTCCTTCCGACTCTACCGCTGGAGGAGTCTATGATTGAAAGGCAGAAAAACCTCTCTCCATCCCCACAAACTTTTGGGCTGCCCTTTGCTGAACGCCTCCCGGCTCTACAAGATGCCTTTGAGGTACAGGAAGCAGAACCGGAAATAGTGCTTTGCAGGATTGTTCCTGGGGGTCCTTCTGGATTAAAAAATGTCTGTTGGGGGTGGAATCTGAGACAGGTTTCCCCCCCCCCCCGTCATGTGCCACTCAGCTTGGCTCAGTTATCAGTGACTGAAGAGACCAGGAGGACACGCACAACGGCTTCTGCTTCAATTGTCTTCCCCCTTTGGGTGACTTCCAAACTCAAGGCGGGCCTGGTTGCTGGATCAGGCCAAAAGGGACCCATCTAGACCAGCATCCTGTTTTCACAGGGGCCAAGCCTATTCGGGGGAACCCACAAGAAGGATCAAAGCCCAAGAGCAATTCTCCCCTCCTGTGGCTTCCAGCAACTGGCATTCAGAAGCAGGGCTGCCCCGGAGTGTGGAGAGAAGAGCCCAGCCATCTTTGCCAGGAGCCATCGACCTCCCTCTCCTCCTCCATGAATCTGCCCAATCCTCTTTTAAAACTATTCAGGCTGGCAGCAATCGGAGCCTTCGGTGGGAAGGAGGTCCAAAGTTTGAACTAGGCAGGACTTTCACCTGTCCTGTCTCCCAACATCCATCTTTTCTCAGTGCCATGGGCAATTTTATAAAACTTCTATCATGTTGCCCCTTCTCTAAACCAGGCATGTCCAAAGTCCGTTGTGAGGGCCTAATCCGGCTCCTGTGGCAGTTTATTTCCTGGGGTAAAATCCTTAAAAAAACCAACAACTATGGTTGTCCCTTTGTTAGGCCCTCACAGCCCTTCACTTCACCAAATCTGGCCCTCTTTGAAAAAAGTTTGGACACCACTGTAACTAAAAGCCCCGAAGGGTGCAGCCTTTCCTCCTGGAAGTCCCTCCCCCCCCCTTGATCCTTTGGGGGCCCTTGGCTGAATCTTCCCCACCTTCCTTCCCCTTGCAGGGGGGCAAAGCACCACCAAACGAGTTATTTGAAAGGAAAAAAGGCCAGCCAGAAATTGCTGTGCTTGCCCAGAGTCTCCCAGGCGCCCCTTTGGGCCAGTGGGGTGTGTGTGTGTGTGTGTGCTCTGGTGGACGTTGGCAAGCCATCCCCGTGTCTCCCCTGCCCAGCAGACGTCAGCCACCTGCGTTGAGGCAACCTGGGGAGGGGGATGCCGATGGTGGCCTCGGAGGCTCATTCCATGGGGTTGAGGGTGAGGCCTTGCACACCCAATGCCCTTTATTCCCCCCTCTCCCCCGTTTTGAGAAGGCGCAAAGGACCAGCCCCCCTCCCAATTTCACCCCAGAGCACCTGGAAGCAAATCCAAAACCAGGGTTGTTTTTTTAAAAAGGCATTCAACTGCTTTTATTTCAAAGTGGCTGACCAGCGCTTCCCAACCCCCTAGAAAGGACTAACTCAAAGCGCGGGACCCGCAAAATGGCGAGGCCAGGAGAGGAGGGAGAGAGAGAGAGAGAGAGAGATGGAGGGGGGGGGGCAGAGGGAGGCGGCTGGGCAGAGCCATTTCCTTCCGCTTCCTTCCGCAGAAATGTGGCTCCTGACCCCCCTCCCCACGAGGGGCGCAGGCAGCGGGTCGGAGTCTGGTTCTGAGCACCCAGGGAAACCGCCAGCAGGCCGGGATCGGGTCCGGAGAAGGAGGAGAAGAGCAGGTCGGGTCGGCCGGCTACAGGCTGCGAGAGAGCAGAGGGGGAGCATTGCAGTGGGCTGGCCTGGATGACCCCCGGGGGTCCCTCCCCCCTCCAGGACCCTTCCTTCTCCTGACCCCGGGTCAGGGAGCCCTCACCTCTCCTTGTGGTCTCTGCTGGCCTCCTCCTCCTCGTCGTCGTCCTCTTCCTCCTCGTCCTCTTCCTCCTCGTCCTCCTCTTCCTTCCCCTCGCCTCCGGCCGGCGCGTCAGGGGCTCGGCTGCTGTTCTCCTCCTTCTCCCCGCCACCGGGAGGGAGGAGGCTGCTGGGCTGCGGCTTCTTGGGCTTCTCGCTCTCCTTGGGGGCGTCTCCCTCACAGCCCTTGGGCTTCTCCCCCCCAGCGCCCTCCTGGTCCTCGCTCTCCTTGGCGCGCTTGGGGGAGGAGTCCTGCAAGGCCGACAGAGGGGGTCAGGGAGGTCCAGCCTGTCTCCCCCCAGCACTTGTGTGGTGCTGGGGTTGGGCTAGATGGCCTGGGGGGGTCCCTTCCGACACCACGGGCTTCATGGCTCATTGGAGGTTCTTCAGCAGAAGTTGGGCAGCCGTTTGTTGGGGATCCTCGAGTTGCGACTCCTGCCTTGCAGGGGGTTAGCTCAGCCTTGGGGATCCCCTTCCAACTAGGAACCCTTATTAATATTCGGGGGGGGGGCAAAAGCTGGGCACAATAAAATAAAATAAAATGCAGGAGATGACAAAGCAGCAGCACAGAACAACATGACGAAAAACCCAGCCTTGAATGTCATCGGCCTGTGGACCTCCCTGCCACTTGAGACGCAGCAGTCGCCTTCTGTGCCAACTTCTCAACGCCTGCCAAAAATGTTTCTATTCCTATGCAGGCAATTAAAAGAGTGCAAACCCCACAACTTTTTGTCAATCCTGGCTTTTAACCTGTTTTACTCTGAAATTGCTGTTAATATTTTAAATGCTTTCACAAAAATATTTTAACGCTTTGGTACGTCTTGTGATTTAGCAGCATAGCAGTACTTTTATAAAGAGATGTGGGGACCTCAGGGGCCCCCCAGACACAGCACCCAGGATCCGTCCCTGGGAAAAGACTGCAGATGGGGGCAGACGGGCCTCGCATGAGTAAGACCCCCGGCTCACCACCCCACACCAGAGGCATCTCCAGACAGGGCCGGGAGTGAGTCTTGTGCCTGGAGCCCCAAAGAGCCCCTGTTGCTGCTGCCAGTCAGAGCAGGAAACACTGACCTGGATCGACGCTCGGCCTGAGCTGGGATGAAAGCAGCTTCTGGCACCAGCTCACGTGTGGGAGCGCAGGAGGAGCAGATCCCCAAGAGATCTGCAAGGGGCCTCCAGCCCAGAGGGGGGCCTCTCCTCACCGGAAGGAGCCACCTGCTTTTGGTGCTCAAATGGCCGCAGGGGGCCAGGAAGTTCACTGGGTGTGACCGTGAGGGCCAGTCGCTGGCTCTTGGCCTAACCTACCTTTCAGGGCTGTTGTGGGGATGAAATGGGGAGGGGGGAGAACCGTGTACCCCACTTTTAGCTCCTTGGAGGAGAGGGCAGGACAGGAACACAATCGATTGATCAATGAACCCCTCTAGTATCCCGGGAGAAGGAGAAAGGGAGCCCCACGGGAGGAGCCGCCACAGACCCTTTTCCTGCCCTCGCTTTCAACCCTTTGCACCCCAGCCGGCCGCTGCGAGAGGGCTGGCTGTGGGGTGGGCCACGCGTGGTAGTCCCCCCCCCCGCCTACCTCCAGGAGGGGCCCCTCCGCTTTCCTCTTGCTCCCGGCCTTCTCGTTCTTCTCCTTCGACTGCTCGTCAATCACCAGGTTCCCCTCCTCGTCGCTGCTCCCTTCGGGGGTCTCCTTCTTCTGCCCTGCTTCCGGCTCCCGCTCGGCCCCCGCGTCCTCCGTGGGGCCCTTCTTCTGGGTTGGCTGCGGAGGAAGCGGCAGAAAGCACACACTCAGCCTCGGTTTCCCCACTGGGACTGGAGCCACGGAACGCGGCCTCCCATCTCTGGGGCCCCGGAGGCCGGGAAGCCAGCCCCACAGAAGGAGCAGCAGCCCTGGCTGGCCCCACACTTAAGGCACACAGGAATCCCGGGAACTGTAGCGTGTTTGGGCCCCTGGGAATTGCGGCTCTCTAGGGCGGAGGAGGTGATCCTCCCCAGTGCGCACCTGGTACCCGGATGCCTTGACGGTGGGGTTGTTCTCTATCTCCCAGAGGCCTTCGCTGAAGCCTTTCCGCTTGTTGGCCTTCCCAAATTTCCCCTTGCACTCTTCATACGGGAAGAGGTCTTTCGGTCCCAGAAACGCCCTGGGTGGAGAGAGAGGAGCCACGAGTCACACACACAAACAAGGGCCGTGGGCTGGCCCAGACCGGCCCCTGAAAGCCCCGCTGGAGAAGCCTATACGCGTGGTAGGCCTCGCTTGAAGTTTTTTTATTTATGTGTTTCTTTGGCGCATCTGTATGGCCTGCTCCTCAGCCCAAAAAATACTCCCAGAGCAGAACAAGGCAGTCCCTGCCTGCACAGGCTTACAGTAAAAGAAAAGGACATGACACACAAGGGAAATGGGATAGGGAGGGAGGAGGAAAACTCAAAACACAGGAATTTTAAACCAGTTGTTTCTATGATGAGAAGGTTAGGTCTGTTCAGACTGGAAAAGAGGAGGACAAGAAGCAACATGATGGCCAGCTAATATCTGAAGGGCCATCCCATGAAGCCAGACTGTTTTCTGCTGCTCCAGAGAGGAGAACTTGAACCCGTGGCCCCTTGGAGTCCCTTCCAACTCTACAATTCTGAGAGGCTTTCAACATTTTGTCTCACAGTCCTGGCCAGGGGGTGGTGGAATGCCTTAAAAAAAATAAACTTAAAAAAATTATGATTATCCGGTATTAGCACGCTGGCTCAATATTCAGAATTTCCCAGTGGCAATCGTACGCAGCCATTCTCCCCTGACACCCCCATGCTGGACCCCAGCCCCAAATCACACAGGAAGCAGCAGCTCCGAAGTCTGAGATCCACAGACGCAGAAGCGAATCCCCCTCGCAAAGGAGAAACCGGCTGCTTCCTTCTACTCACGTTTCATGGGTCCCGAAGAAAAAGACCTGGTACTTGTTGGAAGCTGATTTCACAGCGGACTCTGGCATCTCATCGATCTGGGCAGAGAGGAAAAGGAATAAGAAGTTTTTTGGAGTCACAGAATCATGGAATCGGAGGTCAGGAGGGCTGCCTTGAAAACAAGGCTTCCACTTTATATGTAACAAAATCACACAAAAAGGTTCTGCAGGTTCTAGTCTGCACTGAAGTCTCAAAGTACCTCCTAATTTTCTCCACAATAGCTCCGCAATGGAGCTAAGTGCCCAGTGTCAGATTTTGGGACTAAGGTTGCAATGACTATTTGAGCTGCTGAGATCACAGACAAGGCCAATGCTTTTGGCCATATACCTCTGCTGGTATCATCAAAAAGATGGAGGCGCATTAAGTCCAGACCAGGGGTCTGCAACCTTTAAGACAAAAAGAGCCACTTGGACCCGTTTCAGAAGAAAAAACAACAACTGGGAGCCGCAAAACCATTGCGACATTTAAAACAAATATATCTCTGGAGCCACGATCTGACAGCGGGTGGGAAGGTGACGTCGGGACGGTGCGTGACTAACGCACGCACCGCCCCCATGCGACGTCACAGCCAGTACAGCGCCCGCCACAGTGAGGAGTGTCGGGGCGCACAATGCGCCTCCTCTCCTCGCTAGTATCCGCCCCAGAGCCGCAGCAAAGATGTAAAAGAGCCACATGCGGCTCCGGAGCCGCAGGTTGCAGACCCCTGGTCCAGACTCTAGACCTCGCAGGTGAAGGTGGAGGGGAGTCAGAGCCCAACTGTATCGGGGGGGGGGAGATTTGGAGAGGACAGCTGCCTGGTGTACAGAAGGTGGGATGATCTCCCAACTGGGAGGCAGCTCTAAACGCGGGTGTCAGGGGTTCAGAAGCAGAGACGCAGAGAAGGGTGGAAACAGAGAGCGAGGGGGAGGAAGCCGAAGGGAGAATGAGTGATGATGACGAACCGAGATCTCCAAGCCTAAGCAGTGAGTCAGAGGACTCCCAAAAGGGAGCCCCAGTGAGCAGAGCAAGGGGGGGATCCGGGGGGACACCCCAGGAGGAAGGGAACAGAGGAGATTCAGAGAGCAGCAGCTGGAAGTCGGGACCCACGCTCAAGACTGAGAGCAGCAGGGAGGAAGGCAGCCAGGCATCGGGTTCCGGAGGCCGTCAGCAGGAGGGAGGGCACGAGTCAGGGGTGGTCACGCCCTCCTCAGAGAGCGAGGCAACGGTCAAGAGGAAAGTAGAGAGTTGGGCGCGCGCGCCAAGTTCAAATGCAGCGGAAGCTGGAGCAGTAAGCAGCCCGGAGAGTGAGCCAGGTCCCAAAGCCCGCCGAAAGGAAGCGGAAGGATCAGGGGGGTCAGCGTCAGAGGAGAGTAGAAGGGAGGAGTCCCAGGGGGGCAGAAGGACCCAGAGACGTAGGGAGAGGCGAAGGAGGTGGAGCAAGGCTAGGGTATTAAGCTGGTGTGCAAGAGGCGGGGACTCAGATGGGTCTTCGCCGACCTAGGGCAGAAGGTGTAGAGCTGCACGCTGCAGTTCGGAAATGAAACCTGTAACTCAATAAAGACTCTTTTAAAGTGGACGCTGTGTGGCGTGGTCCTATGTGAGCTGGGACCTGGTAGCAGCTCTGACAGCGGGCAAAGCCACAGAGGAGAGAGGCTAGAGACCCCAGCGGAGCCTCTGGGCTCAGGGCTAGTCTATCGCAGAGGAGCACTGGAAAGAGAAAGGAAAGCGGCAAGCAGGTGGGGAGGGGCATTGCACCCCGCATGAGGGCTCTGAGTTAAGCTGACTGGCCACGGGGGGCACCAGGACATTCTCCACCCCCCAGGTCTGATCCGGGGCAGAGGGGGGGAATAAATATATTTTTGGGATTTTAAAAAACAAGTTATGTGAATTTGTTGCTCAGTGTGATCCTTTTGCATTTTTTAATGTCTTCCAACTTGCTGTTATTTTTTATCAGCTATAGTTTATCAATGATTTGTTCCAACTCTTCTTCTCTATTATTAATCACTGATCTTTTTGAGTTAATCTTATTGTGTATTGCTATGTTTCAAATGGATTATTGGACATTATTTGATACAAGTTCAAAGAACCACAGAATTGCAGAGCTGGAAGGGACCCCGCAGTCATCTGGTCTAACCCCTGCAAGGCCGGAAACTCAACTGTTTATATTTTAAGTTGCTCAAAGTCATATTTTTTATATTATGACTTTTGACATGGGATTGGATCATTATATGTAACTTTTATTGCATATGCTGTTGTTTCTTTGGATTGCAAACCGCCTCAGGTGTGGCAATAGAGGAAGATGGTGGACAAATGAACATTGAATGTTGAAACGAAAAGCCCAGCAGTTGGGTTGTGTTTAAAAGGCCCCGTCTTACAGGTTGCTTTGGGGAGGGGGGCCGGTGGGGAGGGCCAGCCTCCTGGGTGCTAGGGAACACACATTGGGGGGGGGCACTGATCTGGCAGGCAGCCACTCTTATTTCGGCACAGGGCCAGGATTGCAAGGGCTCCCTGCCCCCTTCTGACCAATGGTAAGCTCCTGTCTAGACTGCAGCGCCAATTTAGCTCAGCAGATTCTGCAGCTGGGGGGGGGCAGCAGCAGGGATTGGGGGGGGCAGGGAGGAACAATGGCCAGGCGGCCACCGGCCCCTGCAGATGGGAGGAGAGGAGGAGCACTTCCAAATTCCTGCTGGATTTTCTTCTCTGCCTAACAAAGGCCACCCAGCTCCCTCCCTCCCATGGGACTTTGGCACTGCAAAGCCACCTGCTGGCCTGGGGCCGCTCTGATCTCCACAGCTGGCCCCCAGGGGCTCCTGTTGCCACCTCAAACCAAAACCCCAAACCCCTGGCCCCCATCACCCCCAGCTGGCTTGGCCAACAGCCAGGGACTTCTGCAAGCACAGCAGCTGCCCTGCAGGCTCCCACCCTAAAGACAAAGCAATATTCTAGTCCTCAGTATCCCAAGTGAATGACTGGCTTCTGCACAGGAGAAGAGGAGGCTGGACTCGGTGGGCCACTGGTCTGATCCAGAAGATTCTGATGTTCTTTGGGAACCTCCAGGTCCAGAGGCAGTCTATCCTGACTCCTTGGTTCTTTGGGCTCCATGGGCCCCTAGGACGGCCCTTCCCCCTGGCTACTCCCCTGGCTGCCTGAGGCCTCACAAGGGCATTTGGCCGACCCCCATCGGAAGAAGGGCAGGCAGGAGTCTTCTTCAAGGGGGGGGGGAGGTCATGAGGCTGAAAAGCAAACCTTGACTCTAGCAGGGGTGAATGGGCAGCTCCCCAAAGGCCAGCAAAGCACTTTGTGCACGATCTGTGGCCCCCGTCTGCCCCCCCCCCCGGCACCTGCCCTGGATGCTTCAGCTGCCATCCCTGCATTGCAGGGGGTTGGACTAGATGACCCTTCGGGGTCCCTCCCAACTCGACAGTTATTTTATGATTCTGTCCAGAAGCTGTTTGCTGGCAGCCTGGCTTGAGAAATGCCCCTCCCCTCCATGTGGGCCCCTTCCTGCCCCAGACAACAGCCCCCCTCCCAAATCTGGTGATTGCTAAAAAGAAAGAAGGTTGGAGAGAGACAAAAGGCTTAATCCTGCTCCCAGGTCCCCTAAGGAAGAGGCAGGTGCTGCTTCTCCTGGGGGAGGAGGAAGGTGTGGAGGGAAACCCAACACCCCCAACCGCAAAGGGGAACAAAGGAGGCTCAGAGGGAAGGAGGCAGGTGGGCTGCCAGAGGAGGAAGAGGAAGAGGCCCAGCGCCTCCAAAGGGCGGGCTGCAGCCCCCACGCTCAGAACCCATCTCTCCCTCTGGCCAAATGCCCCATAGAACCTAGGGGTCTTGACAGACTGCCTCTGGGCCTGGAGGCTCCATCAGAGTAGGCCAATGTCTCCTGCCAGAGGCAGCAGTGAGGGCTGCCAACCTGGGTGGCTTGAAAAGAGGACGGGAAGAATTCACAGGCTCTGGCAGGGAGGGGGACGCTTTCCTTGGGAGCCTCTGGTCGGCCCTGTGAGGCCCCTTTGGCCTGATCCAGCAGCCAGGCTCCCCTTCTGCTCCTATGGAGCTTCCAAATCCAGAGGCAGTCTATCTGGAGGGGGGCTTGGCCATTGGGAGAAGAGGCGGCTGGAGCAGAGGGGCCTCGGGCCTGATCCGGCAGCCTCTCCCTCTGGCCCTGCCCTGCCCGCCGCCCTCCTGACTCACAGCGGAGGGGGGAGGAGGAGGAGGAGGAGTGGCCTCTGCCCCCCCCTTGCTGAGTCACCGCCAGGAGGCCCCTTCCTGCTTCGCAGCCTCACTTGGGTTTCCTCAGAGGGAGGGAGGGGGCCACACGCACCATGGGGGGTGACCCCAGAGAGCGCCCTTTGTCCCACCTGGGGACCTGGCCAAGGGGGCCTGTCCCATTCACCCTCCAGCCATTATCAGTGGGGTGGGAGGAGAGGGAGAGGAGCAACAGCCACCCCCATGGAGGGTCAGCAATGCCTCCCTCTGCCGCAGAGCAGCTGCTTGGCAGGTCCCCTCTCCGCAGGGTAGGGCTGGGAATGCCTCCACCAACCCAAATCCCTCCAGTGAGCAGCTGCTGCCGGCCAGTGCCAACAATACTGAGAGAGACAGACCCGGAGACAGCTCCCGATGTTTGGAACCGTGAGGATTGGGACAGATCAGTGGGGGAGCAGACGGTCTGGCCTGGGAAGGGTCCCGGGTTCAACCTCCCAATGGAGATGGGGGAAGGCACAGCTGAGCAAAGGGGCTCCTGGGGCCTCAAGAGCAGCCATGGAGGGCTGAAGGAGACCCCCAGCAGGGCCTGGGCACCCACAGCCCCAGCCCCTGCCAAGGCGCTCTGGGAAGCCTCACCCACCCAGAGAGCAAGGAGGCAGGTGCAAAGGTTGGCTGGAATCTGCAACTGGGTGCAAAGAGGGACCTCGCCCAGGCAGGAGGCCTTTCCCACAAGAGCCCCGGGGAGCCACCCAAGGGGCCCGTCCACCCAGCCTCCCGAATCCAGGTAGACGGTCTCTGGACCTGGAGGCTCCATATAAACCTAAGAAGAACCTGGCTGCTGGATCTGGCCGGGGGGGGGGGGGCGTCTAGCCCAGCCTCCGGTTCTCACATCAACTCAATATAATCTAAAAACGTAGGGACTGTGGTAGACTGCCTCTTGACCTGGAGGTTTCATAAGAACAAAGAAGAGCCTGGCTCCTCTTCTCACAGCGGCTGGCAAGCAGGACTAGCCTTCCATAGCCCTCTCCTCCTCCTCCGGGAATTTGTCCAATCCTCTTATGAAACCACCCACGTTGGGGGCCACCCCTGCCTCCGGTGGGAGGGAGTTCCAAAGTTTAACTCTCTGTGTGAAGGCCTTTCTCTTTGGCCTGACAGGGGAGGGAGGGGAGCCTAGCCAGAGGGCAGAGGGCCAGAGCAGAGCAGAGCAGAGCAGGCCTCTGCCCTCTGCCCCCCTGGCACTGGCCCCACATTAACACACGCATGCAAGCACGCACAGGCAGGCACCTCCGCCAGGAGGCTGGGCCAGAGACACACTCAGCCCGGAGGCAGCAGGAAGGAGGCCCACAAGTCCAGCTCTGCCCCCCAGGCCTGGCTTTGCCCTGCCAGCCCCATGCCTCTCCACCTGTGGGGCAGCCAGACAGGGGCAGATGGGGGGGGGTCCCCCTCCCAAGCACTCTTTTCCACCCAAGGTTTTTTGGGAGCCTGATCAGCATTATCTGGAAAGGGGTGGGGTGGGGAGGGCACCCTAAGGAGCACTGGTGGGTGGCGGGTGATGGAGGAGACCATCTGGGCCAACAGGAAAGGCCGGCTAGAAAACAGGTTTCCCTGGCTGGGGGGGGGGGGCAGAGCCTGATTGCGACAGGGAGGCCAGCAGGCAGGGGCCTCCAAGATGCTCAGTGTGGGGGTGTGGAATGGGGGGGGTGGGCAAATTGGGGGCCAGAGAAGCCCCTTTCCCCACTCCTGGGTTGATCCCAAATGCAACCAGACTGGACCCTGGATCAGCCCAAATCGCAGAGTTGGAAGGGACCTCCAGGGGTCATCTGGCCCCTGTCACTCCGCAAGCGCAGAGCCTGTGCAAAGGGAGAGAGAGTGGCTTTCCTTTTGCTCTTTGCAGAAGGAGCAGGGTTCCAAAGCAGCCTGGAACAGAGGGACGGGTTCCGCCTGCTGCTCCAGCTGGGAGCCGAGAGTCCCAGAACCCGCTAGCCACCTTTCCAAGAGAGCCACAAGAGGGGGAAACAAGCCCTATTTGTTTCCCACCATCTCACAGGAACCTAGGAAGAGCCCGTTTGCTAGATCAGGCCCAAGGGGGCCCATTTACTCCAGCATCCAGTTCTCAGTGGCCAACCAGATGCCTCTTTCAGAAAACCCCCCAGCAGACCTAAGTCCTGGCCCCTCCCTTCCTGCCTCTTCCAGCCACTGGCATTCACAGCATTGCTGCTTCCCGCTGTGGGGGCAGAGCACAGCCTTCCTGGCTAGGAGCCCTCCATGGCCCTCTCCCCCCTCCGGCATAACTTTGACCCACTCTCTATTAAAGCCACCCGGGCTGGTGGCCATCTCCACCTCCAGTGGGAGGGAGTTCCACAGTTTAACTCTCACTGCAGCAGTCCTGCATCTTCCAACATTCAGCTTCAGTGAACTGCCCCTGCCCTCAAACAAACCCACCCAAGTCTGTAATTTATTTTAATAACCAAGCTACTTACAAACTACCCTTTATCAACGGATATCAGAACAGAGAGCAATAAGTATCACCAGAAGTGACCCTATAATAGGAAACAGGCCCAAAACATCATTAAAAGGGTAAAGGGGTCCATGCCTGGGCAATGAGAAATGGGTTTTGCCCTGATGCCCAAAGCCTTGCAAAGTGCCAGCCCCCTCCTTGCCCTGCATGGTTGAATCCTGCCCCTGATGTGGCACCAGCTCCTATCCTGCCCCCCCCCCCCCGTGCAGACCCACAGGTAGACTTCTTCCTTCCACTGAATAAATCATTTTTATTTCAACATGGCTGTTAAAATACCCAAAGTATGACCAAAGTCTGACCAAACTGCGGGAGACAGTGGAAGACAGAAGTGCCTGGCGTGTTCTGGTCCAGGGGGTCACAAAGAGTCAGACATGACTAAACAACAACAACATTTCAACATGCTTTAACAATCGCCGCATTTATATCACCAGGTTGTTTAGTCACGTTCTGCTTCATTTCTTATTCAACTTGCTTGACTTTGACTGCTTTGTTTATTCCCTTCTTAACCCAACTTTGGGTATTTTAACAGCCGTAAAATAATAGCAGTAACATCCATTTTTCTTTCCTCTCAATCTCTCTAGGTCTTCTGTATTTTCTGCTTTGGACTGTAAGCCATTTGAGGGCAGGGACCTGCCCACTTTTGACTTTTGAAACTCTGCAAATTGTAAACTGAAGAGCTCTAATATAGCTGCAATAAGGAATGCGATGTTAGCTCATCCGCCCATGGAGCTCAGCTCTATAAATTGCATCCTTTTGCTAAGAAACCCTCCAAACAGGTTGATTCACTCAGCATCGAAACAATGAACACTTCGGAGCTGCCTAAATGGAGACGGTTAAATCGGGTCTGCTGGGTCAAGCTTCTGTGCTCATTTAAAACTTCTGATGGGTTTTTAAATAGACTGCAATTGTTTGGGCTGGTAATGCAAGATGGCCAAGTGTTAGAACTGAACAAAATGCATCCAGCACACAGAAAATAGAAGACAAAATTGCATCAGGAGGAAGCGCACGCCAAGTGGGGGCCAGGGAGACCCACCAGGCCCTGTGGGGCATGGAAGGCCAGCCAGGCCGGGGGTCCTGCTCTGCGGGCCTCCATGGGGTGGGGCCCAGAGGACCCTCGGATGGGCTGGAACAGGAGCACCTCTGGCAGAGCCAGCAGGGACCATCTGTGCGTGGAGGACAGAGCCCCCTCCCCCCAAACCGCAAGGCTTTCCTGGCTCCCTCTTGGGAGAGGCCTCCTCCCCCCCCCTTCTCCCCCACCCGCCACAGCAAGGAAGGAAGAAGAAAAGAGGCGGCAGCAGAAGAGAGCCGGGCGGCTTCTGTTTTGTTTTGCAAGAGCGGCAGTGACAAAAGGCAGCCATTCCCAGGCCCCGTGGTAGCGGGGTTTCCAGCAAGGGCAGGCAGAGGCAAAAATGGCTGCACACCAAGGGAGGAGGAGGAAGTTTTTGCTAGGTGCCCATAACTCCCTTGCTTCCAAAGAGAGGCCTGAGCAGGCCTCCACTTGGCGGCTGGGAAGTCTTCCAAAGGCGCCCACACAGGACCACTCGATTCCTGCCATGGCAACCGAGAAATCCATTTCCCCATCGACCGCTCTGGGGGCGCCTGGCCCCTCGCAGCAAATCAAGCCACGGCCCTCAGAAGGTTCCCTGGCAAATTAACAGGCCTGGCAGACGCCGCCATAGGGCACCCCACACGTGGGGCGGCTCCCAGCTCCCTTTGGAGCAGCGGGACGTTTGCACCTGCAGGGGCAGCAGAGGGAGCTGGGTGTCTGATGTGGGGAAACCCAGGCCCCACGGAATGAAAGATGGGGGAAAGCGCCACCCCAGGATTGGGGGCGGACTCAGGACCCTCATGGCCAGCTGCAGCAGCCCCATGGAATGGTACATTAAAAAACCCCACAAACCAGGCTTTTCTGAAGTTTAATCCAGATTATTTTAGAAGTGGAGCTACATTAGCACAATCCTATTCTGCATGTCTACTTAAAAGAAGAAGTCTCTTTTAATTCAGTGGGGCTTACCCCCAGGTAAGTGGCTTTGGCTGTGGGACTGCAGCCTCCATGCTCCTTAACAACCTGGTTTGAAATACCTGAATGCAAAAGAAACTGTCAGGGGTTCAGAAGCAGAGAAGCAGAGAAGGGTGGAAACAGAGAGCGAGGGGGAGGAAGCCGAAGGGAGAATGAGTGATGATGACGACCCGAGATCTCCAAGCCTAAGCAGTGAGTCAGAGGACTCCCAAAAGGGAGCCCCAGTGAGCAGAGCAAGGAGGGGATCCGGGGGGACACCCCAGGAGGAAGGGAACAGAGGAGATTCAGAGAGCAGCAGCTGGAAGTCGGGACCCACGCTCAAGACTGAGAGCAGCAGGGAGGAAGGCAGCCAGGCATCGGGTTCCGGAGGCCGTCAGCAGGAGGGAGGGCACGAGTCAGGGGTGGTCACGCCCTCCTCAGAGAGCGAGGCAACGGTCAAGAGGAAAGTAGAGAGTTGGGCGCGCGCGCCAAGTTCAAATGCAGCGGAAGCTGGAGCAGTAAGCAGCCCGGAGAGTGAGCCAGGTCCCAAAGCCCGCCGAAAGGAAGCGGAAGGATCAGGGGGGTCAGCGTCAGAGGAGAGTAGAAGGGAGGAGTCCCAGGGGGGCAGAAGGACCCAGAGACGTAGGGAGAGGCGAAGGAGGTGGAGCAAGGCTAGGGTATTAAGCTGGTGTGCAAGAGGCGGGGACTCAGATGGGTCTTCGCCGACCTAGGGCAGAAGGTGTAGAGCTGCACGCTGCAGTTCGGAAATGAAACCTGTAACTCAATAAAGACTCTTTTAAAGTGGACGCTGTGTGGCGTGGTCCTATGTGAGCTGGGACCTGGTAGCAGCTCTGACAGTAAGACCCATCTCCTCAAAGCTTCAGAAACCTGAAACCTCGCAGCGGGAGCAGAAGCCGCTAGGGGAGGAAGAGGGGTGTCTGTAAGCAAGCTCACAAAGGTTAGCAAGATGACGGAAGAACAGAGGATCTCCGCGCTGCAAGAGGCAGTGACCCAGTTGTCCTCAGAGGTATTGGCTTCCAAGAAACGGGAGGAGGAGACTACAGCCGCCTACAGAGACCTACACGCCAGGTTTGAAATGCTTGTTAAGCAAGGGCAACCGGGACCCAGACCGGAGGGCGTGGGATTGGCACGGAGAGCAGGAGGGCTTGTGGCTCATTTCGATGGGACTTTGCAACAGTACCCTAATTTTAGAGCAGACGTAATGTGCGCACTGCAACTGCTGGCAAAAGACTTTAGAGATGAGGAAGAGAAGGTGGGGTTCATATTGTCCCATTTGCATGGGGATGCCAAAGCCTGGCTGCGCAATTTGTGGAGGGATAAAGATCCGGCGCTTCAGAATGCAGATGCCTTTATCAAAGCGATGGATGCGTGTTTTTTGTCTACTATCGATGTGGATCTTGCCAGACGGGAGATTCATGGACTAAAACAAGGGAGGGCGAGCGTCCGGCAGTATCACGCCCGATTTTTTGCGCTGGTCAGTGCTTTAGAATGGGATCGGGATTCGCCCCCTGTCAGAGACCTCTTCTGGGAGGGTCTAAGTTCTGCGGTTAAGGATGAAATTGCAAGGGGGGAGAGGCCCCGAAGCACGCAGGAGGTGGTCCAAAGGGCGCTGACTGTGGGGGTGAGGCTGGAAGAACGTCCATGGTGCAGAGATGAAGGCCGTGGAGGGCGCGAAGCAGCGAGAAGTTTCTCTTTCGTTCCGAGGGAAGCAGCGCGTGCGCAATCCACACCTCCGCCAGGAGGGGGAGGGGAACCGATGGAGGTTGGAGGTGCAAGGGCTCAGTCAGCAGCCAGAGCCCTAGCACCGGCAGCAGTGAAAGCGAAGCCTCCTAGAGGGAACAGGAAGTGTTACATCTGCGAGGATCCAGGCCATTTGGCGAAGGAGTGTCCCCGGAGGCTCCACAAGCACACTGCAGCCTCAGCAATGGTGACTGCAGCAACGCAGCAAGGAGAACCACAGCAGGGAAACGACGATGTCTGGCTGGAGACGGAGGCACTGGGGCCCAGCCAGACGCATCTGTGAAGCAGTCCCCAGCGATATTGCAACCCACGGATCCCCTCCCACCCAAACCAGTAGTGCAGCTCACAGCATCTCTCCAGCTACCCGACGGCGTCACTATCGAAGTGCCGCTTTCTGTGGATTCTGGAAGCAACGCAGACTTTATAGCGCAGAGCTTTGTGGAGCAGCACGCTATACAGCTATTGCCTGCCACTCTGCCCCTGCAAGTCGTCACAGTGGATGGCAGAGAGTTGCTAGGGGGGCAGGTGGTGAAGCAGACGCCACCGATGGTGATGCGCCTTGGCAACCACAGGGAAGTCATCAGTTTTAATGTCACCCAACTGTCGGACACGCCCATTGTGTTGGGCATGAGTTGGCTGGACAGGCACAGTCCGACACTGGCTTGGTACCAGAGACAACTGATCTTCGGCTCCTCTTATTGCGCAGAACACTGCATCCTGCCCCGACGGGAGGGAGAGGAGGAGGAATCACAACTGCAGTTGGGAACGTTGCAAGCGGTCCCCCACAAATACGCGAGCTTTTTGGAGGTCTTCTGCGAGAAGGAGGCGGACAAGCTACCCCCTCACCGGCCATATGACTGCAAGATTGACCTCCTACCGGGGGCGACGCTGCCGAAGGGGCGGCTATACTCCATGTCTGAAGATGAAATGCAGGAACTCAAACAGTTCATCGAGCATAATCTGGAGCGTGGCTTCATCAGAGAGTCCAAGGCAGTGGGGGGCAGTCCCGTTTTCTTCGTGAAAAAGAAAGACACGCCCCAAAAAAGACTCGTTGTGGACTACCGCCTTTTGAACCAGATGACCAAACCGTCTGATTACCCCATGCCCAGGATTGACGACCTCCTCGCGACGGTGCGCAAGGGACGCGTGTTCACCAAGTTGGACCTGCGAGGGGCGTACAATCTCATCCGCATGCGGGAGGGCGATGAGTGGAAGACGGCCATGTTCACACCGCTGGGCACCTACGAATACAGAGTTATGCCCTTTGGATTACAAAATGGCTCTCACTGTTTTCAAGCTTTTATGCATCACGTGTTGGAGGGACTCCTCTACAAGACATGCGTCTGCTTCCTGGATGACATCCTGATTTTCTCTGACTCGCAGCAAGCTCACGACCGAGACGTGAGGGAGGTGCTCAGCAGGTTGCAACAACATAGACTGTACGCCAAGCTGGAGAAGTGCCAGTTCGACACGACGGAGGTGGATTTCCTGGGATACAAGTTGTCGGACAAGGGGATAGCCATGGACAGCACCAAGGTTCGTGCGGTATTGGATTGGAAGAGCCCGCGCAACCGGAAGGAGGTCCAGCGGTTTGTCGGCTTCGCCAACTTCTATCGCAAGTTTATCAAGGGGTTCGCGATGCAGACGGCAGCAATTACGGACACGCTCAGCTCCAAAAGAAAGAAATTCATCTGGACGGAGCAGGCGGAACAGTCCTTTCAAGCGCTCAAGCATCTCTTCGCATCGGAGAAGCAACTGCTGCATATCGACCCCAGTAAACCGTTGAGGGTAGAGACAGACGCGTCAGACAGAGCCGTGGGAGCTGTCCTGCTGCAGCGAGACCCGCAGGGGGTGTGGCGGCCGGGAGCGTTCTACTCCAGAAAGCTCAGCAAGTCGGAGCAGAACTACACCATCTGGGACAGGGAGTTGCTGGCCATTCATGCAGCTTTCAAGGCGTGGAGGCACTTCCTAATCGGCGCCAAGCACACGGTGCAGGTCTGCACGGACCACAAGAATCTGGAGCACTGGCGCACGGCTCAGTTCCTGAACCAGAGGCAGATACGTTGGGCGGAGTTCTTTGCTGACTTCAATTTCCGAATAGAGTACGTCCCAGGCGACACCAACATCATGGCGGATGCACTGTCCCGAAAACCGCAATACCTAGAAGAGGTGACGCCAGCGGCGGCCATGCACATCTTCGCACCGACGGCGTGGGCGTGTGCCTCAGCTACAGTAGACCTGGATGCGGTGCGACGTGCATTGCGGGACGACTCATTCGCGCAAGACAAGATGGCGGAACTGCTCAGAGGCACGGCTACCACGGACGAGTTCCAGGTGCGGGACGGCTTGCTCCTACGCAAAGGGGCTGTCTATGTACCAGGAGACGACCTTCGCGCCAAGGTACTGCAACAGTTGCACGACGCACCCACGGCCGGTCACTTTGGCACAGAGAAAACGATGGAATTAGTCGCGAGAGACTTCTGGTGGCCCAGGCTGAGAGGAGAGGTCGCGGACTACGTCGCGAGGTGCGACACCTGCCAGAGGGCCAAGCCGGTACACAGACCACCGGCGGGACTGTTAGAACCGCTGCAAACACCGTTTGAACCGTGGGAGAGGGTGGCCCTGGACTTTGTGACGGATTTACCCAGCTCGAGAGGCAAGACAGCTGTGCTAGTGGTGGTGGACTTGTTCACCAAGATGGCACATTTCATTCCGTGTGCGAAGGTGGCCACGGCGGAACAAACCGCCAAACTGTTCATAGATCACGTGTTCAAAGTGCATGGCCTGCCACGGTCTATCCTGTCCGACCGCGGACGCCAGTTCATCTCGTCTTTCTGGCAGAAGCTGATGGGTTTTCTAAATGTCAAGGTCAATCTGGCATCAGCAAGACACCCGCAGACCAACGGGCAAGCAGAGAGGGTCAATGCCATCATGCAGCAGTACCTGAGATGCTATGCCAATCAACAGCCTGCGACGTGGGTGGATTACCTGCCGCTAGCCGAGTTCGCTTACAACAACACGAAGCACGTGTCCACAGGAGTGACGCCGTTCTTTGCCAACAATGGGAGGAATCCCAGAACCTTCCCGGGACTGGAGAGAGTGGGGGAAGGAGAACCACAGACGGCGGACGCGTTCGCGTCAGAGCTGCAGGCGGTCCACGATCAACTCAGACGGCAGCTGGAGCTAGCTAAGCACGCCTACAAGGTGCAAGCTGACAAGCACAGGCGGGTTGGCGAAGTGATCCAAGTGGGAGACTGGGTCTGGTTGGCAGCCCACGCAGTGCCGACCAGGTCACTTGCCAAGAAGAAGTTGGGGCACAAGCAGATCGGTCCGTACCAAGTCGAAGCGCAGATCAACCCGGTAGCCTTCCGACTGGCGCTGCCGGAGGGTTCCAGAATGCATCCGGTGTTCCACAGGTCGGTGCTCACTCCCTACAAGGCACCTCACAGGTTCCAGGAGCCAGGGACGGCGCCAAGTCCGCTCCGGGAACGGACGGAGACGCGGGAGGTGAAGCACCAGGACCACATCAACGAGGTCACGGAGATTTTGGACTCCAGATGGGGGGAAGAGGGAGTCGAATACCTCTTAGCCAGAGAGGGCACCCGGGCCAGCGCCAATACCTGGGTACCAGACTACGCTTTGGAGGAACCCCTGCTCAAGGACGAGTTTCATGCCCTCTTCCCACACAAACCCATGCCAGCGAGCTTCTTCGACGACTGGTTGTTCACACCCACACTTTCTTCCAGCACGTTCCATGGATTCGACTCAGAAGGGGAACCCGCACGGAGCACCCGTTCCCCAGAAGGTTCACCGGCAGGTTCGGCATCAGGCAACTCGTATTGGTGGGACGATCGACCAGAGGAGCAATGGCGCAGGAAGTGGCTGGAGATGCCAGGTCGAGCGACCGACGCAGAGACTGACATGGACGTGTTCGGGGAGGACCTCGGGTTCGAGCACGGCGGTACAGAGATGGAAGAGCAACAAGTCAACGTCGACGACCGCGAGGGGGAAGACTCGGAGGTCTTCAGTTGGCGGCCACCCACGGGGAGCGACCTGTATCCAGCATTCCCTCCCATGATGATGGAGCACCCAGCACCCACACCTGACAGCGGGGAGGGGGGAAGGGGGGGCTTCGAGGGGGGGATGGATGTCAGGGGTTCAGAAGCAGAGAAGCAGAGAAGGGTGGAAACAGAGAGCGAGGGGGAGGAAGCCGAAGGGAGAATGAGTGATGATGACGACCCGAGATCTCCAAGCCTAAGCAGTGAGTCAGAGGACTCCCAAAAGGGAGCCCCAGTGAGCAGAGCAAGGGGGGGATCCGGGGGGACACCCCAGGAGGAAGGGAACAGAGGAGATTCAGAGAGCAGCAGCTGGAAGTCGGGACCCACGCTCAAGACTGAGAGCAGCAGGGAGGAAGGCAGCCAGGCATCGGGTTCCGGAGGCCGTCAGCAGGAGGGAGGGCACGAGTCAGGGGTGGTCACGCCCTCCTCAGAGAGCGAGGCAACGGTCAAGAGGAAAGTAGAGAGTTGGGCGCGCGCGCCAAGTTCAAATGCAGCGGAAGCTGGAGCAGTAAGCAGCCCGGAGAGTGAGCCAGGTCCCAAAGCCCGCCGAAAGGAAGCGGAAGGATCAGGGGGGTCAGCGTCAGAGGAGAGTAGAAGGGAGGAGTCCCAGGGGGGCAGAAGGACCCAGAGACGTAGGGAGAGGCGAAGGAGGTGGAGCAAGGCTAGGGTATTAAGCTGGTGTGCAAGAGGCGGGGACTCAGATGGGTCTTCGCCGACCTAGGGCAGAAGGTGTAGAGCTGCACGCTGCAGTTCGGAAATGAAACCTGTAACTCAATAAAGACTCTTTTAAAGTGGACGCTGTGTGGCGTGGTCCTATGTGAGCTGGGACCTGGTAGCAGCTCTGACAGAAACGCATTTAGGTCATAGCTCATTCCACCTCTCTTGTGTTCCCTGACTAGCTCATATATTGTTTATCTTTATGTAATGTTTAATCGGTATAACATATAAAAGGAACAGGAGCTTGTCAGTGTTGCCAGAATCCGTGGCCGCCTTACAAGCACAACGCAGGCCCCGTTTCCTCTGTAAGAGAGTGAATCAGGAGCAAAGATGAGACTCTTGAGGTCCAGCATCATCAATATGACACAAGAGGCCGTCTATTATTCTACCATTCGTTTATATCGGCTTATGCCAAACGAAGAGCGTGGTCATCTACTTTCCTTATCGTGGAGAAACACTCCTCTGCCCAGGACCTGCCAGCCGCCCTTACTTCTGGAAAGTTCTTTGCACTTTGCCTTCCAGGAAGTGATCTTGCTTAAAATCATAGAACGGGAGAGTCAGAAGGGGCCCCTGAGGGTCATCTAGTCCAACCCCCTGCAGTTTCCCACCCAATGTGTCCTCAGTGTCTCCCCTAAGCAGATACAAGGTCTGTGATCATATGGGGTTGGACTAGATGACCCTTGGGTCCCTTCCAACCCTGTGAGTCCATTAAATTTTGCAGTGCAAAACCTTTGTGGGCTCTGAGGCTGGAGAGGTTCTAGATTCTGCTCCTGGGCAGCATTCAAGGTTCACTTGGGTTGGAAGCAAGACACCCAGCTGATGTGCATGCTTCCACCCCAGAACATCTATATTAGAGTGGAAAACTGGAAAGCTTATCTGATCCAGAGATTTAAAAGTGATGCCTTTGGGGGATGGAGAATCGCTGAATTAAAATCGCAAACAGCCCTGATGTAAAACACCCCACCCTGATTACTGGAATTAAAATACCTGTGACAATGAAAATAAGTTCCTGGGGGGAAACTCAGCGCTGGGGCATATGCCCTGCAGCTGCGACTCCTGGCATCACCAGGAAGGGCTGGGGAAGCCTGCCAGTCAGAGACCCCAAAGAACACCTGCCAGTCAGTCAGGTGAATGGCCCGAGTCAGCACAAGGCAGCTTCTCATGCTCCCCCCTAAATTGGCCCTTTATCCGACACCCCCCAGATGATGCTGCACTCCAACTCCCGTGGGACCCAGTCAGGACTGGCCCCAATGCTGAGGGACTGGGAGAGTTGGAGCCCGTCGTGCAACATCTAGAGAGCTCCAGGCCAGCCACCCCATCATAAAGCTTTAGGTTAGAAAGGACTCTTCCACTCCCTGTACAGGAAGCTGCCTTATACAAGCTGCTGGTCTGACTAACCCAGTACTGCTTGCACTGACTGGCAGCAGCTCACCAGGGCTTCCAGCACGGACCTCTGCCAGTCCTCCCTGGACTTCTTGGCATGCAAAGCTGGTCTCCAAGCATCGAGCTGCGACCACATCCATGCTAGAAACTCAGATATATAAGCGAGGAGCCAAATGGCTCCTTAAACCAGGTTTACAGACGCCAAAATGGAATGTCTAGTTGCCATTTTGGGGCCAGACGGCTGGAAAGTCGGATTTGTCAGAACAACTTTTTGGTTTCTGAAATATGTTCCAATTGTGCAGATAAAATATAACAGACAGAATTCTACAGGATGTGTTGTTAGTGTGTGAAAACAGGCAAGGCCCAAGGATCCCCAGATGGTGGGAGCGTCAGGCGCCATCCTGGCACTGGGCATCTTCACTTGGTCACAAGGGGCAAAATGTGCCTGGCGAATTGTGAATGCTGAGCTGTATCCCTTCTGCCAGAGGAAGATTCTAGTCCTCATGGTTTCCCACAAAAGTCTGGTTTAAAGAGGAACAGAGTCCGGCCATTGGGGCATCTAGTTCAGTACTGTCCACACCAGGGACCGTGCTCCCATCATCCCTGACGACGGGGCGTGTGGCACTGGCTGATAGTGGCTCCCTGTGGGGTTTGGGCCAGGACATAATGTAATTAACATCAAACAGCAGACAAGTTTCGGAAACGTGGGGGGGGGGGTGGCAAGATTTTGGCAACGCTGCTGGAGCTGGAATATTGAATTGATTAAAGGAAGGCACCCCCTATAGCCTCTTGGAAAAAGGAGGGGGATCCTAGATTGACAGGCAAAACACACTACGTTTATGGGCTGTATCCAACTTCAGCCACACAAATATTTACGCAAATATATGCAGGTTTCACTGCTCATCATGTCAATGGTCATTCGAGGGCCATGGAGCCATTTTCTAGGCAGGTTTACTCAGAAGTAAGTACAAAAGTGTTTCTCTCGCAGCAACAGACCCATAGAATTGTGACGTTGGAAGAGACATGACAGGGTTAGAAACTTGGGTATATAAGCTAGGCGACAAATGGCAACTTGAATCCAGGTTGCGGTTGCTGCAATGGAATATCTATTTGCCAGGGAGTTGGGCTAAATGACCCTCAGGATCCCTTCCAATGCTACAATTCTATGAGCTCAGCTACATTGCTTGATTGTAGCTTCCTCTTACAAAATTCACTTGTCCCAGTGTGCAAGAAGGAGGAACGCACACGGTGGAAATGGAAATTACTATGGAGTAAGTCTCTACATGGAGTAATTCTCTACATGGGCACAATTGGATCCACACCAGTAGCAAAATGCGCCTGGTTAATTTTGAGCACTGCCTGAGGATCGTCTCGTCCACCCCGCTGCGCAGTGCAGGAATATGCAGATATCCCATACGGGGTTGAAACCTGAAACCTTGGCATTATCAGCACCACGCTCTAATCAAATGAGCTACTACTGAATTTCCCTTTTTTCATTTTGAGAAAAACCCCAAGTTTCTAGCCCTCATGGTTACAGGAAGAAACAAAAATAATTAAATAACTGAAGACACAACAAGTAAAAAAAAAGAAGACACACATGTACTTATACAGAGCTTTTTAAAAGGGCTTAACAGGCTAAAACCAAAGATTATGTCAACAATCCTCTTAACATCCCTGCAAGGTAGTCTGGTATAACTCTGCGCTATTACAGATGGAGGAAACTGAGAGGTTTAGCTTTTGGCTAATACTCTTGACCAGCGCTGGAAACTCCTGTTGTTCTAGGTGCCTTCTGCGACAGGGAACCTCACTCATGTGCAGTCCTGCGCCTAAGATTTCAGATTACAACTGCCATGGCTGGAAGGAAAGGAGGACCTTGGGCTGCCTCCCCCCTTCCAGCCACTCTCTGAGGATTGGAGAAGGGACCCTCATAAGAATATTAGGGGAGGTGGGCAGGGGAAGCATGGCTTCGTTTTTTGCAGTCTTCAGATGAGGACTAGGCCATGTGGAAAATGAACCTAAGATTTCAGGTGCAGTTCGTTCATTTGCAGCATTGTATTCACATTATAAAAAAAGCATGGCTAGACATTCCATTGTTGCAGCCGTAACCTAGGTTTAAGGTGCCATTTAGCTCCTAGATTTCATATCTCAGTTTCTAACGCTGCTCTTGACCCAACAAACACTACACTCACCCCCCTTGCGTAGGTATCCTCATTCAAAATGGGGTGACACCCCACCCAAATCCAGCTGCCCCAAGCAAAGGTAGCCAAGGGGTCTTTAGAGGCCAATGGGGCAGCTCAGACCCCTTTCCGAAAATCACGCAGGGGAACTCTGCGGTGGCGCAGGAGGTCTGCATGAGGAAAGTGACACCCCCAGCAACACAGCATCCAACAAGGAACAAGAGTATTTCCTTTAAAAAGCAACTAACAACTATTATTATTTTTATTAGAAATAATCATCATAAAACACCATGGGAAGGTGGTGCATTCTCCTTCCTTGGAGGTTTTTATGCAGAGGTGCTGCCAGGAATTATTTAGTTGTGATTGGGGTGGGGGTGGGTTCAATGACCCCTAGGTTTTCCAGCTCTACCACTCTATGATCCAACTCCACAAAAAAGGGGGCGCGGGGTTGAAACAAAGAGCAAGGCCAGCAAAGAAAGTCATTCAAAGAAAGTCAACTGAAACAAAATGCTCCATGATCTGTTTTTGAGACGTCTGCAGAGAAGCGGCCCGGTGGATCTCTCTCTCGAGGGAGATTTCCATAGCCTTGGGGCCATGCCAGAGAAGGCCCTGCAGCTCTGAGTAGAAGCTAGCTCCGCACCAATATACGATGAAATTTTGAAACAGGGAGATCTGGGGTAAATGGGGGGGGGGGATAGTTGTTTTGGCTGCTGGTGGGAGGAAGCCTCTGACCTCAGAAACCGCATTCCTGGGACAGACACATCAGTGCCACCTCTTGCATGATAGCCTTCCTCATTCACAGACCAGGGTGGCTAAGAACACCCATAAAAAGAAAAGAAACACCACACCATGTAGTAAACTTAAAGGTAAAGGGACCCCTGACTGTTAGGTCCAGTCGTGGACGACTCTGGGGTTGCGGCGCTCATCTCGCTCTATAGGCCAAGGGAGCTGGCGTTTGTCCGCAGGCAGTTTTTCCGGGTCGTGTGGCCAGCGCGGAACTGCCGTTTACCTTCCCGCTGGAGTGGTACCTATTTATCTACTTGCACTTTGACGTGATTTTGAACTGCTAGGTTGGCAGGAGCAGGGACCGAGCAACGGGAGCTCACCCCGCCGCGGGGATTCGAACCTCCAACCTTCTGGTCGGCAAGCCCTAGGCTCAGTGGTTTAAACCACAGCGCCACCCGTGTAGTAAACTTAGCCTATGACAAATCAGTGGGATTCAACAGAAAGGGCTGGAATCCTAGCACAGTCTGGTTGGAAGGGACCCCAAGGGTCAGGTAGTTCAACCCCTTGCAATGGAGGAATCTCCGCTCAAGCATCCCTGACAGATGGCTGTCCAAGCTCTGCTCAGAAACCTCCAAGGAAGAAGATCTCACCGCCTCCAGAGGGGGTCCGTCAAACTGTATCCAGTGTTAGTCCTACTCAGAGTTCAATTCACTGAAATGAATGATTGTGACTTAACTTGGGGCTGTTATTTTCAGAGGGTTTGGACTTAGTTGGGTACTGCCCACCCAGCAGCGTTCTGAGTCTGGACTAGCCAGTATGGTGCCCTCCAGACAATGCTGGACTCCAATTCCTATCAGTCCCTGCCTGCCACCATGGAAAATGGTGAGAGGTGATGGGAGTTGTAGTCCAACAACCCCTTCCTCCTTTTAGGTCAGTGTTTCCCATACTTGGGTCTCCAGGTCCTTTGGGACTCCAACTCCCATCATCCCTAGCTAGCAGGACGAGTGGTCAGGGATGATGGGAATTGTCGTCCCAAAACACCTGGAGACCAAACTTTGGGGAACAGAGTTTTAGGGTGACTGCACCGGGCAGCAGCCAGGATTGAGCAAGTGCTGCGGCCCCTTGGGCTTCTAAGCAAATAACTGGGCGCTTTTCAATCCCAAAGAATTCAGCTCCTCAGTATTAGTAGATTGCTCCTATTGCAGGCAACTATTTCTACCGAATGAAAGACTACTAAAGAAAGGGCCTCCCGGAAGCGGGCGCAGGTGAGGCGGGCGGGCCGCGCGGGAGGGAGGAAGGCAGGCAGGCAGGGCGGCTGGCTGGCTGGAGCAGGCCTCACCTGCGCCTCGTGCTGCAACCTGCCGCCTGGGCTGGGCTCCCGGCCCCGCCTTGGGACCTCGCGGCTCCCCAGCGTAGCCCCCCGCCTTCTTTCTCCCTCCCCGTGGAAACGTGTCCGCGCTCCGCCCGCCCCCAAGCCCGCGCGGCCCGGCCGAAGGGACCCGCTGCTTCTCCCGCCGCCGCCGCCGCCCGGCCACGCGGCCTCTTTCCCGCCCGAGGCCCTCCCGCCGGCGCCTTACCCGGGCGGGCCAGTGCGGGTAGCCCTTCATCTTGGCGAAGACCAGGTCGCCGCACTTGTACTCGCGCTGCCGGTTGGAGCGGGACATGGCGCGGGGGCGCGAGGGCCGGCGGGCGGGCGGGCGGGCGGCCTGCCTCCTCCGGGCGGGCTGCTGCTGCTGCGGCTCCTGGGGCTGCTCCTCCGGGCGGGCGCTGCTCTCGGGGCCGCCGCTGCCGCCGCCGCGCAACAGTTTGGCTGGCGGAGGCGCGCCTGGGCTCCCCGGGGGCGCTTGTTTGTGTTTGAAGAGCGGGGGCGAGGGAGGCCCGGCTCCGCCTCCTCCTCCTCCGCTGCCTTTCCCCGCCCCGGCCGCCAGGAGGCGGGGGAGGCGCCGCCCGGAGAGCCCGCCGAGGCGCCCCGAGGGAGGCGGCGCCGGGGAGACTCTCGGGCGCCCTCCGGGGGGGGGGCGCCAGCCCAGGAGCCGCCTGCTGCGCGGAAGATGCGCGATCCTCACGGCCGCCTGCGCCCCGCCGCGCACGTGGAGCCCCGGAGGAAGCCTTTCTTCTCACTCGCTCGTGGCCCTGGGATTTCAGTACCGGCGCCTCCCCGACGACGGGAGGGCGCTGCGGGGACTGGGGGCGCGGGGGGGGGGGTCTGCTGGCTTTTAATCAAGGGCGGGGCAGAGATCCTAAGGGGCTCGCCAAGATGAGCCTGAAAGGGGTTCGCCCGTTGACAGAGCAGCCGCGTTGCCCGGAGTCCCCATTCGAGGCTTCCTCCGCCTCTCGAGGGCGAGGCGCCTCAGGCGGCTGACAAAGGAGCCCCGCCCCCGCCGCCATTTTGACTCCGCGGCAGGTTTGAGCGCGCGCGGGCGGGCGGGCGAGGTGCCTGATGGGAGCCGTGACATTCCCTCCCTGGAGGTCGGAGGCGAGGGAGGAAAGGGAAGCGGAGCCGACGCCACCCAGGACTCGGCTTCCCGGCAGCCACCGCGCGCCACCATGCCGGTGGCCCAGCGGCTGCTTCCGGCGCGGCTGCTCCTGGGAGTCGTAGTTCTCCCGCAGTGAGGGAGGAAGAAGGCGAGAGCCCCCGCGCCGCCTCCTCCTTGCACGGCGGCCGCCATTGCTCCGAGCCGAGTCGGAGCTTGGAGCAGGCCGCCTCTGTAGAAGGAAGGAAGAAGGGAAAGAGGGGGCGGGGGGAGCCCAGAGCCCGCCTCCTCGCCCGGCCTTCCTTCCGGCGGCGGGGGCGTTGCCATGACGACCGCTGCGGCCTAGCGGGCTTCACGCTCAAGCGAGCGCGGCCTAGTGCGGCGGGCGCAGCCTCGGCCTCGCGTAGCAGGAGCAGCCGGCGGTAAGGAGGGGGAGGCCATGTCCTTGGTGGCCTACGCCAGCAGCGAGGAGGAGGAGCAGGAGGAGAGCGACGCGGCCGAGGAGGAGGGAGGAGGAACAGACGGAGACGACGACGAAGAAGAATCGACAGAGGAGCAGGAGAAGGGCCGGGAGCTGGGCCGGCGAGGCGGAGGCGGCCGCGGACTCTTCTCCGCCCTCCCGCCGCCCAAGGCCGGCGCGGGCTTCGCTTCGCAGCAGCAGCAGCAGGCCCTCCGGCCCCTCACAGCCGGCCTTCCACTTCCTTTGGCGCCGCGGCCTATCCCGGCCTCGTCCCCGCCGCCGCCGCTTCTGGCCCCGGCCGCTGCCGCCTCCGAGCGGGCCCCGGGCAAGAAGAGGACGCAGCCCGTGCGGATCGCGGCGCCTCATCTGGGGGACGTGAGTGTCCTGGGGGCCCTTCGTGGAGGAAGAGCGCAGGATCGGGCCCGCAGCCGCAAGGCCGACTCGAGAGTAGACCTATGGCAACGGAGGCATGGTGCCACTGGCGTCCCCCTTTGGCCCTGTCCCTTATCGTCAGTGGGTCTCCTCCTGAGTAGGACTGGTGTGCAATGCAGCCCAGAGAGTCTCATGGTAGCACCTTGAAAGCAATATGCTTGGAGCTGACCCGACTCGGCTGGCATCTTCCCAGCTTGCCACATCTTCCTGTACAATTTAAGAACTCGCTATTAAATCAGAAAGCAATTTTTAATACTGTAGCAAACTGCACAGCATAAAATACTAAATGAAATATTTAGTATCTTTACGAAAGCTATCAACAAGCATTAGAATAATAGAGTCTTAGAGTTGGAAGGGACACCATGGGTCATCTAGTCTGACCCCCGGCAATGCAGGAATCTCAGCTGGAGCCTCCAGGACAGACGGCCAGCCAGCCTCTGTTTAAAAACCTCCAAGGAAGGAGAGTCCGCCACTCTCAGGGGAGTCTGTTCCACTGCCAAACAGCTCTTACTGTCAGAAACTAAACATATTCTGATGTTTAGTCAGAATCTCCTTTCTTGTAACTTGAATCTATTGGTTCAAGTCCTCCCCTCCAGAGCAAGAGAAAACAAGCATCTTCCCTCCTCCATGTGACAGCCCTTCTTGAAGATGGCTGTCCTAGCTTCTCTCAGTCTCCTCTTTTCCAGGCTAAGCATACCCAGCTCCTTCAACCGTTCCTCCTCAGGCTTAGTTTCCAGACCCTTGATCCTCTTGGTCGCCCTCCTCTGCACACCTTCCAGCTTGTCCACATCCTTCTTAAACTGTGGTGCCCAGAACTGGACACAGTATTCCAAGTGTGCTCTGACCAAGGCAGAATAAAGCAGGACTATGACTTCCCTTGATCTGGACACTATGCATCTGTTGATGCAGCCTAGAATAGTGTTACCTTTTTTTGCTGCTGCATCACACCTTTGGGCCATGTGATCTACCAAGACCCCTTCTTCTTCTTTGGCGATCACTCATAGCCGAGTAAGATTGTCTTCCATAAACATGGTTTTAACAATGAGTCCGTAAGTAACTGTGGAGGCCAATTCTGGATCCACGTGTCTTTCCACAGTGGGGACATTGGTTTCCGGGCGGGAGTTGATCACGGTGTGGATTTGCCAAGCGTGCCTTCCTTCTAGCACGTTTCTCCCTTGCGTCCTGAGTTCAAGTGCCTTCAAAGCCCATGACACCTTTGGTCAAGGCTGTTCTCCAACTGGAGCGCTCACAGGCCAGTGTTTCCCAGTTGTCAGTGTTTATACTACATTTTTTAAAGATTTGCCTTGAGACAGTCTTTAAACCTCTTTTGTTGACCACCAGCATTACACTTTCCATTTTTAAGTTCGGAATAGAGTAGTTGCTTTGGAAGACGATCATCAGGCCAGTCCAACAAAGTTGATGTTGAAGAATCTTTGCTTCTTCCAGTACACTGATATTAGTTCACCTGTCTTCCCCATGATCCTTCTCACAGGTACTACTGGCAAGCCAGGTGCCCCACCTTATATTTGTGCAGCTGGTTCTTCCTGCCTAAGTGCAGAACCTTACATTTGTCCTTTGTGAAATTCATTTTGTTACTTTGGACCCAAGTGGGAACTTGTCCTACTCAGAGGGGTCCCATTGTGACTGACAGTGGCTATCAAGTCCGTTTGCTTCAGTGGGTCTGGGTGGGCTGTCTCCAGGTGGGACTGGCAATGTCCGCTGCCTGAAACTCTGGGGAACTGCCACCTGCCAGGCTGGACAGTACTGAGTAAGATGGACTCAGTATTATTTAGAAACATGAGGACTAGAATCTTAGCTTTATTTGGGGGAAAGGCCTGCAGCCTATTGCTAGAGTATCTGCTTTACCTGCAGAAGGTGGGAGGCTCAATTCCCTACTACTGCAGGTAGGACTGGGAATGTCGTGTGCCAGTCAGCGTATATGAAGGGAGATGGACTTGGTAGATTGCAGCTTGTTGAAAAGCAGAGGGAGCAAACATGGGCAAGGGGTGAAGAGTGGATGAACTCAAGGCTCCCCGCCCGCACCTCTCTGAACCCGCAGTGGGCGCTGCCCAGCAACTGATAGGTTTTGTGAGAGCTTGGGAACCTGCTGCCTTTTTTGGAATCCAAGATGCTCATCACTGCTTGGCTGGAGTGCCAAGGTTTGCCTTTTGTGGTCCGATTCCTTCCTTGACCTTTGGATCGCACTTCTAAGCTAAAACTGGAGGGCGAAGAAGGAAGGCTGTGGTGATAAGGGCACTCACCTCAGGGAGTGGTGCTGGTGGAGGAGCTCACAGAGCCCTCTTGCAAAGCTCCACACAAAGACAGCTGCTGTTTCTGCTTTCTAGGAGCTGCTGGATCTGTCCTTATCACTTACTTGCAGCAGGAGGGAAGGGGGGAGGAGTTGCGAAATGTTTCTTCCTATCCATGCAACGGGGAAACCTTTTGTTTTTTAAGTAAAACTTATGTGCACCCTTCTCATGCATAAGTCATCCAAGGCCCACAATACAAACAATACTTGGGTTCTATTTAGCTAAGTTAGAGTAGACCAGTTGAAATTTTTGGACCCTATTTAGTCACATCTATTAGCTTCAGTAGGTGACTCTGAGCAGGACTAATGTAAGGTAAGATAAAGCTGTACTGCAAATATAGGTTTTTGCAGTCCACATGCCTAGCAGTGTTAAGATCTGAGTGAATTAAGATGAGAGAAGGATTGTTTGTTACTTCCTTTATTGCCTTTGTGATTAATTCCCATAAAATTTCTCAAAGGGGTAGCATCAGTGTTCGAAGCAATTTCATATATACAAACAATGACAAAACAATTCCTCATGTTCACGCAATTTCCTGTGTAGAAAACTATTTTGAACCCAATACAGATCTGGACTGGGATAGAGGTAGATATATATATATATTAGTTGAAAATGTAGAGACCTTTTGCACTGTCTACCTCTGTCCCAGTCCGGATCTGTATTGGATTCAAAATAGCGCTCTCTCGCTCTCGCTCTCTCCTTGCACTCAGTTCTGCTCTCTCTCTTTCAGTCGGATTCCGAGGAAGATGAACCAGCAAAGAAGCACCCCTCTTTCCAGGTGAGGACTTGGGCAAGTGGTGCTCCTGTAAAGGGGGGGGGGGAGCGGGAGCACCTTGCTTTCAGTGAAAAGTGTTTGCCCCTAGTCAGGCAGAGGCCCCTGAATGTCCATCCTGGCCCTCTGGGGTTGAGTTGCCTCTCTGGATTAGTCATGTTAGTGAAATCTCACATGTGAGACAAAGTCAGTGCAGGCTTCACGGTCAGCCACAGCTCATCTCTTTCTGCGAAGGCACAGCTAGTTCCTGCTTGGCTCCTTCCCTGAGGCAGCTATTGTTGCCTGGCTTGGTGTTGCTTCATGGTGCAGCTTCCTGGGTGAAGGAGGGGCTGCTGTGGCTCCCACCGTCCCCTTGCCAGCAGGCCCAGGAGGATGTAGTCCTTCCTGCCCCTGCCTCACCTTCCCCCATGTCTTCCACCCTCCAGGCCCAGAGCGAGGGCTCCGGCTTGTCTGCTCTACTTCCTCAGCCCAAGAACCTGACGGTGAAGGAGACGAACCGGCTGCTGCTCCCTTATGCTTTCTCTAGGAAAGCGGCTGCTGCCGCCGAGAGCTCCCCGGAAGCCAAGTCTGCCAAAGGCCCACCCTCCTCCAAGCCAAAGCCTCCCCTCAAGGCACCCTCGGCCGTGACAGCGACCACGACTCCCTCCCCATCAGCCATCAAGGCAGCCGCCAAGAGCGCTGCCCTGCAGGTGACCAAGCAGATCACGCAGGAGGAGAATGACAGCGACGAGGAGGTGGCCCCCGAGAACTACTTCTCCCTGTCCGACCGGAGCGATGCACCAGCCCTCAGTCCAAAGGCCTACGCCTACCCTGGCCTCGTGGTGCCGGATGATCTGCCCCCTGGGACAGAGCCGGACCCTGAGCCCGAGAGCCAGGACACAGCTGCCAACGCCCCACTGGAGTTCAAGACGGGGCCGGGGGCCAGCTCAGCTTCCCACGGCTGGGCCCCCAAGCCTGGTGAAGACTATAGTGGGCAGCACTATGCGCTCTACCCTGGCTGCAGCGATGCCGGCGGCCCCAGCCCCTACTACCAGGTGAGAGGGGCAGAGCCAGAGGCTCCTTCTGCAGCTGGTGGGTTGAGCCTCAAGGGTGGCTGGCACAGTGGGGAGGGTGAGCGGCTTCCGGGAAGGAGGCTGGGAGGTGGCTGGGGGGGGGGGTGGCAGGCCAAGTGGCTGGCCCTGCAGCAGCTTCCTCTCCTGGTGCTGAGGAGATCCTTTCCCCCACCTGGCTTCCTCTGCAGCAGGATTACTACAGCAGCAGCAGCTACTACTCGGACACAGACCCGGAGCTGGGCCCGCCCCAAGAGATGAGCAGTGAAGGCGCTTCTTCCTCCTTCATGGACGATGAAGCGGTGAGAAGCTGCTATCAGCAGGGCTCCCTTTACTGGTGGGGTGAGGTGGGGCACCCTCTCCTTCGGCTGTGGTGGCCCTGTCAGCGTTTTGGGGGTGAGGGGGGGTCTCTGGTACTTGGCAGGGACTGCAGAACTTGGATTCCAAGGCTGCCGGGCAGGTAGGGCCAAGCAGCCCCACCCAAGAGGTGTGGGTGCAGGTCTGACATCTTCTTGGCTTCTAGCATTCAGCAACTCTAAACAGGGCCTTCTGCTTAGAACCGGGGGGCAGGATAGGACCCCAGAAGTGGAAGGTTCTGTTCTCTGGTCTTATGAAAGGATGGCCCCTCCCTCCCACTTCCCACCCCCATTTCTGTCCCCTGAGTGAGGGTTAGAGGTTGGTTTGGGACTGCTCAAAGGAGGCAGCTCATCTGCATCCACTTGCTCTTCCGCAGGAGGTCCGGGAGGGGGGCTAGTTGACTGTGGACACTGCAAAAGGGGCTTCTGGCTGTTTCAGCTCCAGCCCGGCCTCATTGGCCTGGGATTAATCGTGTTTGGGATGCTCAGCAGACTGAATCCCTCTTCCCTCCTCCCGCCCCTTGCTCAGTTCAAGCGCCTGCAAGGGAAGCGGAACCGCGGGCGGGAAGAGATCAACTTTGTGGAGATCAAGGGGGATGACCAGCTGAGCGGCGCCCAGCAGTGGCTGACCAAGTCTTTGACAGAGGAGCAGAACATGAAGTCCTTCAGCAAGGTGAGGGGGCCCCTCCATCCCCCCCCCCGGTGGAGCCTTCCCTCCGCCCTCCTGCTCTGCTGGTAATCACAACTGCTGTCTCTGGAGAGCCAGTGTGGTGTAGTGGTTAAGAGCGGTAGTCACGTAATCTGGGAAACCGGGTTCGTGTCTCCGCTCCTCCACATGCAGCTGCTGGGTGACCTTGGGCCAGTCACACTTCTTTGAGGTCTCTCAGCCCCACTCACCTCACAGAGTGTTTGTTGTGGGGGAGGAAGGGAAAGGAGAATGTTAGCCGCTTTGAGACTCCTGAAGGGGAGTGAAAGGCGGGATATCAAATCCAAACTCTTCTTCTTCTTCTTCTTCTGTTTCTCTCCAGAAAAAAGGGGAGCAGCCCACGGGGCAACAGCGGAGGAAGCACCAGATCACGTATCTGATTCACCAGGTGAGGCTGCCGGGCTGCCCCCTCCCTGCCCCCCTGGTCACCCTAGTTTGGATCTTGTGCCCTGGAAGCCGCAGCAGTTGGCAAAGTGGGTCCTCTTCTGCCCTGCTGTCAAGATCCTGCCCAGGGCTCCCGCAGGGTTTGCTCTAGAGCCGGGGCTGTGCGCCATCCACGGCCCACCAGACACTTTGCCAATTATTTTTATTGATTTTCCAAACTAATATTACAAATTAGACACTTTGGGACTGCAACATCCACCATCACCTCCAGGCTGACCGCTGGGCTGATGGGAGATGCAGTCCAGCATCCTCTGGGAGGAAAATCATGTGTCCTGCCTGATGCTCAGCATTGCTGCCCGTCTGCGGCTGAAGTCCAGAAACCCCAAACCCAGCCCTGTTTGCAAGAGTGGGTCAGGCCACTGGGGCAGTGCGGGTGTCTTGGTGGTGCGGGTGGGACAGGCGCCCTGCCAAGCGAAGGGCCCTGCTTCTGAGCCTCCACCTCCTCCCTCTCTTTCTGGGGCAGGCAAAAGAGCGTGAGCTGGAGCTGAAGAACACGTGGGCCGAGAACAAGCTCAGTCGGCGTCAGACGCAGGCCAAGTATGGATTCTAGGGCCCGTCTGCCTCCTCGGAGCCCCTTCAGGCAAAAGCTGCCAGCCCCAGACCACGTTGTGTGAAAGGAAGAGGGGGGCCTGCGGAGGGAAGAAGGGCGCAAGGCCATGTGCCGGGGGGGGCATCCGCTGCCTTTCCCGGCAGGGGTCTTCGGCAGAGGGATGCAGAGGAGTTCTCTGGCCCACTAGGCTGCCTGGCACCCCCCAAGCCCCTTTTCTTTCCAGTAGCCAACGCGACACGGACGAGGCCCCTGTCAGCTGTGGGAAGACCAGCGCTGCTCACTCCCTTGGAACTGCCCACCTTGCAGCAGGTGGGGCAGCCCAGGCAGTCCACCCAACCACGGGGTGGGGGGCAGGACTGTCCCTGAGTGCTCTTCTGTAGCTGCCCCACCCTGCCCCCCACCCGGTTCTTCTCGTGTCTCTCTGTGTTTGTGCTCCAGACCATTTGCCCTCCCCTTCCGGGCTGAGGAGAGTTCTCATCTTCTGTGGGTTTGGGGCAGCCCCCTCCTTGTTTCTCGCCAGAAGCTCTCCTGGTGGCCTCCTCGATGACAGTGTTTGGGTTTCAGCACAAGGCAGGGCTGGAAGGTGCGTGGCCTGTGATCTCTCCCCCAAAGCCATAAGGACACATCACTGTTAACAGTACTTGGGCTAAGTGCTAGCGGGATCTGTGCACTTCCAGGAGGCTGGCAGCTTTTCAGGCGCCCCCAGCCCAGGGCGAGGGCGGCAAGCAGACCCTGCCCCAAGGCCTGTGGCAGCACTCACCCTCTGGGCTTCCACCCCTGGATGAACCTGGGCTTCCCAATCTCTTGGCTTCTGGGGCCTCTGCCCAGGCCCCATTGTGACTGTGGGGCGGGCCCTCTCTTGCCACCCCTCCCCTCCCCAGATTCCAGGTGGGAGGAGCCAGGCGGGGAATTCTGCTGGGGCACACGCTCTCTTTCCTTGCTGCCCCACCTCAGAGTCTTCTGCTGCTGGGCCTGATCAAGCGGCCCTTGAAATCCCCGGTCTTCTGGTCTCACATCCTCCCCTTTGGGGTTGTTGTGTTCTCTTCATTGTTGTTGTTGTCTTTCAAATTGGAGCCCGTTTTCCATTTTTGGAGGGCGTGTCCCCCTCACTGTGGCAGAATTTCTGGGTGAATGATGATGTCTCTGTATTTAGGGTCTTATTATTTTTTTCTAAACAGAAACAAAAAAAAAAAGCAATTTCTAGTTTATTTCCCTTAACATTTTAGTACTTAGAAAAGCCTCTCTTTTTTTCAGTATTCCAAAATAAAGCTCTCATTCAGTAATTTATTCGTTATCTTATGAAACTGTCTGGAAAGAGATTTTATAAAAGAATAAAACTTTTAAATGAACTTGCCCTCCCTCAGAACATTCTAGTATGGTTTGTTTGGGCTCCTCTCAGTCTCCACCCTCCGACTCCCTTCGGACTCCTTTTCCTCCCTTTGTAACCCAGGGGCCTCAGGCAGCTTCTGTGTTTCCTGGGGACGCTCCATGCCTCCGAGGGGCCCCGATGTGGGGTGGAGGAGCAGCACCACACTACTTTGAGCAGCCATGGATTTCCCCCACGAATCCTGGGAACTGTAGTTTGGCCAGGGCACTCATAGCGGTTGGGAGATCCTCTGAGCTACAGTTTGCATTTTGTAGGTTTTATCTCTGTGAGCAGAACAGGGCGTGGGAGGTTTCTCCTAACAGCTCACGGCACCTTTAACAATCAACGCCAGGAGGCTGTGGTTGAATCTCTCTTTCTGGCCCAGGGGCAGAAAAGGGGCAAGGGCCGACAGTGCCTCCTCTTCCCCGTTGCTCTCTCCCATCCGGCCCTGAGAAGCCGTGTTCCTTCTCCTATCACCAGCCACGTCTTGGGGGGAGCGTCTGCCTTCCTGTCCGTTCTGATAAGGAGTCCCAGCCAAGCAGAAGTGGGCAGCAGGCGCTAGGCCAGGTCAGCCGGATTAAAAATAACTCCTCTCCTGCCCCAGGTCAGGAAGCACTAGGAGGTGTGCAAGAGCAGCAAGTTGGGGGCTGGAGGAGGCAGCCAGAGAAGGCGCAGTGGGCCGCTATCCCACTGGGCAGTGGGGCTCTCTGGGCTGGCTCAGACACCATTTCATGCATTTCTCAACTCCTGAACTGCTGTTCAGCTCAGGTCCTGCTTCTGGGCTTCCTCTTAGGTCCTTGTGGTTGACCATGAGAGCAGGATGCAGGCCTGTGGCTGGGTCCAGCTGAGCCAGACTCCTCTTGCGCTCTCTGCCTGTGTAACAGCAGCTTCACCTTGCCTGACCTTAGCCTGGATTTTTCAGAGCTGCAGCTACACGAACACAAAGGCAGGAGGTAATTGCGCTCCAGCATCATCCAAACCAACCCCTGAGAAGTGAGGATGGGATTTCTGCAGAAATCAGAGCAGCCCTGCCCCAAGGAAGCATTTCTAGCACAATATGAAGCCAATAACTCTTCCCCCCCCCCTTGGTATTCTGCAGTATTCTGCTCCTAAACAAGGAGGCTCTCTTGAGCTGCCAGGGCTGGTTACTGTGTGCAGACAATGCTTTCCCAAGTTTGCTACAGCCAGAGGCTCTCAAAAAGATACCTACTGCCTTGCAGCTGGTCAAGGGAGGCAGAGAAAAGCAGAGTGGGAAGGGTTAAGAGAGTTTTAACTTCACTTTCAGTCCGGGTGACAGCTCTTTAAGCTTGGGCCACCCGTGTCCACCCCTTGAAGGGTCTGTGCCCAGGCTGCTGGAAGTCCAGGTGGGTCGGAAGTCAGCAAGAAACCTTCCCTGTTCTACACGCCCAGCAGCTGGTTGACTGCCTTGCTCCGGGGGCTCCATCAGAGCTGCAGTTGGGGCGGGCAGGGAGAGGATGGAAGGTCCTCCTCACGGGGCAGCGGCTGGGAGGCCTGGTCAGGAAGGGGGCTCTCCTCGCAAGCGGAGAAGGAGCCCCTCCAGGGCCCTCGGGCGGCTCGCGGGCGAGGGTGCCGGAGGGAGGCGTCTTTGGGAGATGCCCCTCGGAAGGGACTCCCCGGCCGGAGCGCGCCCTGCACAGCCCCGAGGCGCCCACGGGAAGGAAAGGGTCCCGGGCTGGCGGGGCGGCTCCTCCTCTTCGCAGCGAGCCAGGACCAGACCGTCGGCGTTGCGGCCGGAGCAGGAGGGCTGGCTTGCTCTCTCGGGCCGGCGCTGCTGGACCGGAGGTAAGCGGGGCGGCGCGGCGGAGGGAAGCGCCCTGTCTAGCCCCCGTCGGGGCTCGCCGGGCTGCGGGAAGGAGGGCGGAGGGCGCCGCGGGCGGCTGGGCTTCGGTCCCGCCGAGGGGGGACCGTTGCCTTTCTTGGGAACTCGCCCCCCCCCCGTGCCGCTGCTCTGCGAAGGGAGCCCGAGAACAGGGGATCGACTCTGCCTCCTTCCCCCGCCCGCAGTGGAGCTGCGCCGCATCCAAGGCCAGGCAAGTCTTCTCCGTCCCTGAAGCGACGACGGTGCCACTAGGCAGCTCCTTCCTCGGGAGTAAGACCCTGTCTGCCGCCCTGCCTGGCGGGCTTTTCTCCCAGGAAAGCGGCGGCCGAGCGAGGATCGCAACTCGGCTGCTCTAGCGCGCGATCCCAAGGCGGAGGCGCCGCCGTCCCGCCTTCCTCGCGCCTCGAGAGCGCAGCTGAGGTATCTGGAGGGGAGACGGTCCGCCCTGCAGGGTCTCTTCCAGGGTCCCCAGGACCTTTTCCCAGCACGGACCAACGCCGCCTGGCCGGTTCCTTGCATTTGCTTGCCCGGGATTATCCGCCCTCCTTCCCCGGAGGCGCGCTTCCCTCCCGCCCTCCCTCCGAGTCCAGGAATTTGCCGCTTGCGACATATTTCCACCGCCCTCGCCGCGAGTTTTCCTCCTGCCTCAAATAAGGTGTTTGTGCTGCTGCTGCTGCTGCTGCCGCGTTTGGGGCATGCCAGGCCGGCTGGAAAGACAAATGCGCCCCCGGAGCAGCAGCGCCGTCCAGCTCCGGGCGGGGAAGGAATGTGTCCGCCGCCGGGATGGATGCCTCGGCCCGCCCTGCTCCTCCCCGTCTCCGGGGCGAGGATCCTCGGGCTGCCCGAGATGGGAAAGAGGCTGCTGGTGCTCCAGGGACCCGGCCTGGCGCAGAGACAGCGAGACTCCTTCGCCTTCCTCCCGCGGCCCGTTTGCGCGGGGCGGCTTTTGAACGCGCAGGCTTCTTTCTGGCTGGGGGCGCCGTGAAGCAAAGCCCCCTCGCCCTCTCTCCTCCTGGCAGGCTCCCCCCTGCTCCTGCCCCCTCCCGCTTTAGCTGCCTGGACAATAGCGCCCCCCCCTGCCCGGCATTTCGCCCCCTCCCGGGCCTGTGGTCTCTCTCCTGGCAAAGGGATGGGCCGCCGGAGTTCGGTGGCAGAGCAGCTGCTCGGCGTGCAGAAGGTCCCGGATTCCCTCCCCGCAGGGCCGAGAGAGGCCCCCGTATCTGAAAGCCCCAAGAGCCACAGTCAGTGCTCGACCTTCCAGAGAAACCTGCAAGCGCGCTGCGAGCCCAGTCGCCCCTCCTGCTCTTGTGACCCCCAGGAAGGGCATGCAGAGCCTTCTTGTTTCGGATCCTGATATAGCTGTACATGCGTGCAGACGCCCCAGACCTGCACCTCACAGGCGGGCTTCTGCTTTCTTACGGAACAGGCCTCTCGCCTTAGCAGCTGCTTGAGAGTGGCCCGTCCGCACCACATCCCGCTTTGCTCTCTTGCGCCATCGCGCAGCAAACGCCGAGTCCAAAAGCTGCTGGGTTTCTGCAGGAAGTGGCGGCCGTGTTGCAGCGCAGCCCGCCGCGCACGAATCGCCGGGCAAGCGCGATCCACAGGCCCCCGGGTCCGCCCTGCGTGCGCGGCCTCCTCCGCCAGACCCCCGCCCCGCTTTCCCCCGGGGGGGGGGATCGGGCGCGTGGAAAGCAGCTCCGGGCGCCTCCGCCCCTTCCCGCCAGGTGTGCCGAGGGCTCCTTCCGCAGGAGGGCCAGGCTCCTCGGCTGCCGGAGCCCCAGGAGGAGGAAGTGGAAGCGATGGTCGCCTGCAGCCGGTGCCTCCCGGAGCTGCGAGGCGCCGAGGGGCCCGGGAGAGCCAGCGCGTGAGTGCGGCGAGGCGGCCGAGGGCTCCGTCTCCTGCAGCCTCGGGTCGCCCCGCGGGGGGAGAGAGAGAGAGAGAGACCCCCCCCCCATGAGGAAGTCGCTCCTCTCTCCCTCGACTAGGCCCGCGGAGAGGACTCGCCCCCGTCCCCCGGCGGGGAGGCCGAGATCTGCGGGGCGGGGGGGGGGGACCTGGGAGATGCCCCTCCCGCGCGCGCACGTGTGGAAGGGCCGTGGGAAAGTGTAGGGCGTCGGGGCTGGAAGCAGACAGGGAATTCCCCGGTGCTGGTGCGGGCGGGGAAGGGCCTCGGTCCCGGCGGAGACACCGATGGGGGCGGAGAGCAGCCCGTCCCTCGCAGAGGCTGACCGCTTCCTTTCCTCTTGCAGCTGATGGCCAAGGATGGAGGGGGCGAGGTCCTTGCCAGTGGTGAGGGGGGGCGCCTAGCCAGAAGCCCCGAGGTGAGTGGGGGCATCCGGGGCTGCTGCCGCCCCTCCCCGTCCCAGCTTGGGGTCCCAGCATGCTCAGTTCACAGAGCCCTTCCTTCAGCCACCAGAGACTTCTGTGGTTCCTGGAAGTTTTAAACATGTCACATCATGTGCTCAGGGTGCTTATTTTCTTTTTAAATCAGGGTTGGCCAAGGGATCGTCCTGGACATGATGTATATTTTGCTCTAGGAAGCTTAGTTTGGTCAGAATGGAGTCTAGGCTTCCAGAGTTAACACTAAATACATTACGTCTGGTAAATGAGCCACCTTAGTCACTAGAGGGCCGTGAAAAATGGTGTCCCTGGCTTTTCAGACTTGTCTACCCACGTACTATCTGAAACCAAAGGGCGCATTGGTTGCAGGATGTGAATTTTTTTCCTGCTCTCTTACCCTACTACCAAGAACCTTGATTAAATTCTAAGACTTACTGGGTCCAGGGCTTTAGGGGAGTCTGGCACCCACAAACACATAACAATATGAATGTCTAAAGAGGTTGGGGAACTTGCAGAAGACCATAAAGCGCTGGGTCCCAAATGGCCTAGTTGCACTACAGTTGGTAGAGTTTAATTACGCCTGGGGGGTGGGTGGCAGGAAAGGGCTGAGACCAGGGTGCCCCCCCCCCCACTGCAGGGGCTGCCCATATGAGTCAGGCAGACTGTGCTGCATTTCCCCAGGACATCTTGTTCTGCTAACACATCGTGGGCTTCAAGGGGACCCAGCCACCTGCTCCCGCTCTGTCTTTGAGGGGGGCTGGTTCTGTTCCACAAGGTCCCGTTCCCCCCCAGCCTGGATGCCCTGAAATCTCTCCCCAGCCCTCACCTCCCTTGCCTTCTGCCCAGCATTCCTGCTGCTGCCACCTACAGTGAACCTTGCCAAGTTCCTCCCCCCACCTTGCACTCAGGGAGCGGGTGCCTTGCACACCAACGGCAGGCAGAATGCGGGGAGTGGACCTGTCAGCTTCTGTGGGGGTCCTGCTGGGGCTGGCAGGTGGGGAGGGGGGCATCCTTTGACCTTGCCCTCCACCCCTGCTCTCTGCAGGAGGCCCTGTGCAGCCTGGACGATGAGGACAATGACGAGGTCTTTGAGACCCCCGACGGCCAAGGCCCACGGCCGGGCTGGACCACGTCAGCCACCTTCCGCCACTGCAGCGTGGATGAGCTTTACGAGCTGCTGGAGAAGCTGGGCAGGTGAGGAGCCAGGAGCACCGGCGGCCGGTGGGAAGAGCAGGGCCGGGAGGGTCTGGGGACAACAGAATGGGTCTTCTGGGCCCAGCCCCCAGTGGGAGAGGCTCCTGCCAGTCAGTGTAGACAGTGCAGAGCTCGATGGCCCCTGCTGCTCGGACCTGACCAAAGGTCTCTTGCTGTGCTCTTATCGTTGCTGCCCTTCTCCTCCTCCTCTCCCCACTCAGCGGGCACTTTGGGGTGGTCAGGCGCTGCCAGGAGCGCTGCACGGGCTCCTTCTATGCCGCCAAGTCTGTGAAGGTGCGGAAGCGAAAGGGGAGCCGCCTGGGCCTGGACCGCGAGCAAGTGGAGCGAGAGGTCTCCATTCTCCAGCAGCTCCAGCACCCCAACATCATGCGCCTCCATGACGTCTTTGCCGGGAAGGGCGAGGTGGTCCTGATTCTGGAGCTGTGAGTGTCGGATGGGAGGGGGCGCTGATTGGGGGCTCCAACTGTGGGACTTGCTTGTGGGGTTCACACTCTGGCTTAGTCTGCTGCAGCAGAAGCCACAAGTTGCCTTGTGGCACCTGAAAAGATTCCTAGCTTTAACAAGGAAACCTCCATGCAAATGACCGCAAAGTGACCTCCAGGCCACAAAAACTCCTTTAACAATAAACCTGTTTGGAAGCCCCCAGGCTATCATCATTTTGCAGGAGGGGCTCAGTTGCACTTCTGGTTTGCACAATTAAGAGTGGAGTCAAAGGGCTCTGTCACCTTTGCACAGCAAATCAACTTTTAAAAATGAATGGGCTGTTCATGGTTTGGAAGGTGGTGGAGCAATGCCTAGAAAAGCATGAGATGAACGAATTACCAAAGGGAAGGCACAGGCACACCCTGTGCCAGGGGAAAGAGTAGAAAGCTAACTGTTTTTGAGACTTCTGTCTCCCAGTTGCTCATAAAACTGGGGGTGCCACTACTATCGGGGGGGGGGCGGACTCCAGGTCTCATGACACCTTTGAGAAGGCTGCAAAATAAACAATATTTTGTAGCGCCCCGTGTTTCTTTCCTCCTCCTAATTCCCAAAGAGGGGCAGCTCAGGGAAGAGGCGGCTTGCCCCGGGACACACGCCGGGCCAGCTGCCCCAAATCCACCCTCCCTCCCCCTCCAGCATCCACGGAGGAGAGCTGTTTGACTTCATCGCAGAGAAGGAGCTTCTGACGGAGACAGAAGCCATCCAGTTCCTGCAGCAGATCCTGCTTGGCCTGAGCTACATGCATTCCCGGCGCATTGCTCACTTTGACCTCAAGGTACGCCAGCCCTGTGAGGGGCTTCCTGGATCTCTGGAGGCTTTTGAGCAACACAGGAGTCTTCTCTGAGGGCGCTCTGGTCCTATCTCCTTCCCTGATCTCTTCTGCAGCCAGAGAACATCATGCTCTTCCAGAAGGATGCCCCCAACCCCCTGATCAAGATCATCGATTTTGGCCTGGCCCAGAAGCTCGAGGAAGGCGTGACCTTCAAAAGTTTGTGTGGGACTCCCCAGTACATTGGTAAGAGGGCGGAGCAAGCTGGGGTCCTCTCCTGTCCCAGGGCCCCCGGCGGAGGAATCTCCCCTGCCCTCAACCAGCAGCTCAGCCCCTGCTGGGGACCGGGGTGGACTTGGCCACAGCAGAGAAAATGTTGCTGTTAGTTGTCAGACTTCTTAGTTGCTTCTTACACAAAAAAATCTCCAAGCGACTTAACAACACCTTTAAAAGCTTAAGCATGCCTGATAAAAGAGACACATTCTCCTCACAGAAACACCTGCAGTTACTGAAAACAAATGTTTGGGCAGCGAAGCGAGAGTGTCCCAAAGGGCGTCCCGTTTCTTGCCTGCTGCCTCCTCCCAGACCCTTCCCCACAAAGGCAGCGCAGCCATGAGCTCCAGAGGGTAAGGGCAGCGCAGCCATGAGCTCCAGAGGGTAAGGGCAGTGCTGCTCATGAGCTCCAGAGGGTAAGGGCAGTGCTGCGCATGAGCTCCAGAGGGTAAGGGCAGTGCTGCTCATGAGCTCCAGCTGCCATCAGCCCCAGCCAGGGAGCAGGGCGGGGGTTTAGTCCTGTGACATTGTCTAGAGCAGGGAAGCCAAGACCAGTCGGGGGTGGGCTTGGGCTCCCAGCAGCCAAGAGTTAAGGGTGGACATGGTGGAGGAGTTTGGGTTTGGAGGGGCTCCTTTTTAAAGCTGAAGATAATAAATCCAGGAGGAGGTTAGGCAGCACCGAGGCTGGGGTGGCTCTCGGGGGCCCGAAGGCCAGGGAGGTGTCCTGTCTCTCTGCTTTAATGGGAACCCCGTTTTGGTTTCTCAGCGCTGACACCGTTTTGCCTATTTCTTCTTCCTCAGCTCCTGAAGTGATCAACTATGAGGCTCTGAGCACAGCAACGGACATGTGGTAAGAAGCGGTAGCAAGTGTGTGTGTGAGAGAGAGAGACTCTGTGCCAACATCCTTCATGCCCTTGGGTGGCTGGGGCAGGTGGGGGAAGAGCGAGCGACTGGGGGAGTGAGCAGGACCCTCCAGGAAGTGCTCACATGCCAGACTCAGGCCTCCAAAGCACCACAGGAAAAAAGGTGCACAAGCTAAGCTCATGTTGGGTTTGTGTTTTACCTGTCTAATGTAAAGACAGCCACCCACACCCACCACCGGGCTGAGGCCTTCCTCCAGTCCCACCAGTCCTCCCTGAGTCTTCCCTCTGTCTGTTTGGGGTGGCCCACCCCACAGCCCTCCCGCCCTCCGCGCTGGATTTTGCATGCCCACCCAGTCCTCAGGTGTGTCCTGTCAAGGAAGGTACTTGCTGGGTGCTCCCTTCAGCTTCTCTCTCTCTCCCTTTTTCTGCCAGGAGCATCGGCGTGATTACCTACATCTTGTGAGTACCTTGAGACTCCCTGTATTTGAGGCTGGGGGGTGGGGGGTGGGCAGTGCTGGTGATGGCAGTGCAGGGCCTCAGAATTACTTACGCCTAGGATGCATTTTAATTCATTAAAAATTTAATTCGTCCTCAGAGGAAAAGAACAATTAGAAAATACTTTTTAAAATGGTGCTAAAGACAATGACTCCCTGTCGTCTCAGGCCTTTGATGACCTGAATGGCTTGATTCCAAAATCTGGTTTCAAGGTCTGGCGTTGCTGCTTTGCTGCTCTCCTCCTGGCCATGGGTTTGTATTGGATCCCACCCCCTTTTGTGTTGTTTGGTATGTTTTCATGGCACCTTTACTGGAAGCTCTCCTGCGATGACAACGTAATGAAGGGCAGTCTATAAATAAATAAAGGAAGCTGCGTCTTCCCAAATGCCCCTCCGTTCTGCAGGCTGCCAGCATTGCAGGAGCAATGGAGGAAATGGTACCTGGAGGGCAGAAGATCTCCCCACTTTATTGATCCTCATTGGCTACTTTCCGTAGCTGGTTTTTTTAGGACATTTGTTGATTTTGCACAAGGCTCCTTCCGTAAGTGCAAGCTCCCTTGGAAGAATTCCGGTTTTTAAATAATTCTTAAATGATTGCGCACACGCCCACCCATGCTTGTCTGCTCTGAATAATGCCTGCTTGATCCCCGCCGTGAGGTTTCCTTTTGATCCTACCCTCTCTGCCCTTTGCAGACTGAGCGGCATGTCTCCCTTCCAGGGAGAGACGGACGCAGAGACCCTGACCAGTGTCGTCTCCGGCACCTACGAGTTTGAGGACAAGTACTTCAGCCAAACATCGGAGCTGGCCAAGGACTTCATCCGGCAGCTGTTGGTGAAGGAGCCTGGGTAATGGCCCACCAGGGTGAATCTCTCCGGTTCTCAGTTTTCCTGTCTTAAATTCAGTTCTCCACATTTCAACAGCAATCTGCAATGAAAAAAAGCCCTCCTCATCAGCATTTTGGGATGAATTTCTCCTAATGGACACATTTTGCAATGCTTCCATAATGCATTTTTTGTGTCTTACTTTTACTAATATGTGTGTTTTTAATGAACACATGACTTGGCTGGAAGCTGCATTCAGAGGAGTGCAAATTTTGAAGGGTGACTACCTTTTGCTCCTCAAATTGTTCTGGGAAGTGCAAACAAGGGAGGTTTGCCTTTGAGATTCCCCCCTCCGTCTCTCCCTCCTGGTGGGACCTTGGCTCAGTCCCCAGAGGGATTCTCCTGCAAGCCTCCCTCTCTCCCCTCCAGCGGGGAAACGACAGAAAGTCAGGTGTGCGTTTCTCCCTCTGTGTTTCAGAGACCGAATGTCGGCCGAGGAATGCCTCCTCCACCCCTGGATCAAGGTCAGAGCCTGGGAGGGGAGGCTGGCTGGCTGGGGAAGCTGCCTTAGACTGAGCCAGACCTTCGGGATCTGTCCTTCAGCTCTTGGCTGAGATTTACGGGACCCCTCCTAGGTTTCTTCTCTGCCCCCATCCTGGCCTGTACTGATGGGGGAGGGGAGGCAGGAGGATTTTGGCAATGGGCAGAGTTGCAGGTGCCTGTTTTTTCCAGCCCCTGACCCGGAAGCAGGTTGCGAACCGAAGCCGCTCCTCCATCAACATGAAGAACTTCCGCAAGTTCAATGCTCGCCGGAAGTGGAAGGTAAATTGAGCAGCCCCCCCCCGCCTGCACCCTCAAAGCCAGTCAGCAAAAAGAAGCCGGAGGGTGCGGGACACCTGTCCCTTGGCAGTGGGGGTGCCCTACTCTGATCTGAACCATTATTATTATTATTATTATTAAAGTTTCATTTATGAATTGCTTCCTATGAGGCACTTGAAGTTATTTGCAGTGAAACAAAAGCCTATCTAAAAACAGTTGCTTGCACACATGAAAACAATTCAAAAATCAAAAGAGTAATTGCATACAGTTGTGCCTTGCGACTCGAACGATTTGGGTCCCAAACGCCGCAAATCTGGAAGTGAGCGTTCCGGTTTGCGAAGGTTCTTTGGAAGCTGAACATCTGACGGGGCTTCCGCAGCTTCCGATTGAGCACAAGAAGCTCCTGCAGCCAATCGGAAGATGTGCCTTAGTTTTTCAATGTTTTCGGAAGTCAAATGGACTTCGGGAACGGATTCCATTTGAGAACCAAAGTATGACTGTATTTAAGCCCAGTTTCAAATCCAGGGCCAATCCCAACAGCTCACCATCTCCCCTTCAGAGGCTTTTTGAAAGCGACACCTGTGGGCTGTGAGGGAGGGGCGCAAGGTCTTCCTGCGAGAGGCTCTGTGCGCCTCATCTCTGCATTTCCTCTCCAGCTCTCCTACAACATGGTGTCGGCCTGCAACCGCCTCTGCCGGATGGGCCTCCTGTGCCAGCAGAAACGCGACGAGGAGAACTTGGTGAGTGCCCTTTCCTGGGCGATGGCCTCCTTGCCCTGCTTCTCAACTCCTGAGGAAGAGGAGGGGCTGGGCCGGGGACCCTCCCCTGCCCCTGCCCCCCACGTCTTCCCTCCCAAGCCCCCCTGGCCCGGCTTTCATCCCCTTCACTCCGCCCTCCTCTGCCCCCCAAACAGCGCGGCTGTGAGAGCGACCAGGAGGGGGAGGCCAGCAGCCCCGTCACCCTCTTCCGCAGGCGAAGGAGCAGCTGCTCGTGATCAGGGACACCGGGAGGCAGCCGGCTCTTCCAGCCCCATCCGTTCACCACCCAGGAGGGTGCGGCACAGCATCCCGGGCTGCTCCAGCCTTCGACACCCAGCCCACGGTTGCTGCAATGTGGACAGGGAAGGGGCCTGCTGGGAGGCAGCCCAGCATTAAATGCCTGCGTTGCCCCACACTCCTGCTGTGCCAAGAGGGGGGGGGGCTCCCACTGTGGGCGGGAGACAGCTCTCTCTCTGCCCCCAGCACCCTGGGGCTTGGCGATTTGGTCAGATGGCTTCCAGCAGAGGGCCTTCTTAAAAAAAATGCTTTGTATGTATGTTTGCTTTTCGGGAGCGGGAGATTCACTTCCCAACTATTTCTGACCTACTTGGGGAACAGAACTCCACTCACCCCCCCACTACCCATCCCTTCCTCCAAGAATTCGTGACCGAAAAGGGTCCCTGGTCCCTTTTTCATAACGTGCAGAGCGTTAATGACATCTATACAAGCAAAGAAATGAAACATCTGTGTCTTCCTGCTCGCCTGCTTTTTGTTTTTGCTGAATTTGGTTCAAGTTAAAAGGTCAAGTTAAAAGGTCAAGCAGATCAACGACTGCTTCACAAAGGGGTTTGTGAGTGATTCCCAAGGATTCAGGTGTCCCCTCTTTCTAGGATATCATGAAGGGACTGTAGAAAAGTTCTTTCCTCTCTCTCTCTCAGCACCTATAATCTCCCACCCACACAGTCTGCACTGGGGAAAAAGTAATATCTGCCCACCTTGCAGAGATGCTGCCACGAGGGTTCGGGGGCCACCCTGTAGTTTAACTAGTTCAGCATAGAAAGCTGCCATTGGGCTTCCTCTAGCTCAGTGTTGCCTGCACTGACTGGCAGCAGTGGCCTGCCCAGGTTTCAGATGAGAAGCCTTTTCCACCGGCACCTGGAGATGCCCTGCCCCTGAGCCGCGGTGGTCCTTCCCAAGCCAAGCGACACGTTGCTGCCCCCCCCCCACTGCTGCCGAGGTGGGAGAGGCCGAGGGGGCCATGAGCCCAGCAGGGCAAAGCACCTGGCTCTGTCCTCTTCCCAGAGTTGTGTTGTTTAGTCGTTTAGTCATGTCCGACTCTTCGTGACCCCGTGGACCAGAGCACGCCAGGCACTCCTGTCTTCATGTCTGTTGCCTTTGTCCATGGAGTTTTCTTGACAGGGATACTGGAGTGGCTTGCCGGTTCCTGCTCCAGGTGGATCACGTTTGGTCAAAACTCTCCACTATGACCTGTCCATCTTTGGTGGCCCTGCACGGCATAGCTCATAGCTTCTCTGAGTTATTCAAGCCCCTTCGCCACGGCCAGGCAGTGATCCATGAAGGGGCTTCCCAGAGTAGACAGCAGATAAAAATCATTCTGGAGGCTGCAGTGGACAGAATTGGCCAGCAGGGGGCACCACAATGCAAGGACTGAGACCATGGGGAGGGAGGTCAGGGAGGGCCAGTGTGAAGAGTTTAGGGTGGTTTTTGTGGGGTGGAGTAAAAAGGGTCTTCTTGTGGTCAGCAGAGGGTGCTCCAGTATATAAGGACTCTGGTCTTCTAGATATTCAGACACACACTTTCATACTCGTGGGTTTGCGTGGTGGAAAGAATTGTAAAAAGTATTACCAACATGGTGAATTGTTTCTGTTAACTATGCAGCTATCACTGTTTGTCATGCCCTGTGTTTCATTTCCTCTGACCCCACTGTTTACAACTCCGCCACCACTTTGATGCCGCTTTGTTTGATATATTTTGTATGTCTTAAATTTTCGTACACCACTTGTGACTTTACTGGACAGCTGACGGTTTTGCACAAGGCCTACGCGGACCACAAAAGTTTATTATGCCATAATAAATTTGCTAGTCTTTAAAGTGCCGCAAGATTCTTCTGTTCCTTTTGCTTTGGGGCGGAGGGCCTCCTCCTCCTCCTCTTTGGCAAGCGATTGCACTTCCTCTCCCGTCCGCTGCTCTGGAGCCTCTTTTCTTTTCTTTTTTTATAAGATATTTATTAAGATTTTATAGTTACAATATTTCTGTAAATAGTCTTCAAATTTCTTCCAAACTTCTTTCACCAACTCTTCTCCCTGGTTTCGGATTCTGCCAGTCATTTCCGCCAGTTCCATATAGTCAATCACCTTCATCTGCCATTCTTCCAGAGTGGGTAAATCTTGTGTCTTCCAGTACTTTGCAATGAGTATTCTTGCTGCTGTTATAGCATACATAAAAAAAGTTCTATCCTTCTTTGACACCAATTGGCCGACTATGCCCAGGAGAAAGGCCTCTGGTTTCTTCAAGAAAGTATATTTAAATACTTTTTTCAATTCATTATAGATCATCTCCCAGAAAGCCTTAATCCTTGGGCACGTCCACCAAAGGTGAAAGAATGTACCTTCAGTTTCTTTACATTTCCAACATTTGTTATCGGGCAAATGATAGATTTTTGCAAGCTTGACTGGGGTCATGTACCACCTGTATACCATTTTCATAATATTCTCTCTGCCATTGCCGCCGTCCTGGTGCGTGACTCTGGCACAAGGCTTGTGACCTGCCTGCTTGTGTTTGTGGAAGTGCCCTCTGGAGCAGGGCAGGGGAAGAGACTTGCTTGCAATGTTGCACTTGGCCAAGACGACTCTCCACATGCGCACACCAGGAGGCCTCTGGCGAGAGCCCTCCTTTGTCAGTTCTTGCACATCATGTGCGCCAACTGAGCACGAAGGCCAGCGGGAGAGGGAGTGTGCGCATCGTGCAATATATATTTGCACATAGTTTTAAAGAGCACAAGTCATCACAGACGCCACGCTTACTTCAATGCAGGACTGACCTTTGGGGATGCAGGATTTTTGTGTGGCCTGTTCATTGTTTCAGCTTTGGCTGCCTAGATTTTGGCAAAGGCTGTCCAGGGATTAAAGTGTTTGTATGATCTGTCAAGTTGTGCCTGAATGATTATCATCTGCTCTGTGGCTCGTTACTTAGCCAATTGCCTGGATACTTCACAGGCAACCTGTTTTGCCAGGGGTGAACTGTTTGAAATCATTACCTAAAGTCCTTAATTGAGCAAGTTGAAAAGGCTGGCTTTTGGAAAGCCACGGTGAGACAGGGAGCGACTAAACAGCCACCTGATTACTAGCGTGGCAGCTGAAGCCAAGGGGTGGGACTCCCTCATCATGTTGAATAATCCAACGCCTTTTCTGTTTCGAGCTGTCAGTCATGCCCTCAGTCTTGACGAAAGCAAGTTGGGCAGCCCTTATGGGTGCAATTCAAGGTAGCAGCTTTAATTTTACAGATTTGAAAACTATTTTACAGCCAGCAGGTGAAGCACAAAAGATTTGAGATTGTGCACACACGACACATTTAGAGCACATGACTTCCTACTAAAGAATTCTAGGAACTGTGGTATGTTGTGGGTGCTGGGAATTGTAGTTCTGTGACTGCAGTTCCCAGGGTTCTTGGAGTGGGTGGGAGCAAAAATGCACTTTAAAGGTGTAGCGCTTTAAATCTAATAGAAGCCAAACTTGACAACATAACCTAGTGGCTGAAGGGCCAGGAACCCTAACCTTAAAGTCCCACCTGTGGTCTCCAGCAGGCTGTTACCTTCCTCCAGTTTTAGTGAAGAAAGGAGCAAACAGAGTTTATAATGAAACCCAACTTTGTGTAGAAAACTAACAAGCCTGTTTGCAAAATGAACCCCAAGCCTGATGCCTGTAAAAAGGAAAAACTTTCTTTCTGCAAAGTTTGCAGTTCATGAAGGGGTGAATGAGAGTTTACTTTGACCGGACTCTGACTGGTTGAAAAGTCAGCAGTTGGCAAGGTTTAGTTGTAAGGAAGCCACAAGCGACATTATCTTTAAAATTTGGAATCTGCTAAGGCTTGTTAATGAGGAGGATTTGTGTGATCTTTTACCTTGAATGCAAAAATAGAATTCCTCTCCTGAGCATCTGAATTTGGTATCTTCTAAATTGGTATCTTCCAAATGTAGGGAGGGGGCACCTGTGGGGCCATTGAGAGGTTTCTGGACTACAACTCCCATAATCCCAGAGCTGGGAGTCCCAGTAGTGTCTGGAGGCCTGCAAGTGCCCATTAAAGTTAGGACATCTCTGCCTTAGGTAGAGAAATCCCAATAGTAAGGATAGTGTTGTACCTTTTATAATTTAGTGTGTGTGTTTAAAGGATTATTTATCCTGCTCTTCCATCACAAATGCTCCCCCAGTGGCTTACAAATTACTTTAAAAACATAAAGACAGTTCCTGCTCTCAGACATACAATCTAAAAACATGACAGAAAAGGAAAATGGTTTGAGAAGGAAGAGGAAATGAGTACCATGTGACTCAGCCATTCAGGCGACCGACAGAAACCTCATGTGATCTACTGAGCTAACTTAGCTGCAGAGCCAACCTCTGGGAGGGATCTGAGTGGGGATACTGGGGAGGGCAGAGGGGCAGGGCTGGGTTGGTGCTTGCAGTGTAGAGTCCCCCTGAGCACGTGCAGAGTGCATTGAACGGGGGAGTCCCCCCGTTTAGGGATTAGAGGAAAGGCTAAGGCATCCAATTGTTGCCTAGGGGGCAGCAAGGTTGGCTGGAGAAGCAGAGAGCGGTCCCTGTCCTTGGAACAAATCTTAGCTCCACCTGTGAAATGGGGACTTTCTTCTGCTCTGTGCTCTAGATAGAAGAAGAAGGAAATCTCCTCCCCGAAAATGTTGGATAAGGAACGTGCGTAGCTGCCTTACACATACTGCATCGGAGCCAAGGTCCATCTAGCTCCCCGTTGTCTACACACTTTCTGGCAGCCGCGGCTTTCAGGCAGGGCATCTCCCCCGCGGAGATGGTGCCAGTGGGGACCTGGGCTCTGCATGCCAAGCAGCTGCTCTGCCCCTGAGCTTCCGCCCTTCCTCCTGCCAGTTAGTGCAGCGGATCTTCTGCCCCCCCCCCCAGTTTCCTGCAATGATTCCCCCTCTGTTCCTCTTTCATTGGCGCCCCTTTTGAGCCCCGCTCTTCTCGCCGTCTCCCCCACCCCCCTGATTGCCCCCCACTTTCTCTCCCTCCAGCGGCTGCTCCTCACTCCTTTCCTTATTTCCCAAACAAGAAAGGGAAGCCAGTTCCTCCGTCCAACCTCATCTTGCTCCAGTTGTCAGGCTAAATATTTTGAAGTAACAACCGAAAACAAACTGCTGGAACCGGCCCAGTTCTGGCTCTCCAGCCCTCGAGCAAGAGGCGGGCTGCTTCTCTCTCCCCCCCCCCCCAACCCCAAGGGGCAAGCCGTGCTGGTGTGCAAAAGGTCCTGTGCTGCCTGTGGAAGAGAGACCGGCTGGCTCCGCCCCTGAGCCGCTGCCCTGGCGGGGATGTGCCCGCGCTCCCTCCTTTCCCGGTGCCCAGGGGCCGGAGTCCCAAGGGGGCCAGAGGCTTCTGGGCTGCAGGATGGAGAGCAGCCGCCGCCGCCCCCGGGAGGGACCAGCCAGAGCCCAGGGGCTGCTGCTCACCCCTTTGCTGTGGACCTGACCCTCTGTGGCGGGAGGGGGCTCTCTACCCTCCCATGAAAGAGAAACCCCGGCCTCTTGTGATTGAGAGTGGAGCCCAGCCAACGCCCCCCCCATGTTGCCCCCTCCTCTCCTCCTTTGCCCTCCAGAACTGGGTTGTTCATGGACCATGGAGCGGAAGGTGAAAGGAGGGAGCCCCGCTCTCGCCTCCTGGCCGGCCAAGGAAGCCCTGCTCATCCTTTGCCTCTTCTGGCTGGCTCCGCCTGAACCCGTGGCAGCAGAAAGTAAGTGCCTCCTGCGCTGGGCAGCTGCTGGGTCTCTGGGGGGGGGGTGCAGAAGTGCTTTGCGGGGGGGGGGAGTGGTGCCCAGGTGGTGCTTTGCTGCAGACTCAACTCTCTCCCCCCTCCCCAAGGCGTCAGCCCAGGTAGGAAGAAGCCTTCGACTTGCTCACTTCACCAAGCGCCCTGCAAATTGGCCCAGAGCAGAGTTTGGAGATCTCAGATTCCGCGCTCAAGAGTTGGCCGGGACAGACAAACACCCCCCCCCCCGGACACTTCCAGGCGGGACTATGGCAGATAAAGGCCGGGTGGCCGGGGGTTGTTGTTCGCAGCATGTCTCTTATGGGCAGCTGGGTGGTGCGGGGGTGCTGAGAGCCCCCCGGGCTGACTGGGCCCCGCATTTGAGGGGCTTGTCTGAGGGGGGAAAGAGCTTCCCTTTGGAGCGTGTTAATTATTGTAATAAAGGATCTCACTGGGCAAGAGCTCCTGGTATTTAACCCATCAGTTGTCCTGGTCCGCTTATTAAGAATGATGTAAGGCAGGAAAACTCTTGACTGATAAACTAATTGCAGCTAGAATTAAAACTCCGCAAAAAACACACGAGAGCAGTTACAAAGCCCTCTGCTGGTGGTGAAACTAGCTCTCTGGATAAGATTTAAGAGAGGAAGAAAATGTTTGACTCATGTTGTCTTGAGTGTGTTCATATTTCTGCGTGTTTTGTTTTTAAATAGGTGATTTGGCCAAGGGAGAGTCTCATTTACTGATGTGTTTATCGTGTGTGTTGGCTGCTAGAAGGGAGAATTACTTTGTGTGTTTGTTTTATTGGTCTTCGCTGAGCATAAGTATTTATTTTTTTCCTTTGGGGAAATTCAATAAAAAGTCTGCATCTGTACTGGAATTGTTTAAGCACCTCTAAAATATATATTTAAAACAATAAACTGTTTGCTTCTTGCTTGCTGCCTGGGCTCCTTGGGAAGAAAGGGTGAATGAATGAATGAATGAATGAATGAATGAATGAAAAACTTTGGGCACCTTAGAGACGCCACCCATTTATTATGGCCTAAGCTTTCATGGGCAACAGTCTACTTTGTCAGATGTGAGCGGACTGTAATCCACAAGTGCACTTATGCCAGACTTTGGCAACCTAGTCACACAATATTTCTCTAACTTGGGTCTCCAGCTGTTATAGGACTACAGCCCTTGGCGTCTACCTACCTGTGCTGTTGTGGATAAAGTGAGGACAGCAGGTGTGTGAGGGAACAGGGACCCAAGTATCTTGTGTAAACTGGCCGGATTTATAGGCCAGGCACACAAAAGTAACTTTCTCTGTTGGCAAACAGAGCAGAACCAAAACACAGAGGTTCTTGCAAAGCAGGTTGTGTTTGGCTCAACTGAGGGAAGAATTTGCCCCACATAAGAGGGGAAACCACCCCTCAGTCCCCAGCCCATTGAGTCAGGAGCAAAAGGTTGGAGGAACAGATGATCTGATGCTAGTAAGTGGCAGCAGGGGTCCCTGGAAACCGGCAGTTGTGGGGATTTAACAAGACCCCCAGAGAGGGATCCCGGGGCATTGCTGCTGTGAGCAGAATGGCAGAATCCAGGCTATGTGGCTCTTAAGCCCCCCAGGACCATCAGGATTCACAGAGCTGCGAACTGGAAACTTACCCTGCTCTTCCCAGCCCTGCTTGAGTCGACTGGTGTATAATGAGGTCAACCCAAGCTCCTCTTCCCACTTGTGTTGCCCAGAAATTGGTATTATTCAAAGGCAATTGCTCCCTCTGGCAATGAAGGCAGCACACAGCCATCATGCCTAGCCTCCCTGAATACAGTGGTACCTCGGGTTACGGACGCTTCAGGTTACAGACTCCGCTAACACAGAAATAGTACCTCGGGTTAAGAACTTTGCTTCAGGATGAGAACAGAAATTGCGCGGCGGCAGCAGGAAGCCCCATTAGCTAAAGTGGTGCTTCAGGTTAAGAACAGTTTCAGGTTAAGAACGGACCTCCGGAACGAATTAAGTACTTAACCCGAGGTACCACTGTATGTCTAATCCCCTTTTACAACTGTTGGCCATAACTTCCTCTTGTTGGAGAGAGTTCTGTGATTTAACTGCGCTCTGTGCAAAGAAGTCCTTCGTTTTGTCAAACCTAAATGTTCCAATAATCAGTTTCATTGGGTGTTCACAAGTTAAAGACTCCCTGCCTGAAACCCTGGGGAGCTGCTGCTGGCCAGGGCAGATATTGCTGTACTAAATGGGCCCCAGTGATCTGACCAGGGCCGGATTGAGGTTTGATGAGGCCCTCAGCTCCTGAAGGTAATGGGGCCCTTTATATGTCCAGCTGTCCTTTGTCAACAACAAATTGTCGCTGTTTTTCGTGTTGAATATATACTATATGGTAATTTACGGACCTAATAGGTATCTAAAGCCATTTGCACATGCAGAATGTAGACACCCTATATATAGAAAGGAGCAAACCAGTGATATTTTAGGGAGCAAGCGGGGCCCATTACTTACACCATAGGAGCCCACACAACACAAAACACTGTTCCTGTATGTAATTTAATTTTATTTGTTTTTATCATATTTTGGAAATGTACATCCATTTTTTCCCTTTAAGTTTTCTGGGGTCCCCCAAGAGAGTGGGCCCCTAAGCTATAGCTTGTTTAGCTTATACGTAAATCCGGCACTGGGTCTGACGTGTTGCAAGGCAGCTTCCTCTGTCCCTAGATCCTGCTGCCTGAGAGAGCCTTTGGTGGGGAGAAGGCACTTCCTGTGCCCCTTTGCTGGATTCCAGGGGCATAAAGGACTGCAGGGAGGGGAGTCACAGGAGGCCTGGGTGGCAACTCTCGAGGCAGCAACAGGAGAGCCCTAGACCAGAGATGAGTCTTTGTGTGTTGGTGGGGTGGGGGGCAGCTTCCAGCTAACTCCAGGTGGGAAAGGCAGGAATGGAGACATGGAAGAGGAGGCTGACCCTTGCCCTAATGGGGCCAGCTGGCCAGGAGGATCACCTTGGGGTCCAGCCAGCATCTGCCCGCCAGGCTGCCCAGGTGGCCTCCCTTTGTTAACATGGTGCTGGTTTTGCCTTGGAAAGCTCAAAGCAGCTCATGCCCCAAGCACTACAATTTTAGCTAAGGAGAAGCCCCCACCCCGTCCCCACCAGCCCACTGGGATGGTGGTGTTTAACTGAGAAAGCTGGCTGAAAACCTTGCCCTACCATTAGGCAGAGTGAGGCGGCTGGTGCTGAGGTGTTGGGAGGACAAAGCTGTGGACTCTCTGTAGCTGGTCAATCAAAGTCATGATGGTCTTTACCAGATCACAGGCACCCCAGTATAGGGAGAAGGCTGCTTTCTTCTGAGTCAGACCATTGGTCTGCCTGGTTCAGTACTGGCTACACTTTGTGGCCGTGGCTTTCCAGGGTTTCACACTCAGGGTCCTCTCCCAGCTCTGCCTGGCAATGCCAGAGGGAATCGGACCTGGGACCTTCTGCATGCCAAGCAGCTGTTCCACTGCTGAGCTCCTGTCACTCACAAAAACCCACATCTGAAGAGAGGTGATTGCGGCTTCTAGTCCACTGTGCCAGCAAGTGCCTCTGTTCTAGGCATGAGCTTGCCTTGTCCAGCCATCTTTCTCCCGGCTCCCTGGGCAAGCCAGAGTCCCGGCTGGCGCCTGGTGGTCTCTGAGGGGAGCTGGTCCCCCTTCGCTCCCCTTCCCTTGTGCCTCCCGAGAGCTCCAGCCTGGTCCTCTCTTGTTGCCAGGTGGAGTGTTTGGGGTTTGAAGTTTGCGTTTACAGAATTTAGCCCCGGTGTTTATAGTAAATGTCAGTTTGGACTGAAACGTTGCTCTGGAGGTGATAATTTGGCTTCAGGTTTCACATACACACACCAAGAGAGAGGAGCATGGCAGCAGCAGCGGCAGCAGAACCGTCACGCCAAGACAGGGGCTCCTTTGCTGCCCTTTGCAGCCACGGGGAGACGGACTTCGGAGCAGGTTGTCTATTTCTGCATGTTCCTGGGGAAGCCTTTTACATGAAGGGGGTGGTGACCAGGGCTTTTTGTCAGCCGGAACTCCATTCTGGCACCTCTCAGGTGGGCGCCATTTGCCATTCTAAGAGAATGAGAGAGTTCCAGCACCTCTTTTTTCTAGAAAAATAGCACTGGTGGTGCCTATTGGGGACGGGGCAGCATCCTTTGAGTGCCCCCACTACCACCTGGGGCAGGCGATTTGCAGCCCGTCCTGAGGCCTTGCTGACTTGCTCCAGCTCAGGGCCAAGAGCGCCTCAAGCTCTTTCACAATGGCCCCTCACCTCCCAAGCACCACCCTTCCCTTGCCATTTTGACAAGCAAAGCTGGAGGATCGCTCCCCGGTTCTCCTCACAGCCCCCCCCCCGAGTGTTTTGTCATACTTAGCAAACACTGAGATATCAAAATACTGTGAGCAAATATTTCCCGTGGCTATTCAGACCTTCTGGAACAGAAACGGAACTGTTTAAACAGGTGATCAAACAGGGCTTTTCCCCTGGACATGATGCCTGAGCGCAGCGCCTTCTCCTCCACATCTCTCTGGGCTGCTCCTCTTGTGCCTTTGCTGAGCATTGTAAGGCATGTACCACAAACGTACCATTAGCTGGAGAAAGGAAGCAGCAAGTTTGGGCAGGTGCCAGATTCTCCTTTTGTGAAAGATGGAAGCTGAGCATTTGGGAAGCTGCAGCCCCCTCGCCAGGAAGCCAGGAAGCCCCTCTCAGGACCATTCGTTTCCCAGCCACTCGTAGTCGTCTGGACAGCAAAGCAACTGGGGAGCTTTTTCAGGGAGAGTTCAAAGAGCCACCAGTTCATTTTTTTTAATAGATATTTATTAAGTATTTTCCATTTCAATACATTAAAAAACCAAAAAGAAAAAACAAAAAAAGAAAACATATACAGTTTACAATCCTTATTTTTCTATAACATATTTCCCTGACTTCCCCACACCTCCCCTTCTTATATTCCAATTCAAATTGTTAATTCAACAAGTTCTTATCCCCAATTTTTAACCTTTTTATATTTAGTTCAATTTAAAAAACCATTTTACAACATCAAAATTTATACATCAATGCTCATTCTTAAATCTTAAATCCCTTTTCTAAAGTCGACCCAAATTCCCTTCCACGAATTCCCCACTTTTCATACTAATAACAAAACAGAATAAAAAGAAAAAAGACGGATTATAATTATGCACCCTTTGGATCCCTAAACCCCACCCCGTCCCCTTTCCCGGTTTCAATCCCCCACAAATGTCCATCAGTCTTAATCTGCTATCAGCCTGTAGATCTCACGTCCGAGGCCCTTAATTGTCCCTCAGTTCCTCTCTGTCGGTTTTTTTGATAGTCCTTAATATTAAACACCAGATCTCGGAGACACTCTGGCCCGATAGGGACAATGTTTCTTCCAGCCAGACCTCCATACTTAAAAGTGGAGCCCAAATCTTGTTTCTTACTCCTTTCAAGTCCAAATGTCCCCAAAGCTCCAACTTTCACCTTAATCAAATTTGTAATCCTTGGGTCTTCAGATCTCCACATAAGGAGATCTCTCCATTCTTCAATCTCGAGCTCGGACCAGATTTTCATCATCAAGTTCTTATTTTCCTTTATAACCATCATGTCAGGCCTCTGGCTCTCCTTTGTCATCTGCAACATTACATCTCCTTCCTTTTCCTCAGAAGCAACATGTATCTCTTTCTCCACACTCTCAAAGTTCTCAAATTTCTCCTCTTGTCCAGCTGCATGAACTTCCTGGATCAAGTCCTTATCAAATTCAATGAATTTGTTTACTGTTAAGTCCAGAGTTGCAACGTTGGTAGCCAAAACATCAATTTGGCCTTGTAACTTTCCCAAGAGAAAAAAACCTCTGTCCAATTTAGCTCGAATTTTCCCTCCTTCAGCCATTCTTGTAATGTCCCAAAAACCCCTCTAGAGGGATTTTGGTTACTTAGTATTCCTTCCAGTTCAAATCCAAAAATCAAGTTAGTTTGTATCAGTTTTTCCTTATTTTCAACAAAATATAGCCAAATTGTAACAAATATAACCAGCAGAGACAATAGAAAACAAAGTTCTCTTTTCCTGTCTTGACAGCTAATTTGACAGCTGTCAAACCCTTCAATATCTCTTCAACAGGCTCTCTCGCGGATCACTCCCGGGTCCGGGGGGGGGGTGGCACTTCAGCTCCCAAAATTAGCTCTTATCCTCCAGTAAGATTACTTAAACTGCCAAATCGTGAAATTAATGTCTTTACCCAATAAAAAAGAAAAAATCCTCTCGACCTTAGTTAGCTGGTCCGTGCTTTAGATTATATACAAGACGGGGAGACGGACTTCCTGTTTGCGACTTCCCCGATCGTGCCTAATTAAAAATAATAATAATAATAAAAATTCTTTACAAATTCAATTTCCGTACTACTCATGGGTTGCTGCTTTAAAATCCAATTGTTCACAAGAAGAAGTCAGCGCTCTCCGACCATGGCATGCGGCTTCACTCTGCAGGAGAAGCAGTCCGACTCTCAGCACCGCGGCACTCACCCCGTCCCCCGTTCCGAAGCCTTTAAAAAGGCTCCTTCGCGGGTCGGGGGGGCGCAAATGGTGCCCGCCGAGTCACCAGGTTCACAGGCTGCACCGCCTGTGATTTTTATTTTTTTTTATATAAAATTTTTATTAGTTTTACAAAAGTTTTTATAACAAACAAACATAAAAGAAAGACAAACAAACAAACAAATATAATTTCAAAATGTCCTTTCATAGACTTCTTTCCTCGGACTTCCCCATACCTCCCCTTTCTGCATCCTCATGTCCAAATTTTTATAGCAACTTATAAGTGTTTTTTCCCATCCTAATTCATCATAGTCCTTTCTTAATCTGATCTTATATTACTGCAACCCTTTCTCTCTGTAAAATCTCGACATTCTAAACTTCATCAAGTTTATAATAGTTCTTAAGATAAATCTTAAATTTCTTCCAATCTTCTTCCGCAGTCTCCTTTCCCTGGTCACGAATTCTGCTTGTCATTTCCGCCAATGTCATATAGTCAATCACTTTCATCTGCCATTCTTCCAAGGTGGGTAAATCTTGTGTCTTCCAATACTTTGCGATCAGTATTCTTGCTGCTGTTGTTGCATACATGAAAAAGGTTCTATCCTTTTTTGGCACCAATTGGCCGACAATGCCCAAGAGAAAGGCCTCTGGTTTCTTAAGGAAGGTATATTTAAATACCTTTTTCATTTCATTATATATCATCTCCCAGAAGGCCTTAATCTTCGGGCATGTCCACCAAAGATGATAAAAAGTACCTTCAGTTTCCTTACATTTCCAACATTTGTTATCAGGCAAATGGTAAATTTTTGCTAGCTTAACTGGGGTCATGTACCACCTATAAACCATTTTCATCACATTTTCCTTTAAAGCACTACATGCCGTAAATTTAATACCAGTGTTCCACAACCTTTCCCAGTCAGCAGACATAATATTATGACCAATGTCCTGTGCCCACTTAATCATAACTGATTTAACTGTTTCGTCTTGTGTATTCCATTTCAACAGCAAGTTATACATTCTTGACAAATTCTTAGTATTGGGTTCTAACAATTCTGTCTCAAGTTTTGATTTTTCCATCTGGAAGCCAATTTTCCTGTCTTGTTTGAAAACCTCCATTATTTGATAATAGTGGAGCCAATCTTGTACTTTGGGTTTTAGTTTTTCATGGCTCTTTAATTTCAGTTTCTCTCCATCCTGTTCTAAGATCTCGCTATACTTTGGCCATCCGACCTCCATATTAACTTTCTTGTGGGCCTTAGCCTCTAAGGGTGACAACCATCTAGGGGTTTTGTTTTCCAACAGATCTTTATATCTCATCCAAACATTAAGCAACGCTTTCCTTACAATATGGTTTTTAAAGGCACTATGCACTTTGATTTTGTCATACCATAAATATGCATGCCAGCCAAATGCATTATTGAAACCTTCTAAGTCCAAGATATCTGTATTCTCGAGGAGCATGCACTCTTTCAGCCAGCAGAATGCTGCTGCTTCATAGTACAATTTTAAGTCCGGCAGGGCAAATCCCCCTCTTTCTTTTGCATCTGTTAATATTTTATATTTTATTCTGGGCTTTTTGCCCTGCCAGACAAATTTCGCAATGTCTTTCTGCCACCTCTTGAAACAGTCCATCTTGTCAATAATCTGCAAAGTTTGAAATAAAAATAACATTCTAGGGTCTAGACCCAAATCCTGCGGAGCCGATTCCCTCCGGAGCTCGGAGGGAATCCGCCATTTGCCGATGGCGCTAACCCGGAAGTCTTCCAAAGAGCCACCAGTTCAAATGCTTGGCAGCAGAGCACAGGATCTGCACACAGGAGGCCCCTAGAAAGGAATGCTGTGATCACCAATAGTCAGCATGGATTTCTGAAAAATAAGTCATGTCAGACTAACCTGATCTCGTTTTTTGACAGAATTACAAACCTGGTAGATGAAGGGAACGCAGTGGATGTAGCCTACCTTGATTTCAGCAAGGCATTTGACAAGGTGCCCCATGATATTCTTGTAAAGAAGCTGGTAAAATGCGGTCTTGACTATGCTACCACTCAGTGGATTTGTAACTGGCTGACTGACCGAACCCAAAGGGTGCTCATCAATGGTTCCTCTTCATCCTGGAGAAGAGTGACTAGTGGGGTGCCACAGGGTTCTGTCTTGGGCCCGGTCTTATTCAACATCTTTATCAACGACTTGGATGATGGACTCAAGGGCATCCTGATCAAATTTGCAGATGACACCAAACTGGGAGGGGTGGCTAACACCCCAGAGGACAGGATCACACTTCAAAACGACCTTGACAGATTAGAGAACTGGGCAAAAACAAACAAGATGAATTTTAACAGGGAGAAATGTAAAGTATTGCACTTGGGCCAAAAAAATGAGAGGCACAAATACAAGATGGGTGACACCTGGCTTGAGAGCAGTACATGTGAAAAGGATCTAGGAGTCTTGGTTGACCACAAACTTGACATGAGCCAACAGTGTGACGCGGCAGCTAAAAAAGCCAATGCAATTCTGGGCTGCATCAATAGGAGTATAGCATCTAGATCAAGGGAAGTAATAGTGCCACTGTATTCTGCTCTGGTCAGACCTCACCTGGAGTACTGTGTCCAGTTCTGGGCACCACAGTTCAAGAAGGACACTGACAAACTGGAACGTGTCCAGAGGAGGGCAACCAAAATGGTCCAAGGCCTGGAAACGATGCCTTATGAGGAACGGCTAAGGGAGCTGGGCATGCTTAGCCTGGAGAAGAGGAGGTTAAGAGGTGATATGATAGCCATGTTCAAATATATAAAAGGATGTCACATAGAGGAGGGAGAAAGGTTGTTTTCTGCTGCTCCAGAGAAGCGGACACGGAGCAATGGATCCAAACTACAAGAAAGAAGATTCCACCTAAACATTAGGAAGAACTTCCTGACAGTAAGAGCTGTCCGACAGTGGAATTTGCTGCCAAGGAGTGTGGTGGAGTCTCCTACTTTGGAGGTCTTTAAGCAGAGGCTTGACAGCCATATGTCAGGAGTGCTCTGATGGTGTTTCCTGCTTGGCAGGGGGTTGGACTCGATGGCCCTTGTGGTCTCTTCCACCTCTAGGATTCTATGATTCAATTCCTGGCATTTTCAGGATGGTCTGGGAATGCCTCCTGTTTCTGAAACCCCGCGGAGCAGCTGCCGGTCAGTGCAGACAATGTTAAGCAAATAGATCTAGCTAAAAAGCAACATTTTATGTTTCTATTTAAATGGAAACTTTGAGGAGTGTCATCTAGCTTTATTTTTAGTGGACGGCTGTGGTCGGTGGGACAGAGTCCAGGCTTTGCATGCAGAAGGTCCCTGGCTTAATTTGTGGAAGGAGCCTTGCAGAGCGGTGGGCAGCCCTCCCAACGGCCGCACTGGGGCAAGGTCTGCGGGGAAGAGTTGCTGTGATCTCTAGGCCTGCGCTGTTTCGGTTTCTTTGAATAAAGAGTCAACTTCACTCGCACCGGCTGTTTTATTGCTGACTCTGGGGCCTGACTTTAGCCTACAGCAGTGGTCTGATGCTAACAAACTGCATACAGCTGCTGTTGGAGGGGAAGAGAGTACCATATATATGGTGATATCCTATTTAAATATTTTTTAAATCCCACTTTCCAGCCCCAGAAGGGCCCAGAGCAGCTTGCAGATCTCTACCATCTTAAAAGCCGTGACACCAAAGGAGAGTGGCTGGGGAGGGAGGAGGAGGTAAGAAACCCAGGGGCCAGTTTTTCTGCAAAGTGGATCAACCCAAGCTCTTGGAGCCTCCTTCTGGGCACGGCTGCGGCGGCTGCCATGATGAAATTTACCGCTGGTGGGAAGCAGGCAGCTGCCTCTCTTTGCCTTGCTGTTCATGTTGCCCAGGAGGAGGTAATGAAAACGACCTCTGAGGGCCTGCGCCCACCTCCAAGTAAATACTGGCATCCGGGGACAGAGATTAGAGCTGGGCTGATGCCAGGCCTCCTTCTGTAGTGCCCTTCCTCTCTTCCTTCCTTATCTGCCTTTCTCTGGGGAGAGACTGGGACCGGCCTCTCGGCCAACACCAGGGAGCCTGACTGCTGCTGCCGGAGGACAGGAGCAGGTGTGTCTTTGCAGCAGAGCCACAGTGTGCAGGCTGGCCGACAAGAGCCAAGTCAGGATCCCCACAAGGCTCACCTCTGCCTTGCAGAGCGCCAAGGGGAGCGGATGGCAAACCCCAGACGGAAAGTAAGACTTCCTTATATATATACAGTGGTACCTCAGGTTACAGGATGAGAGCAGAAATCGCGTAGCGGCGGCCCCATTAGCTAAAGTGGTGCTTCAGGTTAAGAACAGTTTCAGGTTAAGAACGGACCTCCAGAATGAATTAAGTTCTTAACCTGAGGTACCACTTTAGCTAATGGGGCCTCTGGCTGCACCTGCTGCCGCTGCCATGCGATTTCTGTTCTCATCCTGAAGCAAAGTTCTTAACCCAAAGTACTATTTCTGGGTTAGTGGAGTCTGTAACCTGAAGCCTCTGTAACCCAAGGTACCACTGTATAATCTCTCCCCCCCTACCTCTTAGCAGTTTACAACAATATAAAGCATTAATGACAACAATATTGATTGTAAAAAAAGGAAAAAACAGAACCTCAGAGTGGTTTACAAAATGATTAAGTGAGAAAATTAAGAAAGATTTCCAATACTTTAAAACTTGCAAGAAGTTAAAATACTAAAACAGATTAAAAAATCCACAGCAGCATTTCCAAGCATCTGGGTAGGCTTGTCCAAGCAATTTTTTAGCAGGAGCCAAAAAGAGTCCAGCAGAGCCACCTGCTTGATCTCAATAGGCAGGGAGTTGCAAGGTGCTGGTGCCACCCTCAATGACCTGGTTCATTTATTAAATTTGTTTACCGCCCTTCCTCCATAGTTCTCAGGGCAGTTCACAGTATAAAAATACAAGATAAAAACACAAGATAGATAATTAGAACAAGAACAAGAAGCAGGAACCCCGTAAATGCAGAACAGCTTCTGCGTGGCACCTGCGTGGCACAATTCTGCCAAGCAAAGCAATTCGGAGGGCATGTGGGATAAAGCTTATTTTAAAGCTTCTTGTAGGGTTGTTTTTGTTGTTTTACTATAGTATTGTTTTACTTTTCTGTTCAATGTGTCCTGCTTGGCCACTGTGACAAGAGAAATGCGACTAATGGATCCATAAGCCAAGCTGCTTCAGGGTCTGGGAGGAGGCCTATACCTTCCATCAGGAGCAACAAGACGGGTGTTGAAAATGGGGCGTCTGGCCCAGCAGGGGTCTTGGGCCTCTCCCTGGGGGAGGGTGTGGGGAGAGGAGCAATGTGGCGCCTTTGCCGTCTCTTTTCCTTGTAATTCCTGTTCTATTTTCAAAAGCGCATCCTGCGCTGTCTTGTTTCAGGCCACCCCAATCTCTGAGCGCTGAGAGATCCCAGGGGTTTGGGATGCTTCCCCAGAGTGCGTGTTTCCCTTTGGAATGAGGCACACAGGAGACTGCGGTGTCTTTATGATATGTGGTTTATTTACACATATATACAAACTGAGCCTACACAGGAGGGGCTCCCAGCCTCCAAACCCCCAAAAGGTCTTGCTTCTTCTTCTCTCACAGCCTTGGATCCCATCAGAAATCAAACACTGCTTTCTGAGCCTCTCCTCGCTGCTTTACTTCTAGCGCACGCCATAGCAAACTCTGCTGTAAAACTCAGGCATTTTCCTTCTAGCTACCTAAGAGTTGAAGTAGGGCCCCCACCCACTTATTGTCTGGCCCAGAGCCCCCTTTCCTTTGTTCTCTTAATGGCCCATCACCCAGTCAAGTCAGGAAGCTTGCCTGGCTTCGCTTTAACACTTGCTGGATCCAAGGATTAGAGGGGTTTGACCTAGAACCTAGAACAATATGTTAGGAGAAAAAGTGCATAAGCTGTTATGGATTAGTGAAAATAACATAAAATGCAGCAGCGGGGGAAACTAGGAGAGTTTAGTACGGTGCTTTTAATGATTGTTTTGTTCTGCTTTTTAATGGTGAGATATACATCTCATCTGCCCCCTGTTGTGGCCAGCTGAGTTGGCAGCATATACCGTACTTTCCGCCCTATAGGGCACACCAGCCCATAGGGCACACCTAGGGTTTTTTTTTGGGGGGGGGGATAAAGAAAAAAAAATTCCCCCCCAGGCACGGGCTGGGGCGGGGGAAGCCCGAGCTTCCCCCGACCCCAGCCCCCAGAACAGGCTGCTATCCGCAAGCCTTGGGAGCCCGGTGGGAACTCCCGCCAGGCTCCCCGGGCTTGCAGATATCTGCCTGAAGCACGGGGCATGCTCCGCTGCGCTCCCTGGGTTTCGGGCTGCAGGCTGCTGTCCGCAAGCCTTGGGAGCCCGGCAGGAACTCCCGCCGGGCTTGCAAGGCTTGCGAATAGCTTCCTGAAGCCTGGAGAGCGAGAGGGGTTGGTGCGCACCGGCCCCTCTCGCACTCCAGGCTTCAGCGAAAGCCTGCATTCGCCCCATAGGACACACACACATTTCCCCTTCATTTTTGGAGGGGGAAAAGTGTGTCCTATAGGGCAAAAAATACGGTAAATACTTTTCTAAATAAATAAAGTGCTGGTGGGTTGTCACGTGGACTTAAGAACTGTTGTGGAAATGGGGTGAGCTGAATATAAGATTGGGAAAATGGGAAAGCACATTTGAGAGGTCTGTCCATCCTGTCTTCTTCTGGCTGTTCAGACAGACAGAGGCTCCCTGTGTCAGGCAGAGGCCCTCTGAGGAGGTTGGAAAGAGCACCCTCTCCTGCTGGGCCATTCACACAAACAGGCGGTGGAAGAATGTTGAGATTCCTGCATTGCAGGGGGCTGGACTAGATGACCCTGGGGCGGGCTCCCTTCCAACTCCATGAGTCTGGAGCCTGAGGGGTGTTTGTGTGGGTCAAATGCTGCAGTCTGGAGAGATTCCTGTGTGCTGGAACAGTGCGGGAGGTGAAACGCATGAGCTGTTCTTCCTGTCCTGCTGACTCATTTTCTTTCCCCGCCATTCCCCATTTCTCCAGTCTGCGAGAGCATGGATATCCGCGTCGACGTCTCCCAGCTGCGGAATCTGGAGAACTGCACCATCATCGAGGGCAACCTGCAGATCCTCCTCTTGTTCACCACCAGCAGCCAGGATTTCCACCTCTTCAGCTTCCCCCGCCTGGTCATGATCACGGAGTACCTGCTGCTCTTCCGCGTCTACGGGCTGGAGAGCTTGCGCGACCTCTTCCCCAACCTGTCGGTCATCCGGGGGACCAGCCTCTTCTTCAACTACGCCCTGGTCATCTTTGAAATGCCGCACCTGCGTGACATCGGCCTGCACAGCCTGACCAACATCCTGAACGGCTCCGTGCGCATCGAACGCAACCAGGAGCTCTGCCACATCTCCACCATCGACTGGGGACTGATGCAGCCCCCCCACGCCCTGGAGCAAAACATCATCTTGCACAACAAGCCCGCGGAGGAGTGTGCCGACGTGTGCCCGGGCATCCTGGACGTGGAGAAGCCCTGCGTCCAGACCCAGACCAGCCTCAAGGGGCAGCTGGAGTATCGCTGCTGGACCTCCAGCAACTGCCAGAAAGGTGGGGTGACCCAGGTCCACCCTGGGCGTGTGGTGCCTGCGGCGGCCTTGAGAGGGGCTTGTGAACGGCTGAGCTTTGCAAGGGAGCAGAAGGGCTTATGGCTCACTTGATTCCCATTGTGCTTCAGAAAGAGTTCCTTGGCATGAGAACAGCAAAAACAACAGTTAATCCAATCCCAAATATAATTTATTTATAGTCCATCAGCCACAAATCCAAGAGTTATCATATAACTAGCTGCTGCCGAGGGCAGTGGAGAATCAGACCAAACAAGGCCCGGTGGGGTGAGGTTGCTGTGGCTTTAAGAGGGGATTAGACAAATTCACGGAGGACAAGGTGGTCAATGGCTGCTGTGAATAATGCTGGGTTTTGAGAGCACAGGTCCTGCTGTGGCTCTCAAATGAGATGGCTGCCGATGGCTTCTTGCCATGACGCCTCTGCTCCCCTGAATATCAGGTGCTGGAAACCACAGGAGGGCAGAGGGCTCTCGCACTCGGGTCCTGCTTGCTGCCTTCCCACAGGAAAATGTTTGGCCCCTGTGAGAACAGGATGCTGGGCTAGAGGAGGCCCTTTGGGCCTGATCCAGCTAAGCCATGCCTGTGTCCTTTTAACCCCTTCTTTCCACGCTGCCGCTGCCTGAGCTGGGAGGGCCCGCTTCCCTCTCTCCCTGCGCCTGCCTCCTTGCACACGGACGCCCCTCCCTCGCTGGGCTCACGGCTCATTCTGCGGCACGGCCATCTTGGGAGCCTGGCTGGCTATTTGCCACAGGTGTGGCTAGTATGATCCGGCCTGGGAGCTTCTGCATAAGTCTCCTCAAAACAAGGACCCAATAAACGTTGTTCTTTCCTGTGTTTACACAGAGGAACTATTGTTAGGAAACAGGTGCTTTACTTTTTAATTCCTTTGTGGCCTATTTTTAGGAGCTCTCCAAAATTGGAGGCATGAGGTGAGCAAGTTAGGTACTCTGGTGATGTCATTGGTTTCCCTCTTGGGTGCTTGCATTTCTCGCCTGCCCTCTAGTGCCTGGTTTTTAAAAAATGCCACCGCAGAAGGACAGATCCCCAATTCTGTTCATTTCCCACAGGAAGTAGTGATGACGACGGTGACACATTTGTTTATACCCCACCTTTCCCCGTAATGGGGCTCAAGGCAGCTTACAGATAAAAACAATAAAAAGCAACAATAATTTTTAAAAAACATGGATAGAATTAAAACTATTTACGTATATAAAATCTGTTTAAAACATATAGGCGGCAACCATTTTGCACGAGGGTTTTGTTCCCGGCCCCTGCATGCGTCGGCAGAGCATGTCTATGCATGCCCCGTCCTGCCCCCCCCATTCTGCCCTCTTCCAGTTCCAAAAGGATCTGCACATTGGTGATTGCGCATTAATTGGACACTCCCCAAACGGTTGTCACCTGTGCAAATAATTACAATACAACAACATGGCCCCAGCCATTTCAGTAAAAGCAGTCTGTTCCCAAAAGCACGTTGGAAAAGGAAAGTCTTCGCCTGCCGGTGGAAGGACAGCAAAGAGGGAGCCAGTGTGGCTTCTCCAGGGAGGGAATTGCAGAATCTGGGAGCAGCCACTGAAAAGGCCCTGTGATGACTCCTAGCTTGGCCTTAGGCTTCAGCCATGATGGCTATTCTGGAAACCGTGTGCCTCTGAATAATACCAGTCACTGGGAGTCGGGGTGTGTGTGTGTGTTGCTGTTGCTTCCAGGTTCTGCTTGTGGGCTCCCCAACGGCCCCTGGGTGGCCGCTGTGAGAACAGGGTGCAGCCCCTTTGGTCTGATCCCACAGGCTCTTTCTCTGCTGCTGGTCCAGCCTTCCCAGCATCACCTTGGCGAGTTTCTGGACCCTTCCAGGCTCCTTCAGGATTCCTTAGAGAAATGCTCTAAATGGCAAAGCAGTACCCCAGCTGATCTGTGGAATCTATTCTGTGTGGAATAAACTTGTCTTTGGAAAGGCAGCAAGCTTAGGTCAGTGCAGTATCTAGTAAGTGAACCAAGAAGAGCTACTCCTTTAGAATCAGCCCTCCGTGCCTGGTCTCCTTTGCATTGTCCTTTGGGGGAGACCCCCCCCCCATCAGCTGCAGCCCTGTCTCACCGTTGTGAAACTCTCATAAAAGTATGTGAGTCTCCTGGGCTTGTTTGCTGTCAACAAGAGAGCTGCTAATGAAATATACACTGCAAACAGGCAGATTGTTATCGTGCGCATGCAGCTGCCTCCTCCAGCTGCCTTGCGCTCTCCCTCTTGGACGGGCCTTTGGCCTCCTCCTGTCTCGCTGGGCGAGGTGGCCAGCTGTGCCTCTCAGGACTGCAGTGTCGATGTGTGGTGGTGTTTCAAGAGCTGCAGCTGAGATTCCCTCTTCTGCATCACTGTCCAGCACCACCGGACCAGCCTCCTGCTGGACTGGACCATCTCTAGGGCAGCGGAGAGGGGGAAAGAGGCCTTTGTGCCGGAGCCAGGAGGGCTCCTCTGGCTCATTAACTCATTAACAGACTGGTACAGGTTGGGAGGTCAATCTGTGGTATGAATTAAGATGATCCATACAAACCCAAATGTCTATGTGCCAGTAAATGGAGGCAACTAGCTTAAATTATGCCTGCTCCTGCCTGCTGCTTGCTGTTTCCACAGAGCTGTTAGCTGCAGCTTTAGGATTTGAAATACTAAAAAGTGTTAAGACAGGGTGGAGTTTACTATCAGTTTATATGCTGGTGACATCAGAAACAAGGCAGGAAATAAAGCACTACATTGTGTTCTGCTGCCCCTTGTGCATCCTGCCGCCTGAGGCATTCACCTCTCCTTGTCTGATGGGTGGGCCGGCCCCGACTTCTAGGGCACCTTTCAAATTAGAAATGTTTTTCCAAGGTGGCATAATTGAATATTACTAAAACAAAGCATAAAAGAGAATGGAAGTCAGTCATATGGACACTGGGCCAGGGCCAGGCTCTCAACTAAACCAATACCCATAAAACTCAGCTTGCTTTTCGAAATTCTCACTCCTCCAATGCTTATACGGTAGACTTGCAACTCACACAGAGGTTACATTAGAGATAGCAAATAAAGCAAACATCATGTATAGTCAAAACACATTGGGTGCAATGTCGGGTCTTTCTGCTCCCTTTTCAATTTTTCAATTTTTTTTTGAATGCACACAAGTTAACTGCACGTAAATTGCGGGTCTACTGTATTAGTGAAATATACACACAGAAAGGTGTGTGTAGTGGAAATATACAAAAAATGAACTGGCTAAGGAGGGAATTGTTTGCAAAGAGGCATACAAGCAAAATTGTGTACAAAAATACATATATTGGGTGAAATGTGTGCAAAAATGCATCTGATTTTCATGTGGATCTTTTTAAAAATCTGCAGACATGGGTGTGTGTGGAATAAGGGGAGCTAAAATGAAGGTTGGGGGGAAATGAGAAGCTGAGGGGCAGCTCTCCCAGTGCTGCTGTTGGCTCCCACTCCAGCTTCCGCCCCCTTTCTCTCCCTTGCAGTGTGTCCCTGCAAAGCCGGGGGTGCTGCCTGCACCAGCTCCTCCGAGTGCTGCCACCGGGAGTGCCTGGGGAGCTGCCGCCGCCCGGGAGACAGCCACTCCTGCACCGCCTGCCGCCACTTCTACTTCAACGGGCACTGCCTGAGCTCCTGCCCGGAGCTGACCTACGAGTACGAGGGGTGGCGCTGCGTGACCGCGGAGCACTGCGCCAGCCTGCGCAAGGTGTCGGAAAACCCCCGCGACTCCTCCAAGTTTGTCATCCACCAGAGGCAGTGCCTCTCGGAGTGCCCCTCGGGGTACAAGAGGAACGAGAGCAGGTGAGGGGGCCAGCCCGCCCGCCCGCCCCACACTTTTCAAGGGCCTGAGAGCTCAGTTGTGTTCTGCCAAGTGTTAGACTGATCAGGTCACTTCAAACACTTTTGCCCCCGTTTTCACAGAATCATAGAAGTGTAGGATCAGAAGGGACCCCAAGAGTCATCTAGTCCAGCCCCTGCAATGCAGGAATCTCAGCTGGAGCATCCAGGACAGGTGGCCATCCGACCTCTGTTTAAAAACCTCCAAGGAAGGAGAGTCCACCACTCTCGTGGGAGTCTTTTGCACTGCTGAACAGCTCTTAATGTCAGAAAGTTTTTCCAAATATTTAGTAGGAATCTCCTTTCTTGCAACTTGAAGCCATTGGTTTGAGTTCTAACCTCCAGAGTGGGAGAAAACAAGCACGCTTCCTCCTCCAGGTGACAGCCCTTGAGGCATTTAAAGAGGGCTCTCCTGTCTCCTCTCAGTCTCCTCTTTTCCAGGCTAAACCTACCCAGCTCCTTCAACCGTTCCTCAGAGACTCTTGTTCCTCTTGGTCGCCCTCCTCTGCACACCTTCCAGCTTGTCGACATCTTTCCTAAATTGTGGTGCCCAGAACTGGACACAGTATTCCAGGTGTGGTCTGACCAAGGCAGAATAGAGTGATATTATTACTTCCCTTGATCTGGACACTAGACCTCTGTTGATGCAGCCTAGAATGGCATTAGCTGTTTTTGCTGCTGCATCACACTGTTGAGTCATGTGAAGCTAGGGGTACCAAGACCGCTAGATCCTTTTCACATCTACTGCTAGTAAGCCAGGGGTTCCCCATCCTATCTTTGTGTATCTGGTTCTTCTTGCCTAAGTGCAGAATCTGACATTTGTCCCTATTGAAATTCATTTCTTTAGCTGGCACTCAGTTCTCCAATCTGCTAAGGTCATTTTGAATTCTGATTCTGCCTTCTGCGGCATTAGCTACCCCTCCCAGTTTGGTGTCATCTGCAAATTTGCTGAGCTTCCTTTCAATTCCTTCATCCAAGTCATTTATAAAGATGTTAAACAACAACGGGCCCAGGACAGAACCCTGCGGCACCCCACTTGTCACTTTTTTCCAGGATGATGACCAACCATTAATGAGTACTCTTTGGGTTTGGTCAATCAACTAGCTAAAAATCCACCTGACAGTTTCCTCATTCAACCCACATTTACCACTTGCTTGTTCTTCCTCTCACTTTGGGCATAGCCGAAGAAACCTTTTAAAATTATTTTCAACCTCTCTTGCAAGCCTGAGCTCATTCTGAGCCTTAGCCTGCCTCACCTTCTCCCTGCAACTGTTGGCTTCACATGTATACTCTTCCTTTGTGATTTCCCCTTTCTTCCATTTTGTATACACGCCCTTCTTAACTCTCAGCTCATCTGAAAGCTCCTTATGCAGCCACACCGGTTTCCGCGGGGGCCTCAATATTTCTCCTTTTAGAAACTCCCATCCTACTTGGACTCCCTTCTCATTTAGTATATCTGACCACGGGATCACACCCAGTAGCTCCTTCAGCTTCTCGAAATTGACACCTTAAAGTCCAGAGTGTGTGTCTGACTACTTCCGCTGAAGCAGAGTCCACCAGCTTCTGAGGGAGCCCGTTCCACTTTCAAAGAGCTCCTGTCACCAGAAAGTTCTTCCTAATGTTGAATCAGAATCTCATTTCCTATCCATTCATCCCAAGAACAAGCACAGGTCACACACAAGCTCACATGGCCAGGGATAGGAAATGTGCACCGTCTGGGTCCTGCCCCGATCCTGCCTGCTGTGTGAGATACTGTGCCTGGCTGATACTGTGTGAGAGAATGAAAGTGTGTGAACATGAACCCAAAGTTGGTTCTTTGTGGTTGCTGTTGCTGCCCTGCTATCCATTTAAAAAACATTCCTGTCTGTCAAACAAATCCCGGGAACTGTTAGCTATTTGTGATAAAAAATACATGCCTTATGCAGATAGCTGAAGATAAATCTTTTTACTTGGCAGGTTGGTTACAGTTGAACCACAAGTATTATTTACAGACTCCTGCAGACAGTGTCTGCCAGAAGTCCCCTCCCTCCTCACCTTCCCAGTCAAGACAGAACTCTCAGAGAGAACCCGCCAACTCCCAACTGCCGGTTGCCAACGGCCACCTCCTTTCCCCATTACCATTTCGTCTTTGTGAAATGCAGTTCCAATAATGAAATTACATTACAAATCCTAACAGGAAGTGCGGTTTGCCAGGGGGCTGAGGGATTCCTTGGGGGAAGGTGCTGCTTCTGAGGCGTGAGGGATGGAGAGAAGCCTCTCCCTGCATTGTGGGTGCGTCATCCCCAGGTCTCTCCCCCAACCCCCTTCTTTCAGCACCTTCTGCCACAAGTGTGAGGGGCTTTGCCCAAAGGAATGCAAAGTGGGCACCAAGACCATTGACTCCACAAGGGCAGCCAGGGACCTGGCTGGCTGCACCCTCATCGAGGGCAACCTCATCCTGAACATCCGCCGGGGAGGTGAGTGGCTCTGCCCCAGGGTGCTGGGCACTCCAGGGAGGGAGGTCTGGCCTCTGCCCACCGAGGGACTGAATCTTTAGAGGGATGACTTGAGGGGGGAGCCTGCCATGCATTCAGATTTCCTCAGATTTAACTCGGGGGGGGGGGATCTATATTCTTTTCCTTTGCAGCTGAAGGACCATTTAAGGACCCTAAAGCTCAGCACTGGCACCCCACAGGGATGTGTGCTGAGTCCCTTCCTGTACTCATTGTATACATATGACTGTATTTCATCTGATCCATCCACTGTAATTATTAAGTTTTCAGATGATACTACCATAATGGGTCTAATTACAGGTGGGGATGAATCAGCATGGGGGGAGGGTTCAAAAAGTATCTACATGGTGCCTAGAGAATAATGTGACCTAAATATTAGCAAGACAAAGGAGATGGTGTTGGACTTTTGGAGGAAGAGAGGGGAACTAGCCCCGTTGTATATCAGGGGTGGTTGTGTGGAGAGAGTCTATTCCTTTAAATTCCTGGGAGTTTACCTTAGTGAAGACCTCACTTGGAAAAACAATGTAACTCAGGTGGTTAGGAAGGCCCAACAGAGACTTGATTTCCTCAGGGTCTTGCAAAAGAACAGTGTTAAACAACAATTGATGACCTCCTTCTGCTGGTCAGTCCACAATAGAAAGTGTCCTCTCATATTGTCTCACAGTGTGGTACGTTGGCTTGACAGCCACGGATGAAAGTCTCTACAGAGGGTGGTGAACACAGCACATTATATCATGGGCTGTCCCCTGAGCCCGACAGATGACATCGCAAGGGATCGTGGCCTTAGGAGTGCGAAAAAAATTCTCAGGGATGATTCACACCCCGGCCAGCACCTCTTTAATCTTCTACCCTCGGGCAGGAGATATAGAAGTAGAATCAGTCGTGCCAACAGGCTAAAAAACAGCTTCTATCCATGGGCTGTTAGGCTGCTGAACGGAAAATAATATAGCACAGCTGACTTTCGGGGTTGGTGTGTTGTGCGACAAGCACAGAGTGCAATGAGATTGAGTGTTTGTGTGGAGGGAGGGAGGCTTGGTTAATTTCATTGTATACAGGTTGTACATTGACAATAAAGGTATTATTACTATTATTATTAATCATGCCAGTTAGGAAGCCACCTCCCTTTCTTGGGACACGTTTTTAAAAGAGTAAAAGAAATGTGTGTTGAAAAGCATAAAGTGCGTGAAGAAAGAACACAGCGCAGCACCAGGCAATCATTTCAAACATGCAAAAGCCTAAAAGCTGCTTCTCCCTTCCTGCAGATAACCTGGCCTCCGCCCTGCAGGCCAGCCTGGGCCTGATTGAGACCATCACGGGCTTCCTGAAGATCAAGCACTCCTTTGCCCTCATCTCTTTGTCCTTCTTCAAGAACCTCAAGCTCATCCGAGGGGACTCCATGGTGGACGGGTGAGTCATGGGAAGGGCACGGCTCCCCCCCCCCCCGCAAGGCGGGCTGTAAAACACCCTCCTCCCTTTTGCCCCCAGGAACTACACGCTCTATGTGCTGGACAACCAGAACCTCCAGCAGCTCTGGGACTGGAGCCACCACAGCCTCTCCATCCCCGCCGGCAAGATGTACTTTGCTTTCAACCCCAGACTCTGCCTGTCAGAGATTTACCGCATGGAGGAGATCACAGGGACAAAGGGCAGACAAAACAAAGCAGAGATCAATCCCCGGACAAATGGCGACCGAGCCTCCTGTGAGTTGCTCTGGGGGGCAGAGGGCTTGGGGGGCACAGCATCGAGGGACCCTGGTGGGCACCTCGTAGGCAGAAATGAGGGTAGCAGTGGCAATCGGAGATGGAGAGGGGGATTGCCCCACAAGGAGGTTGGGGTGCCGCAGTCGAAACCTGCAACCCCAATAGCAGCAGCAGCTGTCATCCCAACCCCGACCCACTTTTATTCCAGGTCTTTTCTCCCAGAACATTTTCAGTGAAAAGAGGGTTTGGGATTTTTGTCATTTGCACAGCTAGAAATGAAATAGACATTTTGACCTTTGCCCATGAAATTTTCCAGGGCTCTTTGCCAGTTCCACTGTTGCTCCCTGAAGCCACTTGTGTTCCTCCCCCGCTCCTCGCCCGTGCCAGTTTTCAAGACTCCTTCCAGGTTTTAAACCCCCCCCCAATATTTCAGGCAAGACCCAAATCCTGCACTTTGTGTCCAACACCACTGAGTCAGATCGCATCTTCCTCAAGTGGGAGCGCTACCGGCCCCCAGAGTACCACGACCGCCTGAGCTTCATCATCTACTACAAGGAATCGTAAGTCCTTGGGGAGCCTCAGGTGTGTGTGTGTGGGGGGGGGATTTGCTCTTTTCTGCTGCTGCTGCTGCTGCTGCTGCTGCTGCTGCTGCAGGGGACACCCAGCACACCTGAAGGGAAAGATACCCTTCTGGAAGCGTATCTAAGCCAAGACCCAGCCGTCCTTCATGACTCTCTGAAGTTTGCAGTGCAACTCGAATGTGTTCTGTAAAGCACAGGCTAGGAGGGTGCAGTGTGCATAAAAATAAATATATTATTGAAAAGACCAAAGGAAATGTCTTATATTGGGAACCTTGCTTTGCAAGAATGTGCGTATTAGGAGAAATGCTGGTGAATTTTAATGAGAACCTTTTTAAAATTATATATCCACAAACTGATGTGGAAATGTGGAGAACTGAACTGAAGGTGGGGAAAGTGAGAAACCGAAACGGACCTCTTTGCGCATCCTTCTTGGTCTGCCAAGTGCCCGGCAGCTGGAGAGCCAGTGGAGGTGGCAGGAGGGGAGCCCAGCTGCCTCCCTCCCGGCTGCTCCTGCAGGCCTGACCCTCCCTTGGGTGCCTCATCCCCAGGCCCTTCCAGAACGTGACGGAATACATTGGGCAGGACGCCTGCGGTGCCAACAGCTGGAACGTGGTGGACGTGGAGCCGCCCCTGAACAACGAGCAGGAGCCGGGGGTGGTGCTTCAGAGCCTCAAGCCCTGGACCCAGTACGCCATCTTTGTGCGCGCCATCACCCTCACCACCGCCGAGGAGAGGCGCAACTACGGGGCTCAGAGCGAGGTGGTTTACATCCGTACCATGCCTGCAGGTAACGCGGGCGGGTGGGCGGGCGGGAGGAGCAGGAGCCTGCGACCAGTGTCACCCACTCCTTGGCCTGGGATCGGGCTCTGAGTAGAGTTGCTGGGATGCCGTGGGGGTTCTGGGCCTGCAGCAGAGGGACCTTGAAAGGAGCTCTCCCCTCTGTGGAGGCAGAAGGGGCCTGGCATGAGATCGAGGGCTGCCCTGCGGCCACCTCAAAATGTTAAAGCTGGCTGAGATTGGGTTGGACCGAGAGATGCAGTGACTGGCCCAAGGCCACCCAGAAAGCTTCATAGCTGAATGGGGACTTGAACCCTGGTCTCTCTCAGGTTGTAGTCTGACACTCTAGCCGCCACAACACAGTGGCTCTGTATATTGGTTCTCTCTCCCCTCTCTTTTTCTCTCTCTTTCAATTGCACTCCCCTTCCCTCCCGTCGATGTCCAGCTCCAACAGTTCCCCGGGACGTCATCTCCATGTCCAACTCCTCGTCCCACCTCATTGTCCGCTGGAAGCCACCCAGCCAGCCCAATGGCAACATCACCTACTACCTGGTCTTGTGGCAGCAGCTGGCTGAGGACTCTGAGCTGTTTGTCAATGACTATTGCCACAAAGGTGAGGTGGCTGGCCTGCTCCGTGGCGCATGGACCTTGCACAGCCCCCAAAGGGCCTTTGCTCACACCCTCTCTCCTCTTGCCCTGCCAGGCCTCCGCCTGCCCACCAGCAGCGCAGACACTCGCTTTGACACAGATGATGGTGAAGGCCAGGAGGATGGAGAGGAGCAGCAGTGCTGCCCGTGTCAAAGCCCTGTGGGGCAAACCCCCCTGAGGGATGAAACTGTCTCTTTCCAGAAGAAGTTTGAAAACTTCCTGCATAATTCCATCATCATCCCCAGGTGACTGGGGCTAGAGCTGTGCAGGCCAGGCTGTGGGGTTTGGGATTGTGACTCCATGGGCGGGCGGGCAGGCGGGTGGAAGTCAGGGCTGACAGCAGCAATGGTCAGCTGGCGGGAGAGCCTGTCAGAAGTGGTGGTGGTTCTCTCTGCCGTCTTGGTACTCCAAACCTCCCACTGACTCCCAGCGCTCCTTCCCCAACTGGAGAGCAGGCATCTTGAGCCTGAAAATGTTAGGCAGGAATGGCTGTTTGCAAGCCCAGCAACGCCCCCCCCCCAACTGGGGCTCTGGAGAATCCCGAGCCTTATTTCCACAAGTGTCCTGCAGCGCTAGTCTGAAAAAGTTTGAAAAGACTGGCATGAGTTGACTTATTCTAGGTCAGGGTGGTTTTACCTATCTCTCCTGGTAATGTCTACTCTGACTGGCAGCAACAGCAGCTCTCCAATATTGTCTGAGGCGGAAATGGAGGTGGGGAGTCCCCTCCCCAGTGACATGCAACCTCAGCCTTCTCCAACCTGTTTTGGGCCACCAACTCTCACCTACTCCCACCACTGTGGCTGCACCCTCATCAGCTGAAATATTCACCAGAGGCAGAGGAGAAGGCTGGAGCCAGGGGATAGTAAGCAGAGATTTTCACCTTCTTTGTCCTTTTTCAGACCCCCCTGGAAAGTCACTTCCATCAACAAGATCTCTTACAGGTAAGCTGCAGAGTGTAGCCGAAAATGAAAAGGAATGTTCACACATTTTCAGGCTTTTCCTGAGGACTAGAAATGTTTTTTTAAAGGGATGCCTCAAGTTTGCCCCACCATCTGGAGGCTCTCTCAAAATGCACAGACAGTGCAGACTATCAGGTTGCAATACAGTATTGGGCTGCAGAGAATGGACCCCTTTTAGGAAGAAAAGGGGGTCTCTTCCCCTCTCCCCCACCCCTGCAGGACCAGAAGTTTCCCTTCTTCCTATTGCCTGCCTTTGCCTACCAAGCCCCAGGCACTCAAACATCCCCACACTCTTAACTTGGGCCCGGTCTTATTCAACATCTTTATCAACGACTTGGATGATGGACTCAAGGGCATCCTGATCAAATTTGCAGATGACACCAAACTGGGAGGGGTGGCTAACACCCCAGAGAACAGGATCACACTTCAAAACGACCTTGACAGATTAGAGAACTGGGCAAAAACAAACAAGATGAATTTTAATTGGGAGAAATGTAAAGTATTGCACTTGGGCAAAAAAAATGAGAGGCACAAATACAAGATGGGGGACACCTGGCTTGAGAGCAGTACATGTGAAAAGGATCTAGGAGTCTTGGTTGACCACAAACTTGACATGAGCCAACAGTGTGACGCGGCAGCTAAAAAAGCCAATGCAATTCTGGGCTGCATCAATAGGAGTATAGCATCTAGATCAAGGGAAGTAATAGTGCCACTGTATTCTGCTCTGATCAGACCTCACCTGGAGTACTGTGTCCAGTTCTGGGCACCACAGTTCAAGAAGGACACTGACAAACTGGAACGTGTCCAGAGGAGGGCAACCAAAATGGTCCAAGGCCTGGAAACGATGCCTTATGAGGAACGGCTAAGGGAGCTGGGCATGTTTAGCCTGGAGAAGAGGAGGTTAAGGGGTGATATGATAGCCATGTTCAAATATAGAAAAGGATGTCACCTAGAGGAGGGAGAAAGGTTGTTTTCTGCTGCTCCAGAGAAGCGGACACGGAGCAATGGATCCAAACTACAAGAAAGAAGATTCCACCTAAACATTAGGAAGAACCTCCTGACAGTAAGAGCTGTTTGACAGTGGAATTTGCTGCCAAGGAGTGTGGTGGAGTCTCCTCCTTTGGAGGTCTTTAAGCAGAGGCTTGACAGCCATATGTCAGGAGTGCTCTGATGGTGTTTCCTGCTTGGCAGGGGGTTGGACTCGATGGCCCTTGGGGTCTCTTCCAACTCTATGATTCTATGATTCTATGAACTGTTGGGGGGATCCTGGGGAAATCAGTATCACAGGCAGAAGGACTGTGGAAACTCCTGTCCAGCTTTCTACTGTAATACGTTTGGGGGCTGGAATGAGTTAGGACCCTAACCCGGCTGTGTCTGCTTTGTCCTCCACGGACTAAGGGCTGGGCATGACACTTGTCATCTACCTTGAGGTGTAGGGCAAACAGCAGCTCCCAGCAGACAGGCCTGCCCTACCCCACACTCTGCCCCAAGGCCTCACTGCTCTGCTTCCTTTGCTGTGACAGGATCCCAAAGAGGCGCAGGGACACCTTTGCCGTAACCCCTCTTCCTGTCCATGCCTTTGCCAACACATCGTCCCCAGAGGTCCTGGAAAATGGAGTGACCCCGAACCGCACAGGGTCCAGCAACTCCAAAACTGAGAAGGATTTCCGCATCTTTGAGGATAAAGTGGTCCGGGATCGGACAGCCATCTCCAACCTGCGCCATTTTACTGAGTATCGCATTGACATCCATGCCTGCAACCACGCTGCGCAGACTGTGGGCTGCAGCGCTGCCACCTTTGTCTTTGCCAGAACCATGCCGGAACGTAAGTGCCAGAGAGCACCCCCAGCAAGCCAGGGGGGGGGGCATCAGCCCCAGGCAGGAGCAGAGAGCTCAGCTGCCCCTTTATGTCTGTCTGCCCTGCTTTGCCTCACGGTAAGGCCAGCCCTGGTCCTGCCTCTTTGCACAACTCCCGTCCCCATCGCTAGCTGGTAAGTAGCCTGTGCAGTCCATTGTCTGAATCAACTGGCTCTTCCCTACCGGAATGATCGGGGCAGCCTGTCTCAATTCGTCACCTCCAGTGAAATGGGAAGATGTCACCCAGTGCATCTGCCCCCCCCCCCTTGCTGCCCCTGCGGTGCCTCGATTACTGGAGTTGTGGGGCTGTGGCTTCCAGGTTCTGAGGAGATCATGCAGAGGCCACACGCCAGCTTCCCAAGACTTCATTCAGCAAGGCACTCCATCTCACTTCCTGGGGCCTCAGGAATGTTGCGCAGGGCTCTCATGAGATCTTGCTGGAACTTGGAAGCTGCTGCAACTGCTTCTCTGGTGGTGACGGTGGCAGGGGCTCATTTGTGGAGTCACACTTTGGATTCTGCCACCTGAGGCAGTTGCCGTAGTCTGCCTCATGGGTGGTCCGGCTCTGGGAATGATGCAAATGTGATCCAGGAATAAGCATTTTGCACAAGGTGTCCCATGAGCTATGAAGAGCTCTGCGCTCCTTCTCGCCCTGCCTGGGCAAGGGGTAGAAGGAAGGGAGCGTGTGATGGTCTTCCGTCAGCCGTACTAAATCCCACACCTGACTCCACTTGAAGCCGACTCAGGAGCTCCTTTGCTTTGCTCTCTCTGCTCAGCTCTAGCCGACAACATCCCTGGCAACGTGACCTGGGAGCCAGCAGGGAAAAACCGCGTCCTCCTCAAGTGGGAGGAGCCGAAGAACCCCAACGGACTCATCCTCAAGTACGAGATCAAGTACAGCCGGGAGAGTGAGGTGAGGAAGGGGCTGGAGGGCCAAGCGCTGGAACATTTATTAGCAGCAGGAGGCGGAAGGTTGGGAGATTCAGGACAAGCAGGAGAGAGGAATTTGCTGCTGCACAAGGTAGCGATGGCAACTGACTTCAAAGAGGGATTAGACATGTTAATGGAGGATAAGGCTCTCTAATGTTACTAGTAGTCATGATGGATCAGAGGCAGTGTCCTCAGCAACACCAGCAGTGGGGATAGATCCCTTCGGGGCATCTGGTTGGTGACTGTGAGAAGGAGCAGGATGCTGGAGTAGTTGGTCCCCCTTTGGCCTGATCCAGCAGCAGTAGCATCCTGGCTCTGGTTAACTAGACCCTGCCACTTGCAGCCACTACATCCTTGCCCCCCCCCAGCAGCCACCAGCCTGGTGTTTCAAACTTCCCCACCTCCCAGAGTGATCCACAGGCCCCTGAGGCACCACTCACGCCTGTCTCCTCCTCGGTTTCCTTCTTCCTCTCCTGCAGAAAGTCACCTCGGTTGTCTGCGTCTCTCGCCACCGCTACACTCGGAATGGGGGCTATCTCCTCGACCTCCTCCAGCCTGGAAATTACTCTGCCAAGGTCCGGGCCACTTCACTGTCAGGGAACGGCTCGTGGACCGGACTGATCAAGTTTTACATCCTGGGGCCGGGTAGGTGGTGGAGGGTGAGCGAAGGCAAGGCAAGCAGAAGAGAGAAGGAAGAGAAGGGTTGACTTGGACTAAGCAACCCTGGCAGTTCAGGGAGGTTCATCTGGTGACACAATGGAGAAACCCTGTGATGATGCCGGGGGGGGGCAGCGGGAGGCAGAGCAAGCAAGGACGCCTGGAGCAGTTTGCATCTCTGGTTTAACTTCTCATGAAAATGTGGCCCCAGATGCTGGCAGGTGGGGTGTTCTGGGGAACTCCAGAAAAAAGGTTTTCCTTTAGGCCACTTTCAGAGCAACCTTGGGGGCTAATGGTGAAAGAGATCCCTTCGGGGCAAAGAGGAGAAGCACACAGCTGCTTGGATGAATGAAAACAGGGGAGGGGGACCTGCTGCTGTTCCTGGGCTCCAGCCCCAGGAGACAGCAGGGCCAGCTGCCTGGAAACTGGTGGGAGCTGTAGTCCAGTCCTCACCCCCTTCCACAAATAGATGGTGGCTTTGTGGGCCTTGGTGACAAAAGGAGACTAATCAGCCCCAAAAGTGAGCATCACCCAGGAACTAGCCTGGCACTCTATGTGGGGCTACGTAGAGTGACCCAATTAATCCGGAATGCGGCAGCTAGACTGGTGACTGGGAGCAGCTGCTGGGACCATAAAACACCAATCCTGAAAGACCTACATTGGCTCCCAGTACGTTTCCAAGCACAGGTCAAAGTGTTGGTGCTGACCTTGAAAGCCCCACATGGCCTTGGCCCACTAGACCTGAAGGAGCGTCTCCATCCCCATCGTTCTACCCGGACACTGAGGTCCAGAGCCGAGGGCCTTCTGGCAGTTCCCTCCCTGCGAGAAGATTACAGGGAACCAGGCAGAGGGCCTTCTTGGTGATGGCTCCCACCCTGTGGAACACCCTCCCATAATAAACAATTATCCGACTTTTAAAAGACATCTGAAGGCAGCCCTGTTTAGGGAAGTTTTCAATGTTTGATCTTTTATTGCTTTATTATTATTATTATTATTATTATTATTATTATTATTATTATTATTATTATTATTATTGGAGCTGCCCAGAGTGGCTGGGGAAACCCAGCCAGATGAGCGGGGTATAAATAATAAATTTTTATTATTGCTATTATTAAGATTTTAACACTTGCTAGATCCAGGGATTAGAGTAGTCTGGCTCCCACAAACTCACAATAATACATAATTTTATTTGTATGCTGCCTTTCCATAGTTCAAACCATGCTTGAGGTGGCATACAACATGAAAAAATACAGTATTACAGAAATAATCACCAACAATAAATAAAACATTAAAAAATACACAGCCAAATTGGACAATTTCCACATAAATCTTAATAAAATCTAAAATAAAGATTTAAAAAATCAGTAACAACCCCTTTTAACACCCCCTCCCAAAACAATATACTCCAGTCCAAGTGTCTAGAGATTAATAGATAGAAAAGGGAGCAACTGCTTCAGTAATCAAGTCTCCAGTAATCAAGGCTGCCTTTGTGCAGAAAGTGATGTGGTCTCTCTACCTCTAGGAGCACAGAAGGGAGGATGTTTATGGGGACAACATTTCTATTCCTCAGAGGCTTGTCCCATCCACTTAATTGGGGAGCCCAAATGACGGCCAGCAGTTGTACCAAAATGCTGTGGGTCATTTGGTGCGTAAATTTAGAATCCTTTTTTATCACGTGGTGCCAAATGTTAGGAAAGCAGACAAAATATTGCCCCAGACCAGCAAATGGAATTCAGAGCAGCCGTTGAGTGGGGTGTGTGCGTGTGAGTTGTGTACATGTTGTTTCTAAGAGCCTGAAATGGCCCAGGAGTCCCCCTTAGGATATTAAAACCACACAAACAAACCCAGTTGGGGCAAGTTGTTTGATCAATGTTAACTAGTTGTGTAATAATTACATGTTTCTTTCTCTGCCCCCCCCAAAAAAACTTACTTCCATCATGAACCCCTTACAAGTAGAGGAAGAGGAACCCGGGAACTTCTATGTGCTCTTGACGCTGATGCCCGTTGTCTTGATGGTGGGGATCACTTGCCTGGCCGTCTTTGTTTTCTTATACAACAAGAAAAGGTAATATGGAACTGGCAGGACACTGGCACTGTTAGAGGTGCCCCCCCCCCGCAACACGGAGTGGAGAATCTGTGGCCCTCCAGACGTTATGGGTCTCCATCCCCCAAGAGCCAGCCTGGCTGATGGTCAGTGTGCCCCCCCTTCCAGAGTCACACTTTCTACTGGCAAAGAAGTGTTGATTTAACTTGACATGGACCAGGTCAGCAATGACGCTGGACCAAAATCCCACAGGAGGGTCCTAAGGGGGAGGGGAACTCACCGCCACTGGGGTCCCTGCCCTGCAAAGGACCTTGAGCCCTTTGTCTCTCCCTCCCAGAAGCACAGAGGGATACCCCAGTGGCACGCTGTACGCCTCAGTCAACCCTGAATACTTCAGCACCTCAAACAGTGAGTACGGCTCACCTTTCGAAGGCAGAGGCGGGCAGGACACCATTTCCACAGGGGCACCCTCTGTCTGAGGGGGCAAAGGTGGAGCATTGCTGTGGAACTGACTGATGCTGCTGCTGATGCCCTAAGCCTCCCCTGTCCCTAGCCGGGGGCTCTCCAGGTTGTCCTGGACTCCCGGCTTGCATCATCATCCCTGAGTGCGCTGGGACTGACGGGAGTTTTGGTCCAGATCGTTTAGAGGGCACCAGGTTGGGGAAGCAGCAGCTGTGCCCCCTCCCCACTCAGTGTTGCAGCAGGGCTTGTGCAGGAGGACGCCCCACCTGATTCTACCCTTGGCCTTGCCACTCCGTCACCTTCCAGGCCCCCCAGCCTTGCCCCCGGGGGGCATATGTGTGTGCCCCACACCGAGCGCTCTGTGCTTTTCCTTCGGTGCCTCTCCTTGGCTAGTGTACGTCCCGGACGAGTGGGAGGTGCCACGGGAGAAGATAACGGTGCTGCAGGAGCTGGGCCAGGGCTCCTTTGGGATGGTCTACGAAGGGCTTGCCGAGGACATTGAGCAGGAGGGAGAGAAGACCAGGGTGGCCCTGAAGACGGTCAACGAGTTGGCCACCACGCGGGAGCGCATCGAGTTCCTGAATGAGGCCTCGGTCATGAAAGCCTTCAGGTGCCACCACGTGGTAAGTGGGCCGGCCCTCCCCTTGGACAGCCGAGTTTGGGCGTCAGGAAGAGCTGCTATTGTTGTGCTTTGTTCTCCCAGGGGGAGACACTCGTGGGACATTCTGCCTCGGGGGCCAAAATGACTTGATCAGCCTCGGGGATTATGCAACTTGATCTGTGGGCTGGTGGGCAGCGTCTGCTGCAAAATACCTCAGGGCAGCCCTGCATGGATTCCCAGAGAGGAACAGGCTAGATTTCAGCTTCCATGTGGTTGGATGACGTGGGGTGTGCCAAAGTTGGTGTTTGGATGACCAATTGCAGCAATGCAAAGAGGGAGAGTCGTTGTCCCCGTCTTGCTCTGCTAGAGGGTCGGAGGTGCTCATCCTGCCCCATTCAACTCCGCAGTGTGGGAATGCTAAAACTGGCCTACTCTGTGGGGGTGGCGTTAGGGTTACTGGACCCCCCCCCTCCTGTGTGCGCGCTGAGCACTTTGAGAGCGTCCTCTACATGCCAGCTGGCCTCTTTTATCTCTGCTGGCTCTCAGGTCCGTCTTCTTGGCGTAGTCTCCCAGGGCCAGCCTGCCTTGGTCATCATGGAGCTGATGACGAGGGGGGACCTGAAAAGCTACCTCCGTTCCCTCAGGCCGGAAGCTGAGGTGAGTGACTTGCAGAGCCTCCCCCAGCCTTTCCTCCAGGGCTCAAGCAAAGCAGCCTGCTTGGGTGGAGAAGCAGTTGCACCTGTTTGCAGCAGAGCAACATGTCGCCAATCCAGTCCAAAGCCAGAGGGTGGGGATTGCCCACATGAAGCTATGGGAAGCTGGGCTTTCACTTGTGCTGAAGTTCCATTGCCCAGGGCCCTGAGGGAGTTCATAAACTCCTTTCCCATCTTGGAGGGTGGCGTCCAGTCTGGGGTCTTCTTGCCTGCCGGCTTTTGCCAGCTTCGATAGTATGGAGACAGACTGAGCGCATGGCATTCTCCGGGAGTGGCTGAGAAGAAGTCCTGTTGGTCTCTTCCCCCCTGCCCTGGGACAGGCTATTTTGTGGTTCTTTCTCTCTAGAATAACCCTGGCTTGCCTCCCCCGTCGCTGAGGGACATGATCCAGATGGCTGGCGAGATCGCGGATGGCATGGCCTACCTGAACGCCAAGAAGTTTGTCCACCGGGATCTTGCTGCCCGCAACTGCATGGTGTCAGAGGACTTCACTGTGAAAATTGGGGGTGAGGCCAGGTTGGGGTTCAGGGGTGTTATCATTGTCATTCCCTACGAGTAGAGGTGGTCGTGGTTGAGGCTCGCATGCCCAGGGGGGCAGCAGTGTTTGTTTGCTGCAGCAACAACCCCTCCCCCATTTCTGGTGGCCCCGGCCTCCCTGGACCAGACCTCCTGTTGCCCCAAGGGCTCCCTGCAGCTCTGACTGCTGCCTGTCTCCCTCCCTGCCAAATTCTCTTCATCTTGGTTCCCCTCAAAAGATTTCGGCATGACCAGGGACATCTATGAGACGGACTATTACCGCAAAGGGGGGAAAGGTCTGCTGCCTGTCCGCTGGATGTCCCCGGAAGCCCTGAAGGATGGCCTCTTCAACACACACTCGGACATCTGGTGGGTGCTTGGGAGAGGTAGGGGCAGGCTTGTCCTCCAGAGCAGCAGGGGGCGGGGGGGGGCAGCAGGTTTCTAGTCCCAGGGAGTTCTGGCACACCTTTGTTCACCCTTCCATGGTATTTTCACTCAAGGATAATCTGGGACTGGAAGCAGGTACTTTCAAGGATGTGTGTGACAGAGGCTGAGGGTGGCCGGTGTGGCTCCTGCTCACGTCTTCTTTGCTGGTCTTTGTGGGGCAGAGGGAGGAGGCGGAGGCCCTGCACTTGAGCAGCATCTTGGTTTGGACCCTCGTGTGGGGGGGCCTGTCTGCTCCCTCCCACCGTAAACCTTGCGAAGAGCAGCTGTGCACAATGGCTGTCCTCCCCTGTGGCCTGTGGCAAGAGGCAAGGAGGAAGAGGCTGACTCTTCTCTTGCAGGTCCTTTGGGGTGGTGCTGTGGGAGATCGCCACGCTGGCTGAGCAGCCCTACCAGGGCATGTCCAACGAGCAGGTCCTGCACTTCGTGATGGACAGCGGCGTCCTGGAGAAGCCAGAGAACTGTCCCCAGAAGCTGTAAGCGCCTCACCAGTGTCTGTCTGTCAGTCCATCCAGGTAGCATCTGGGCTGTGCAAAGGCAGATGCGCCTCCCTCCCCCTCCCTTCCCCTCGGGCCCCTTGATGGCAGCCCTGCATGGCCTGTGGGGGCCTCCCCATCTGGGCCCCCACAGCAAGGCGGCTTGAAACACTCCTCCTCTTGGGAGCCAGCAGCAGGCTGGTGTCAAGGCTGCCTTGTGGAGCCTTTGGGGTGGGGGTGGTGCAGCAGTGGAGGGGAAGGTGACCCCCTGCCCTTCTCACTCTCCACCCCCCTCCTGCCCTTGTGGATCTTCCAGCCACGAGCTGATGACCTGGTGCTGGCAGCAGAACCCCCGCCTGCGCCCCACCTTCGCCCAGATCCTGGAGAGCATCAAGGACGACATGAGCGCCGCCTTCCGCACCCACTCCTTCTTCCACAGCCTGGAGAACAAAGGCTGCAGCTCCTGGGAGGCTTCGGACACAGAGACGGAGCAGCTACTTCTGAGTGGGGGGGAGGAGGAGGAGGAGGAAGCAGCACCTGAGCCGGCCCCCCCTCAGGGCGCCCCCGTCCCCAATGGCAGCCCACTCCTCGCTCTGGGCCTTGGCAGGGACCCCTTGCAGAGCCAGCCTACAAACTGCTGCCAACCCAATGGGAAGGTGGGCCTCTGAAGAGGGGCCCACCTCACAGGAGACCCCCCCTTGCCCTCTTTGGGACCTGCTGAAAAGCCAGGGTGCTTCTGGGCTGCCGGAGTGGAGAAAGGACCCCTTCCAGGAGGAGGACCACCTGGGGACACTCCCTCAGGGTGACAGGATGGAGTCTCTTTTGAGGAGAAGATGGCTTGGCCGGGCGCTCCTTTTCTTCCCGAGGGCCTTGGCCCGCTCTGGCCGCCTGCAGGTTGCCTTGCAGGCATTTCTCCCTTCAGCCACTTTGGGCAGCCTCCTCCCTGCCCCCCATCACGTGGGCTGTGGCTTCGTGGGGAGCATTTGCAATCCTTCGGCTGGGGCGAACTGGCCCAGGAGCAAAGATACACCTATGCTCTGTGTGGCAGCCTTGCCCAGGGGTTTCACGCTCCTTTGTTGGACTGGTGCCCAAGTGAACTCCTGGGCCGTGGGGCTAAAAGGTGCAGCCAGCGCCTGTGAAGGAAGCTGAAGGCCAAATGGACTGGCTGAAGAGCTGCCTGGCTTTGGGAAGGTCGAAGGACGGGCAGACTTTCCCACAGCCCATTCCTGCCTCTGGGTGTGTGTTGGGGATGCGGGGCCACAAATGTGTTCATCCCCACAGCCACTCCATACCTCACCTCTCTTCCAGAATGGCACCCAGACTGGCACACTTCTTTTTTAATAAATAGAAGAGTAACTAACGGCCTTGAGAGAGGCTTCCTGGGAAGTCTCCCGCCCAGTGTGGCCTTACTTTGCAAGGTCCCAGATTTTGGCCCGGCAGCCGGGGCCTCCTCCCCACTGCACTTTCCCAGCTGTTGCAAGGATCTCTTCAGACCAAGTGGCCACTTCAGCCCTAACGCCTGCTCCTTGTCACAGAGGAGATTCTGCAGTTTCACTGGCCTCCCCAGATGTGGACTAGAAGCACTTTGCTGAAGCTCAGGGGTCCAGGTGAGGGCACTCCCTGGATGGGGGGATCCTCTCTCCATGCAACCATTTGTGCTGCTTTGGATTCTGTGCTGGAAGAAAAGTCGGGTATAAACATAAGAGCCCCATCTCTGGAGCTGGCTGTGGCTGGGCTGCTCCTCCTCTCCCCCATTACTGACTGCAAAGGTGCTTTCGTTTTTGCTGGATGTGATCGGCTGCTTCCACAAAGTGAAGTGCAAGCAAGGGCTCTGAATAAACCACTCTGAATAACTCTGAATAAACCACTTTGTTTTCCCGTAGAGATGTCCAGGTGAGCCCGATGGGTGCCTCTTTTATCAGCACTGTGAGAGGCAGCTCTGCTCAAACTTGCTTCCAGCATGAAGAGCTGAAACCAACCTCCCTCCCATAGGAATTAAGTTTCTAATGGGACCAGGTGGTTTTATAATTAGCCCAACTGCAGCGGTGTTATTCCTCTGCATCAGCTGCTGGCTCCATGAAGATTTTTCCCTCACACGGAGACACACAAAAACACGTGTGTGATATAAGTGCATCTGCTCCAGCTCTGGGCGTCCCCACTGTGCTCATGTGGCGCCTCTAAGGTTCATAAAGGAATGTGGGCTTTTGACTGGAAAAGGTGCCCTCCTTCCCTGGCGCATTGATCTTTGAAGACTTTTCAAGAGTTTCTGACAGTGCAAAACGTGGCTTACAGAGTGTATGTGACCCCTTTGCACATGGATTTACAGACTCCTGCAAGGAAGTCAGGCTTATGAGTTCTGCTGGCTCATCCTCAGTTAAGCCTTTTCCTGTTGCAAAAAAAGCAAGACTGAAACTGCCTGCTTGGCCCTTCCAGGAGACAGTTTTGGGAAGGCGGATTGCAAGCTGTGGTTGGGGAAAGGGATTCTTGAAACAAAGTGTCGTCCTTGTTGCACCTTGTAATCCAGAGCGACTGACAGTGCAAACACACAGGAGGCCTCAAGAAGGGGGCTGCTATAAAATGCAGGGGGGGGGCAGACAATTCCTTTGAACATAGGAGTTCACTGAGATGAAGAACTTTCTAATGGCAAGAGATTTTGACAGTGGAACGGACTCCCTCAGAAAGTGGCGGCTCTCCGTCCTTGGAGGTTTTAAAGCAGAGGTTGGATGGCCACCTGGCCGGGATGCTCTAGTTGAGATTATTGCATTGCAGGGGGTTGGACTAGATGACCCCCTGGGGTCCCTTCTAACCCTATAGTTCTATGATTCTAATGAAGGTGATCTCTGTACCTGGTGCAACCCCCTGTTGGCCTATAAGGTGCTTTCCCCCTGCCCCACTTTGCTTTCTTTCATGGGACTGAAGAAGTGGCTAGTCTCTGTCAAAGTTGGGGGTGGGGGTGGGGAAGTGACAGAGAGATCTGCCCCCACCCGAGAAACGCTGGAAATGAGCCAAGCAGCCGTCCCCTTGATGCTGTGCCTCTGCTGGCGGCTGCCTTGGGAAATGTTCACAGCTAGTCAAAATGCCAGCCCAGGAGACTGGGCAAAGTGGTTCCTCCAGTGGCGCTGGGTCCAAGATCTGCCACGTCCTGCCCCCGTGGCAGCTGCGAAGAAGCCTGGTGTCCCGAGGGATGAAGGTCCTGCTGCTGCTGAGCCGGTTGGAACTCAGTCCTTCCCTGAGAAGGCGGGGGGGGGCAGGGGGCTCTGGCCTCCTCACCGGTCCTGCCTGTGGAGGGGGGGCGATGGCGGGTAGTGCCTGACGGGGGGCACGTCGTAGTGGGCAGGGATGTGGCTGTTCTTGGGGGAGTCGTAGTGGTTGGGGGGAATGGCGGAGGCTGCGTGTGAAGAGATGCCTCCTGCGCCAGCCGAGCAGCTGCCTGGAATGGGAAGAAGGAGGTCAGCGTTTCCACGGCACACAGAGGAGGGCGCAAAGTGAGGGCACGGGGAACCTCGGCCCAGTTGCAAAAATGGAAATGTTGAGGAACGGATAAAGCTGCCATCTGCTGAATCAGGCCAACCGCCCATCTCAGGCTCGTCTACACTGACTGGCAGCCGCAGCTCTCCAGGAGTCCAGGCAGGGAGTCCCTCTCTGCCTGGCACTGAGCTGCATCCCTTGCCACCAAGCAGGAAGGGAAATGAGAGCCATAAAACACCCCCCCATACCTCCTGCCTCCTCCTCCTCCAGGCTCTGGGCAGCCTCCTCAAAGAGGCCGATCTCGGCGTAGGACATCTCGCGCTTGACGGGGGACTTCATCTCCATGTAGCTTCCCTCTGAGGGCTTCCCTGTGAGGACCGGCAGGTCCTTGATGGTGGCATAGGGGTTCTCGCTGCTCAGGGAACTGTCGCTCCGTCGGTACAAGGTCTCCTCCTTGGCGTAGCCTGGAAGGGCAGGAGGGCTGAGGGGTCAGGGAGGGGCTTTGAGCAGCATCACAGGCTCCCTGCAAGGGCAGCTGCAGACCCCGCCCTGGACTTGGTGGCACCAGGCAGAAGTGAGGACAGAAAGGGCCCACCAGAACGATCCAGGGTTGGCGCGACCCCCCTATGAAGGAAGGTTGCAGTATTTGGGGCTTTTCAGTTTAGAGAAAGGAAGAGGAGGAGGAGGAGGAGGAGGAGGAGAGATGATTGGAGTGCATAAAATGATGCATGGTGTGTGGCAAAGTGGGCAGAGAAAAGTTTTTCTCTCTCATAACACCAGAACCTTTGGATGTCCCAAGGAAGCCGATTTTTGGAGGATTCAGGACAGATAAGAGAGTTTCCTCATGCTGGGCATAGTTAATCAGTGGAACTCCCTCCCACAGGAGGAGGGGAGGACCACCAACCTGGATGGAGGAGAAGACAAATTCGTGGAGGAGGAGAGGCCTATCAATGGCTGCTCTCCAGGACGGCTATGCTGTGCCCTCCACAGGCGGGCAATGCTCTTACCTTTGCTGTAATACCTTCCAAGTCCGTTAGTGTAGCTGTAGCTGCGGTCCATCTGGGGGCCTCCTGCCGAAAAGGAAACGGAGTCCAGGAGGGGGAGGGATTCTGTTGGGTGAAGCTCACTGGGTCTGAGCCCCAGAACCTATCAGTGGGGTTCAGACCTGGCACAGCACATGTGGAGGAGAGGACACCCTGACCAGCTGATGGTGGAAACAGACTCGTGTGAAGCCTCACAGCGACACCTGCTGCCATTTGGGGTCCATCAAGTTGCTGAAGGCGGTTCTGGAACATTCCTTGCTCCCTCATTTCCAGGGAGGCCTCCCGGTTTGCAGGAAAGACAAAACCCCTTAGGGAGAAATGTGTGCTGGGGTGGCTGCCCTTTGGGGAAGGGTCTCTACAGGAGCGGCAATGGGGACAAGTGTAGGGGGCTCTGAGAAAAAGTGGCCGTGTTCCTGAGTGACGGCCACAGATGGGTCTCTTTGCCTGCGCCCAGGGCTCGTGGTGGAGGAGGAGGGAGATGCCACAGCCTTACCTGGCTCCGCTGGAGTGGCCCTGTGGTGCTTCCAGTCGGCGGGCAGCGTGGCGTTGCAGTCGGCCCCACACACTCCCGGCCAGTCTTGCTCTAGGCTCTTTGTACTGCTGATCAGCTGGGGAGGGGGAAGAAAACAGGCAGTCACCCTGGCGCCAGACTGTGTGGGACCCTAACTCAAACAAAAGTTTCTCTCCAACAATTAAGATTCTTTATCCAAGACATCTGTGAAGGCTAGGGGTGGAATGGGCAAGGGCCTGGCAGATGAAAGTCCTGCCTTGGGGTGGGGCTTGTTATGGGGCTCCCTTTCCGGTCCATGTTTAAGCACTTGGCTTCTGCGCTCCAGGCACGTCTCCCTGTTTAAAACCCATCCCGGAAAGTGTCTGTCTTTCCCATCCCGGAAAGTGTCTGACCACAGCCAAGTGGGGCTCAGCAACATGGAACTGTCCAATGCCAGCTGCGGTTTGCAAGTGACCAAAATTGTGCCCTGCAGAAGCCACACTCGGCACCACAACTGGCTCCCTCCAGGGGTGCAAATCAGAAGAAGCCAAACATTACAGCTACTTGGGTTTTGGTTTCCACACAGGTGCCCAGACTGGTGAGCGGACTTTTTGTGCAGTAAAAAAGGAGGAAAGTGACGCTGCCACCACTTTGGAAGTTCTGCCTCCTGCAGCAAAGAGCCCAATCCCTGCGCACCTCTCAGATATGGGAGAGGAAATGTCCCTTTAGACATGCATTTATTTATTTTCCAACTCTAAAAGCACACATCTCTAAAAGCACACAACACACAATAAACTTCCTGACAATTTTGTAATCCTATGCTGTAAATTACAGTAGACCCACAACTTAACGTGTGATTTACTTACGAAATGGCAGCTTTGTGTCAGTGGTCCAGGAATAAATGAATGAATGCAAGGTGGGGAGAGAGCAGTTGAAAAGGGCGGCCTGAGATCTCACCAAGGCTCCCCGTCCCTTCCAGGGGTCTTCCTGACTTTGTGCACAAACCCCCAGAATGTAGCCCCCATGTAAGTTGTGGGCCTACTGCATAATGAATGCCCAAATGCCCACGCAGGTGAAAGGCCCAAGGCCACGGCCAGACCCGGAGTGGTGCTGCACTCCCCGGAGAGATCCTTACCTGGCTGGGGCCAGGCTGCTCAGGGGGGCTGGGGCAGGGGAGGCTGGGGCAACAGGGCGACAGGGTGTGGTAGCTGGGGTTGGAGTAGTAGTGGGTGCAGCTGGGAGGGACGTCTAGGCAGAAAGGCAGACGGAGACAGGTCAGTACAAAAGCCCCCCATTCTCTGGAAATTCACCGCCCTCACCATCCCCCCCCCACCCAATTTCATAGATATTGTAGAGCTGAATCACAGAATAGCAGAGTTGGAAGGGATCCCAAGTGTCATCTAGTCCAACCCTCTACAAAACTATAGGGTGGCCAAGCTGGCAGGTGACTGCCCAACCTCTGCTTAAAAACCTCCAAGGAAGGAGACCTCTTCACCTTCCAAGGGAGTCCCTTCTTACTGTCAGAACATTCTCCAAGACTTGAGTCTTGCTTTGTGAGGGTGGCGTGAAGAGAGAGCCAGGCGGGGCATTCCTCACCTGGCACAGCGTACTCTGAGGCATCCATCCTCGCTGTGGTGTAGGCCACAGCCATGTGGCGATGCTCCTTGTCCCTCTGCCAGTGCCGGTAGCAGAGGAAGGCCGCCAGCATGCCCACCAGCAGGACAGCCAGGGTGACGATGCCCATCACGGCCCCCAGGGAGGGGTTGCCGGCAGGAATGGCAGGAACCATGGTCAGGGGGGGCGGGTCGAGTGTCCCTGCACAGGGAGGCAGCAGAGTTGCACCTTCTTGCCAGAAATGGGGACCCCCATGTCTTGAAGAGCTTCTCTCCTCCTGGGTTCAGAGGGGACCACCTGCCCTCCACTGGCAGACAGGAGGAGATCTTCTCACCTCCCCACCGGAGCAGAGCCATTTCAGTTTCTCCACACCTGTCTCTGCTCACAAAAGTCTATTGTGGTGGATGCCCAAGGGGCCTTTGACCTGCCATGGAGCTTTAGCATTGGAAGGGATCTCCAAGGCTCACCCAGTCCAACCCCCCCACCCTGTAACGCAGGAATCACAGCTGAAGCATTCTCCGCCGCCTCCTCGCAGTTGAGAGCCCCTTTCACTCCATGGGAGCGGAGAGAGGGAAGCGGGGGCCTCTTGGTACTTACGGGTCTCACAGTGGGCTCCAGTGTAGCCAGAGGGGCACAGGCACCTCCCGGAGTCCGGCTCGCAGGGAGCCTCCCTCCAACACTGGCACCGCTGGGTGCAGCTGGCCCCAAAGAACCCTGCAGGGCAGCCTGTGGAGAAAGCAGAGCAGGCACAGAGGCGGCGGGTGGGTCGCCCGCCATTTGAAATGTAGGCAGAGCCCAGCTAAACAGGCCGGGCAGCCCAGGCACCCTCCCTTGGGGCACAGCAGCCAGCAAGAGGGTTGTGCCCAGGACTGGCCGTGTGCCAAAGTTTCTCCCCCTCCACTCCGCATTGTCTCCTTCCAACAAGTGGATAACTCACGTTCGGAGCAGTCACTGCCTGTCCAGCCAAGAGGGCAATCACACAAACCGTCCACTGGGTGGCAGATGGAGTGGTTGGCACACTTGCAGGGCACAGAGCATTTCTTGCCGTAACGCCCTGGCTGACAGGCTGGCGGGGGGGGGGGAGAGGGAGCTCAGTGTCAGAGCAGCAGACTTCTTGGGCTTCCCACCGCCTGTCCCCGTGGGGAGGGCAGTCTGCCCCGGCAGCCAGGGCCACCTTGGGCCTTGGCCTCCAAGGGCCCACTGAGCCCACCGAGACTCAGCCCCTCTGACACGCCCCCCCCCACTGGGCTGGCTCTCTTGGTAGGCTGGCTAGCTTACTTACGGCGCTGGCAGGTGGCACCCCGGAAGCCTGGGGGGCAGTCGCAGCTCCCATCCTTGGGGGAGCAGGTGGCCCCGTTCTTGCAGAGACACAGCTGGCTGCAGTTGGGCCCCCACAGGCCGCCTGCGCACTCCTGGCTGCAATTGGGGCCTGGGGGAGAAAGGAGCAGGAAGCAGCTCAGCACAAACTGCGAGTGGCTGACAGCAGGGAGGGAATCCTAGAGGCCTGGATTGCTCACAGAATCACCATAGCCTTAGACTACAATCAGAATTGTAGAGTTGGGTGGGGCACCCAGAATCATCCAGCCCAACCTCCCCCCCCAATCAGGCTTTTCACTCTGCCTTAGGCACTTTAACAACCAGTTTCCCCTTCTTTGTAGAGACAGAAAATGGCTATTACCAGTTTTCCGATTGTAGATTTTCACCAGCAGACAGATAAACCTCCAATTTGCCATTTTTCTTGTCCCACAATTTATTAAGAGAGGATGCCAATCTTTCTACCCATGAAGGGTGCTTACAAGGCGGTGGGTGCTCTTCAGCTTGCCCAAGCCCCCAGGCGCAGACAGCAGAAAACAGCCTTCATCAAAACATTTGAGGTTCTCCATGATTACTCTGATCTCCAGACTGAGATTAATAGTCAGATTACCTGTATCAGTCGCCACATAATGATCTTCTGTCAGTGGAGAACTAAAAGTAATTCCTAATATTTAGTTGGAAACTCCTGTCTAGCATTTTGAATCCATTAGTTCAGGTCCTCCCCTCTGGAGCAGCAGAAAACAAGCTTGTTTCATCTTATTAATCACAATCATCATCATCATCATCATCACATGGCCTTAGGAAAATTGCTTTTTTGAGGCACTGAAGGAAATGCAAGTCATGGTTTAGCAAGCAAAGCTTGCAGGGAAATGTATATATTTAAGATTTTATTGAATTTCTATACTGCCCTTCAGCTACAGGGTAGTTTAGCCTGACCACCAACGTCTGCACCAGCTAAAGTTTCCAAACCACCTTTTTTATGAGCCAAGAGGGCCAAGGGTCCAGAGGGCAAGTGGTCACTCTGACCACTCCAAGTACCTTCTCCACATTCTTACTAACTGAAACTCATCTGTCAGGGTTACTTCCAGATCCGAGCTCACAGAGGATCACGCTAGCCAGCGGTTGTTGATTAAAAGTCTTTATTGAGTTACAGTCTCCATTCTCGAGCTGCTGCGTGCAACCCTACGTCTTATGCTTAGATCGGCGAAGCTCCGTCTGAGTCTCCGCCCCTTGTGCACCAACTTAATATCCTAGCCCTGCTCCACCTTTTCCGCCTGACAGTTCTCCTCTGGGTCCCTCTGCCCCCCGGGGTCTCTTCCTTCCGGGATTCTTCTGACGCTGACCCCCCGGACCCTTCTGTCTCCTTGCGCCGGGCTTTAGGACCTGGCTCCCTTTCCGGGCTGCCTACTGCGCCACCTTCCTGTGCATTTGAACTTGGCGCGCGCGCCCAACCTTCCACTTTCCGTCTAACCGTCTCTTCGCTCCCCGATGGAGGTGTGGCCACTCCTGACTCGTGCCCTCCCTCCTGTTGTGAGCTGCCAGCGCTTGATCCCTGGCGCTCTTCCTCTTTCCTACTCTCTGGCGGTGACGCTGGTCCCGATCTCCAACTGCTCCCCTCTGAGTCCCCTCTGGCTCTTTCTTCCTGGGGTGTCCCCCTAGTCTCCCCCCTTGCCCTGGCCACTGGTGCTCCTTTTTGTGAATCTTCTGATTCACTGGAAAGACTCGGAGATCTCGGGTCGTCGTCATCACTCATCTTTTCTTCTGCCTCCTCCCCCTCGCTCTCTGTTTCCTCCCTTGCCCTCGCCTCTGCTCCTGAACCCCTGACATCATCCATCACAACAGGGCTAGACTGTGCTCTGGACACCCCATGAGATTCATCTGCTTTAACAGCAGAGTCAAGATTTTGGTGGATCCAAGAGATTTTACACTGAAAATGCTTCGCAAACAAGTCACAGTGAGCTCCTGCAGACTCTGCCACCTTTGTCAGGCCAGACTGTAAGAGAAGCTCTGCAGGACAGCACAGTGAGGCGGCCTTGGCTGCTCTCATTGCACTCGGGAGGCTCCCCCACCGGGTTCACTTGCATTTCACCAGACTTTCCCTCCACTAGCATTTGAGCCGCCTGTCAGGATAGTCCACATTTTGGCCAGGGCTTCAACAGGAGCGCCAGTCGTCTCAGCTGGAAAATCCCCCTGAGCTGCCTGGAAACCCACTGGATCCATCAGCCTCCAAGGGTGGACCATCCTCATAGGGATCTGTGCCCCCCGCACCTCTGCAAAGGTGAAAAGGTCAAGAAAGCCTCAATCTGAACAGGAAGTGATCTGACCATGACAAGGGACTGATGTCAGCATCCCCCACTTTCAGATCACCCTGAAAGAAGGAAGGGTTCCTCCAGCAGGCCTGCCTTGCCCTTAGGCCACTCACAGGTGGCTGGAACCCCAGCCTTGCCTGACGACCCCTAACCCTCTCCAGCCCAGGACCCACGGCAGGTGGGAGATTGAGCCCCGCCCCTGCTCACCTGTCCACCCAGGTAGGCAGTGGCATTGCCCCAGAACAGGATCACAGCGTTCTGCGTTCTGGCAGGAGCACCTGCTGCTGCAGCTAAGGCCGTAGAAGCCTTCCTAGGGGAAGGAGGGAGAGAGAAGGGGGCTTGCTCAGTGGACAGGAAGGCACAAGAGAAATCCCCCCACTAGTGGTTCTATCCCTCTTCACCAGCCACCCCTGGATTTGGAAAGGAGGGACTGTCCCGCCACCATCCCCTGCACAACTCTGGCAAGTCCCCGCTCCCCCACTCGTCAGGAAAGATGTCTCATGCACAAGAGGCATAGCCCAGGTGCCAAGGCAGGAGGCCGCTCCACAGGTGTGCCCAGGGGGCACCCCCAGCTCTGCAGTGAGGCGGGTCAGAAAGCAGCCCTTTGAGAAGCTCTGTTCCTGTCAGGCAGATCCTGGATCAGCCAGACTGGGCACACAAGGAGCTGGCAGCCTCAGCTTTGGCAACAGCCAGGGGCAATTGCCCACCCTGCTACAATCCATTTGCCAGAAGCAGGGCGATGCCCAGCTCCCATACCCCGAGTTGAGCCGCGTAAAGAGGGGAGGGGGAAACTGCCCACATGGTGCAGTGGGGGGACCTGGAAAAGGAAGTGGAGAAAGCCCCCCGCTCAGTCCTCTCCCGGGACAGCCACAGCAGCCCCCCAAAGGAACCTGTCTATATACTGGTGGCAGCTTAGCCCTGCTCCTTACCCCCTCCCTTTCCCAAGGGCCACCTACCGGGCAGGGCTCCTCACACTGGCGGCCATGCCAGCCTGCCGCACATGCGCATGCCCCACTGACCGGGCTGCAGGAAGCTCCGTTGGCGCAGCGGCAGGTCTCGTTGCAAGCAGAGCCCCAGGTGCCTGCGGGGCAAGGGAGGGAGCAGTCTGCGCCTTGCCAACCTGGGGGGGGGGCAAAATTGGCAGGAAACAAGGTGCCCAAGGCAGGGAGGGGGAGAGAGGGAGAACAAAGGGACACACAGAAATGGACCTTGGGTTTTCTGCCCCCTCCTTATGCTTTGCACTAGCAGAACATGCCAAGCCTGGCCAAGGGAAACAACTCCAGATGACCTCAAGGGATCCCTAAAGGCAGGTTCCCGTAACCTGCTGCCTCCCCACGTCTCCCCACCACCTTTCCTACCTTCCTTGCAGACACAGGTCCCGTCAATGGGAGAGCAGGCGAGGGCGTTGTGGCAGGTGCAAGGCAGGGAGCAGTTGACCCCAAAGGTCTCGGGAGGGCAGTGGCTGGAGCAGTGGGCACCCTGAGGGCACAAGATGGGCGTGAGCGGAAGGAGGGGCCAACCCTTTCCTGCCCATGCTAGATCTAGCCGTCCGCCTAGGACGGAAGCCCAGGGACCTCCGAGGGGGACTCACCATGTAGCCTGGCGGGCAAGCGCAGAGCCCCGTCTCGCCGCCGCAGGTCCCTCCGTTCAGGCACAAACAGGGCTCCTGGCAGCCAAAGCCGTGGTGCCCAGGGGGGCAGGTCTCGTTGCAGAAGAGTCCTGCCCAGCCCGGCTTGCAGGTGCATTCTCCTGAGAGTGGGTGGCAGCTGGGGGGGGGGGAAACAAGGAGATGGTGGCTACTCCCAGACATCTTCCCTCGACAGCTTCTAGCTTCTCTGAGCCTGGAGGCTGGGGGGGGGGAGGCCCAGAGAAGAAGGGCTTTGTGGGGGGCAGGGGGTGCAAAAGACAAATCTTCCCCACCTGCCAAATGGGGACAGATCAGTGGAGAAGCCCGTCCACTGTGTGTGCCCGCCTACCTCTGTGTGTGGTGCGGGTGGCAGAGGCAGGGCAGGTGGCAGGAGAGGCCGTGGAGACCTGGCAGGCACTTTCGCTCCTCGCAGCGGCTGCCCAGGAAGCCGGCTTCACAGAGGCAGGCTCCGTTGATGTGGAAGCAGCGCCCGCCGTTGGCGCAGTCGCACTCCTGCCCGCAGTCCTGCCCGTAGCGGCCGATGGGGCACTGCTCACGGCACCTGAGAGCGTGGGGAGAAAGAGACCACAGTTGTTATGGATAACGATTTAATTTCCTGAAATGGGAATGTTTGCTTAGGTGGATTTGCTGTGTATTTTTAGTATGGTATTTTTTTCCTTTGGCTATAGCTCTCTCATGTGATTGGCTGACTGTGAGTCACATGAGAAAGGCATTCCATTCTGTTGTGACTGTTATTCCAGCAACTGTCATTTTTTAACTGCCTTTTCTGCTCTTCTCTCTGTGTGAGTGAGGGACAATGGCTGAGAGAGAGAGGTTTATTCAGGATTCTGAGTGCCTGTCAGTGTGATCTGCCTGAAGTGAAGCAGACAGAGGAAGATCCCGAAATGTTAATAGGGAGAATCCTGTGCAGGAACAAAGTGAATAAGCATGAGATTGTAGGTATGTTCTCAGTTATATGTTTATGAAAGGAAAGTTCTTTGACTATAAAGGGTCTGGATATTCTATGGTCTTTATCAATCATCCAGAGGAGTTATTTAGCTTCCTAGCTGTAAGCTACTCTGCATATCATCAACACACACACACACACACGGGGGGGGGGGTGCAAAAGGATGTGGAGCTGATCAAGATCCATTTGAGAAAGGACATCGTTCTTCAGTATGTGGTTTTATGAAGCACCAGTGACAGCTGGCAGCAGATTCTGAATTTAGCACCATCCCCGTGGCTGCTTTTAAAGTCTGAGGGATTATTTTTCTATATGAAGGAAAAACTCATGGGGGGGGGCAGGGAGGGGCAAGCCTTGTGGCTGGCACAGCTGATGAGAGAGAACTGGGGCAGCGAGGTGCCCAGGAGAAAGGAGCTTTGCCCCCCCCAGCCCCTCAGCTCAGCCTCTTTTGCCAGGAATTGGGCTAAGGCAGGCTCCATGGGGGTGCTGCAAATGCCCCCCAGGTGTGCCTGCATCCCCCTGCATCCCCTGGCCTCTTCTCCTTCCTCTGACTTAGATGGGAAAACTATCAGGGGCTTAATTTTTCTCCTCCATTGTCTCTATTAAAAAGCTGACAGAGAGCAGTGTTTCCTTCCCCTCCAGGCTGCATCCTTTTCTCACCCAGGGGAAAGATCCACTCACGGGGGGGGGGGGGAGGGAACTGGCTTCCTCCATAAATACTCACCAACTGGGGCTGCAGCTGTTGAGCCGCACAGCAGGGAGAAGACCCCGGAGGAGGGGCTGGGGGGCAGAAGGAGAAGGGGCCATGGGGGCCAGCCTGTCCAGCTTGCCTTGGCCCACCCCCTGCCCCATGGGGACCCTCGTAAGGCCAATACAGGTATGCTACTTAGGTATTCCTTGTCTTCCCATCATCATTTCTTTTTTTATTTGCCATAGGTTTTATTAAAGTCAAAAAAAGATATACAAAAGCTAATATCCAATATCTTTTTAGAATCCCAAAGATGAAATAAAATAAAAACAGAAGCCAAAAAGAGGAACAGAAAAAGGGGGGAACGAGAAGAAAGCAAAAAAGGAAAAAGAATAAAAGGAAAACTTCTGGTTCTTTGTTTTTCTGCTATATATAGAATGTTATTCAAAACTTCCACTCCAAGGTGTAGCAGGAAACCCCCCCCCCAATCATTCAGTTTCTACAAACTTCACACACACTCACACACTACATACACTATGCTTCTGTTATAAATTCATAGAAAATCAACCATACGTTGGATTTGCAGTGTTCCACTTTTATTTTACTCCATGAAGGAAGGACTACAAAATGGGAAAGGTTTGATACAGGGCAGCCATAATCCCTTGAGCATCCCAGCACATCCACAGGAGCCCTGCCCAGTTGCTATGCCAACCCTGATGGTCCCAGACAGAAGACCATCAAGATCACAAAGAACTTGCATATGGGGGTGGATTCAGCATGGACTGGAACAAAGGACAATGATCAGATCTTCCCTCTGGGGGCAGGAAACTGCAAAGTCCCCTCTGTCACCAGGAAAATGACTCATGGGGAGGGGGAAAGGGGGAACCAGCCAGGTGACAGGACACTCAGGTTACCACCACCACCCCTCCCTCAACCCCTCCTTTCTGTGATGTATGCATGATGTTTCTGGGGGTGGGCTTGACCTACAGGATGGGAATTTCAAAAGTTTTTATAAGGCCTTGCACACCATTTTTCTGTGTCTTTCCTCTCTCCTGCAAGTGAGGGGAGCACCCTGTTGCAACAGTTCAATAAAGGCCAAGTCTACAGGCTGCTGATTTGCTCCAATTTACTCTGGTTGGTGTTTTTACTTTTTGTCCAAGGGGGCCCTCGGATTTTTCCGGTAACAAAGCTAACACCCAACTATTCCGCTTTCTAAAAACCAATATTTTCTTCAATTCTCAGACCCAGATATCATAAGTTCATTTCTTTTTTCATGCAAAAAGTCCAAAAGGGATTTCCAGTCTTTAGTAAATACCAACAATTATTTTTCTCTAATTAAACACATCAGCTTTGACATCTCAGCTAAGTCCAATCATTTTAGCAACCATTCCTCCATGGTAGGTAATGATGAATCTTTCTGTCTTTGTGCAAATAAAAGTCTCGCTGCTGTGGTCACATATTGAAATAATGTTCCATGGTCCTTCTAATTATATATCCATTACTCTTAGAAGGAAAAGTTCTGGCTTCATTTCATTGTTAACCTACAGCTCCCAATTCCATGTTTTCAGTCTCATCCGTTAGCATTTCTTCCAGTTCCCATTTGAATTTCTCCATAAAGTCTGTTGCTAATTTTGTAGAACGTGTATTAATTCTGTAGGTTTTGCTTATTTCATCCACTTCCCCTCAAAAAGTATGCAAGGCAATTAATCACTTTGTCCCCAATGTCTTCACCCTTCTGAATTTTAGGTAGAACTCTTTTCTCTCAGCTCCTTTAATGCCAAATTATCCAAATATATTTCCCTCTCTCTGTGTATTACTCCACTTTTCCAAAGTCTCCACTATCATTTAGTTACCTTATTTCTCCAGACAACAGAATAATCCTTTCTTCTATCCTAGCAACATGCTAGGTCAGCCGAACGCCTCCTAATGAACTGTTCCTTCTGGTCTTGCCAAATTTTTTTGGTCATTTTTAAAATCCAAACTGTCCATATAATTTTTAATTTCATTTTTAATTTCACTCACCTCTGGAAGAGATTTTGCTTCTTCTACCCTCATCTGCTGTGAAATGTCAACAGTGAGTGGGTTTTCTTTAGATGCCATTATTTCCTTTGCTGCCCTTTTCCTGGGACCCAAAATGATGAGTCTTGAGACCTTTTTACCCCCACCGCCCATTTCCTGCTTCACTTTTTAAGCATGTGGACACTCCCGCTGCCCGGTGGAGTCTACTCACCTCTCCCCCGTGTAGCCTGGAGCACACTGGCACTGCCCAGACTCCTGGTTGCAGAGGCCTCCGTTGTGGCACCTGCACTCCCCTTGGCAGCTGGAGCCAAAGCGCCCTTTGGGGCAGCGGAAGGAGCAGATGGAGCCCTGCATGGGGGGGGCAGAAAGAGAGCCCCGATCACAGTGGTGCCAAGCGCAAACCCTGCCCCCCAGGGATCAATCCTGCTTGTCCACAAGAAGAAGAAGCAACCAACTCCCTGCCTGGGCGGAGGCACCTAATGGCCAGCGTGGCCTCGTGGTTAGCGTGTTGGTCTGGGATTGGGGGGGGGGGAGCCAGAGTTCCGTTCCCCCACCCCAGCCATGAAGCTCACTGGGCATAACCTTGGGCTGGTCACCACCTCTCAGCCTCACCTCCCTCACAGGGCTGTTGTGGGGGGCTGTTAAATGGGGAGAGGGAGAGCCCCTTGGAGGAAAGGCGGGATGCAAAAGTAATAATAAGATAAATGAAATGAAATCATGCCTGGGCATGACTGTCAAAGCAGGAATGACTCTCTCAATGGGGTGCACAGAGAAAGAGGAGGGCACGCTTCCTGACCCCAAAAGCCTCCCTGCAGGGACAGTTCAAGGGCCCCTGAGGACCCTCGCACAGGGGGGAAATGGGGGCGGGGAGAAAGAAGGCAGGGGGCCTGCAATGAAAGGGGGCGATAGCTGGAGATGAGGAAGGAGGAGCTGCAGAGCCTTTCTTGCCACACCCTAAGCAGAGAAGGAATATACAAACTGGGGGGAAGTGGGGCCAGAAAGCCCAGGGCCCTCCCCTGCCCTGCAGCAAGGGGGCAGGAGGAAATCCCAGCCCCCACGTAGGTTGCAATGGATGCTGCCCCCAACCCCCCTGCAAAACTGTGGGATGTGAAACACAAGAGCAGTCATGTACAACCTTCCTAGAGTGAACATGTTTACACCTGGGGAGGAATGTTTGTCCAGCCAGCAGCTCAACTTCCTGTTTCCTTCTGGGCTGGGACAGACTTCCTCTGCATGGGACTAGAGGTGGGCGTGGCCTCACCTGTGCAGGTAACGACAAAAGCACAGGGCAGGGCAGCCATCTCTCTCTTTTGACTACATGCGTTGAAGAAGCAATATCTGCTTGGCCAAAGATGCTATCTTGGCCTCCAGCCAAGAGAAGACAAAGGGACTGTCTCCTTATGAGATAGTTTCTCTCTTTTTTTTAATGATATTTATTGAAAATTTTAAAATTACAAAGAAAAAAAGAAGGAAAAAACAAGAAAAAGAGAATAGAAAAAAGAGGCAACAGTAGATAAGAGTAACAATTAAACAATACAAATCAATAGAAACCAAAATCAAAAACAAAAAACAAAACACACAATACAACACAATCAAAAAACAAAAATATACAACAAATTTTAAAAACAAATCCAATATTCCCAAATCCTTAACTTTCATTAACTTATTCAATCAACCTCCTCACACCTCCCTTTTTTGTATTCTAGTTGTTAATTATCTCAGCAAATCCTTCCCATCTTTCACAATATTCTGTCATTAACCTTATGAGATAGTTTCAAGGTATATGTAACTTTTCTAAGCTAAGTCTGCCTTCTGGGATCCGACTGTGAACAGAATGTGAGTGAGTAAGCTCTTTTTATACTTTTATAGAAGACTTTTTCGTGTCTTATCTTTTATGAGGTAATAAGGGGAAAATACCAGAAAGGTTATTCTAGAGGCTTTAGCAAGCCTCAGCAAATGCATCCGCTGTGAGTTTAAAAGGGGGAATGTTACTCTGCTAAATTGTGAACTTGTTAACACAAGTTGGAAAGGCTATAATCGAACAATAGATCCTCTCCTGCATCCCTGAACATTCCCACAAAAACCCACTTTGCTCAGGGTGGGGCTCAGAGCCCTGTGTTCTCCTCCCCTGTGGTGGCACCTGAGCAGGTGAGCTCTCAGGTCAGTGGCTGGACGGACAGTGCAGGCCCACTTCCCCCATCCCCATCCTAGGGCCTGGAACCACAAGTGCTCCAGCCCTCCTCTCTCTCACACACACATAAACGTACCATCCATCCTGGAGGGCAGATGCACTTGCTGGTCTCAGGGGGGTGGCAGATGCCCCCTTGCTGGCAAGGGCACAGGGTCAGGCACTGGAAGCCACTGGTGTCGTTTTGGCAGGGCTGCTCGCAGCTGCAAGAGATGAGGAAGGGTGAGGCTGAGCTTGCAAGGACCCTTCCCCTCAGCCTCACCTTTACAGCGGCTCTCAGAAGCACTAGAAACTCATTCTAGGTTTTGCCCTGAGGAGAGATTGGAACCCAGCTCCAGACCATAACGGCCCTCAGCCCAGTTCACCAGAGGTCTACAGCCCCCCCCCCCACTTTTCTGTCTGCCAACCTGCATCCCCGAGGTGCTACTCACAGTGGGCCGCTGAATCCCGGGGCGCAGAGGCAGGCCCCCGTCTCCGTGTCGCACTGGGCACCATTCTCGCAGTGGCAGTCCATCTGGCAGTCCTGGCCATAGGTACCTGGGGGGCAGAGCTCCTCGCAGGAGGGGCCCTTGTAGCCTGGCGGGCAAAGGCAGGCCCCTGACAGGGGGTGGCAGCTGCCTCCGTTCAGGCACCCGCAGGGCTGCTGGCAGTCTGGCCCCCAGGACAGGCGGTTGCACCCTGGAGGGGGAGGAGGGGAGAGGAGGAAGAGGAGGAGGAAGAAGAAGGGAGAGCGGCTGAGGAAAGGCAAGGGGGGTTCGGGGCAGACTGCACCAACCAAAGGATGGCCAAGAACTCTGGGCGGCCACACAAAATGGGGGTAACCCCACCAGCCGGGTGAGTGTTGGGAGGGTCTTCCCACACAAGGCTCTAATAATAGTTAAAATAAAAATTACATGCCGCCCATCTGACTGCGTTGCACCAGTCACTCTGGACGCCTTGCAACAAAATACTAAAAACATACAATAAAGTCTCAGTTACAGGTAGGTAGCCGTGTTAGTCTGCTGTAGTTGAAACAAAATAAAAAGATCCCTTCCAGTAGCACCTTAGAGACCAACCTTGTTCTTGGTGTGAGCTTTCGTGTGCAGGCACACTTCTTCTGATACACTGAAAGAGAAGTCACCAGACCCTTATATGTAGTGGGAGGGTGGGGAGGGGGATTACTCAGAAGGGGGGTGGGAATGGGGGATTGGCTGATAGGCGTGGTAAACCTGTTGACGACTGTTAATGACTGCAATTGGTCTTATAGGAAAAAGCAAGGGGTGAGATGGCTAAAAATAGCTTTATCATGTATAATGAGAGAAGAATCCAATGTCTCTATTCAGACCAGGTCTCTCCATGGTTTTAAGTTTGGTAATGATACGGAAGGGGGGGGCATGTCTTCTTCACCTTCTTCTTCGCTACAATATATCCATTTATTTCCAATTGTCAATGTCAAAAGGGACTAAAATCTATAAAATTCATAGAAAATCAACGTGCCAATTTGCTCAATTTCTCTAGGACTCCATGACACCTCCCCTGTCCTCCATAATCCCTCAAGCAAGGTGTCAAGACCCTAATCCTGTCAAATCACTCTGCCAAGCCTTTCCTCCGGGCAATGCAAGGTGGCAGACTATGCATACATGGACCATTGTCTTCTCATCAGGTACTCAGGATGTGCTTATCTGCGCATATCTCCAGCTCTGCATATTCCCCCCTCCCTCCTCCATATGTTAATCCGGTGTAACCCAACCTCTCCTTAATGTATTCATGATGTAACTGGGATGTATTTTGCACTGTATTCTGGGACATGGAGGGAAGTTTCAAAAGTTCATGTCGCCCCTTTCTCGCAGTTCAAACTCGTCTTGATCCTGTTGCGCAATAAACTTGGATCTTCTGCAGTTTGCTCCTGTCTCCGGCTGAGCTCATTTTCTTCCGCAGGGATCCGCGGACTTAGTCCAACGAGCTGGGTGGCAGAGTAGCCCCGCACCCAGATTTTACCGTAACAGTAAGAAGTTGCAATTCAGCAACTTCTCTTTCCAGTTTATTTCTGAAATTCTTTGGTACTACCCACCTGTAACTAGTTACAGGTAGTAGCTGTGTTGGTCTGCCGTAGTCAAAACAAAATAAAAAAATTCCAGTAGCACCTTAGAGACCAACTACGGTAAGATGTTCTTGGTATGAGCTTTCGTGTGCATGCACACTTCTTCAGATACACACTCTCTCTATATATAAGGAGCTTGGCAGCCCCCCCCCTCAAACACTGACAAACTGGAACGTGTCCAGAGGAGGGCAACCAAAATGGTCAAAGGCCTGGAAACGATGCCTTATGAGGAACGGCTAAGGGAGCTGGGCATGTTTAGCCTGGAGAAGAGGAGGTTAAGGGGTGATATGATAGCCATGTTCAAATATAGAAAAGGATGTCACCTAGAGGAGGGAGAAAGGTTGTTTTCTGCTGCTCCAGAGAAGCGGACACAGAGCAATGGATCCAAACTACAAGAAAGAAGATTCCACCTAAACATTAGGAAGAACTTCCTGACAGTAAGAGCTGTTTGACAGTGGAATTTGCTGCCAAGGAGTGTGGTGGAGTCTCCTCCTTTGGAGGTCTTTAAGCAGAGGCTTGACAACCATATGTCAGGAGTGCTCTGATGGTGTTTCCTCCTTGGCAGGGGGTTGGACTCGATGGCCCTTGTGGTCTCTTCCAACTCTAGGATTCTATGATTCTATGAAACACCCAGAGGACAGCAGGGTGAGGGTTTCTGGGGTTGGGGGGGGAAGCAGTGTGTCACACCCCAGGGCAGCTGCCTGACAGACCCCTCATCTTGTTCACAACTGCCCTTGGTGGCTGCCGGCTCCCATCACCAAGGAGGGGAAGTTGAGGCTCCCAACACCCCCCCCCCGCCCCGTGCCATAAAAAGCCCCTTCTCTTTTCCCCAGGAATCCCAAAGGAGTTTCGCCCCAGAGGAGCAACAGCAGTGGCAGCCTCCCTGAGGCCGGTCCCTGTCTGCCTGGCTCTGCAGGATCCTCCCCCCACATGCACACTTTGCAGGCAGCCCCCGCTCTCCGCCCGCCCCTGTTCCCTCTGAAGTGCTTGTTTCCCAGCCAGTGACCTGCTTTCAACTCCAGGCCCCGAGGGACGCCTGGGAACTGGCTGCCTCCCCGACCTTTGGAGGAAGAGGCCCCTCTGTTGCCTCAGGCTGGTGCAGCGAAAACAGGCCCCACTTGGCCACTCCTGCCAGGCTCACAGTGAGCCCCACAACCTCCACCCAAGAGGCATCCCTGCCTCCCATCCCTTTATGCACATGGGAAGGGGAGGGGCTCCTGAGGCAGTTCTCTGTGTGTCCACCTGCATGTGCACAAGGGTAAAGGTGGTGCGCCTGGTTCCTCCATCGCAGGCCAAGCCTTGCTGTGACCACCTGAGCTTCTGAGAGGGGCAGCGGGGGGGACGAGACGCAGCAGCAACTCACAACCCCCATAAATCAAGGACCAAGAATGCTGGCCTGGGGATGCCCTCAGAGAGGATGCTTTGCCCCTTCAGAGGGGCGACAGGCCAGGGGGAGAGAAACAGGCCCAGTTCCCCCAGGTGCAGCTCCAGCTACTCCCAAGTAGGCAGCCCTCACTGTGCAGCAAAGGAAAGACCTCGTGGAGACTCACCGCTGGAGCAGTCGGGGCCCTTCCAGCCATCGGCACACTGGCATTGGTTCGGAGCCACACACCTCCCGTGGACGCACTCCTGGGTGCAGCTAGCTGCAGGGGGGGGGAGGTGGCACAGGGTCAGGGACACATCCTGCCTGCTCTGAGGTCTGCAGGCAGCTGCTGGAAAAGCAGCTCCACTGGGAGGCTGGGAGGGAGCTGGTCAAGCAGGGCAGGGGGAGACCAGACATTGTGGAGGAACCGAGGGGGCTTCAGCCGTGGGAAAGGGCCCCACCTGGATGGCCAGACAGGAGGTCAGGAGCAAGGGAGGCCCACAAACGAAGACCCCACCCCTTTGTGGCTTGCCAAAGCAAGCAGAGCCCCCTCCCCTCCTCTCCCTACCACCCCTTGCAGGGGACCAGCCTCAAAGACTCCGTGGCCAACCCCCCCACCTGCCGCTTGGCCCCCTCCCCTCTTTGGCTGCTGCCAGGCCAGGTGGAGGGTTGGCACAAAGGCAGAGTTTGATTTGGGGACCCCCCCCCACACACCCCGCGGCAACTTCTGCTGCTGCTGCTCTCCTTCCTTCCTTCCTATGCCAAAGGGTTGGCTGCTGGGCCGGGTGGGGGTGGGGATGGGGATGGACGGACAGACAGACTCACGGACGCAGCGCTCCTCGCTCTCGTAGTAGCCATTGCAGCAGTGATGGCGCCTCCTGTAGTCGATCTTCACGCCTTGCCGATAGGCTGCCTTGTAGAGAACCCTGCGCGAGGCCAAAGGGTCAGGGTCCAAGGAAGTTGCTGACTGCATCTGCAGCAATGGAGGAGGAGGAGCAGCCCCCTTCTCCTTCCCTTACTCCTGATGCCCCCCCCCCGGGGGTGGGGAGATCTTGCCAAAGGGCGACTGGGAGAGGCAAGAGCCCTGCTGCGGAAGCCCTCAAGGCAACGATCTCCCTGCTGCCACTTGCAGCTGGGCTTGGCCAGAGCAGCCCTCTGGAACTCGCTGCTGCAAGGAGCAGGAGGAAGCATCAAGCTGAAGCCCTGGAACCTCAGATTGGAGCATCAGCAACAGCAGGCCTGGCCTGGCCACCTCTCCATGCATGAAGCCGGCACAAGACAGCCCCCTCCCCACCTGCGGCACCCCAGGCGGACAGGCCCCTGGCTCACCCGGGAGACCCTTGAGGCCCGGACCAGCATCTGCCGTTGCCCACCCCACTTCCCCTGCTGGAGAAATGCAAAATGCAAGGAGGAGCCGGGCTCTTACTTGTGGCGAGTGCAGGTCTTGGCGAAGGGCCACGCTCCGCCGCAAGGCTCCTCGAAGGCCTGGGAGTACGGCTGCACGTAGGACTCCTTGGAGGGGGTTGTGAAGCTGCGAGAGGGGAGGCAGGAGAAAGGGAATCCTCGGGGGGTCAGTGGAAGCAGATCCACAGATCACAGGCAAAAACAAGCTGGATCCCACTCCCCAACCACATTGAAACAAACACCCGCAAAACACTTGCTCTGTTTAGATTTCTACTCCTGAGAAAAAAAGGGAGGCACCCTCTTACCTCTGATTTATTTCAGATCTTTATTCGAATGGCATTTAAATGCAGTGAGAGCCCCACAAGAAGAGGGGGGCAGCCTTGGGGTGGCTGGGTTGAAATAGAAGCCCCAAGACCTTTGTCCCATGGGCAGGGATTATTCAACTGAGACTCGTGCATTGCCGGGGGGGGGGGGGACTAGAGGACCATTTGGGTCCCTTCCGTGGGGTTTGCAGCCAAATCAGAAATGCACGTTTTGCCAGACAAGCGCAGGGCTAGTGCACAGGGAGTTCCCAAACTTCCTAGAGGGCCTTCTGTATGTGGCCCACTTCCCCAGCCAACTCTGGGAGCGTGTGTGTGTGTGTGTGTGTGTGTGTGTACACACATCTCGTATATTTGTATCATATATCGTAAACTGCCCTGTGAGCCTTGGGTGAAGGACGGTATAGAAATTTTAATAACAACAGCAGCACTTGGGCTGTGATTCTAAGTCGCGCAATCCCTCTGCCATGTGAGCCTCATTCCCACCCACTTCCTGATTCATTCCACACATACCCTCCAAGTCTCCCTAGTTCCTCACCTTTCCCAGTAGCTGCACACGTTGGGGTCGCTGGGACTGAGCAAGAGGCCCCAATCCAATTGCATCCACAGCAAGACAATGGAGTACTGAAGCATCCTGGGGAGGAGGAGGGAGGAGGGCAGGTCAGTCCCGATGAGACAAGAGGGGCCTCCAGAGACCCAAAGCCTTTCCAAGGGAAGCCGCCTGACAATTCAGCTCCCAGCCCTGGCCTTGGAAGTGAGGGGCAGCGCAGGAGAGGCAGACCGTCTTCCAAAGGGGGAAAGTCATCTGTCACAATTATCTTGTATCTGGCACGAGAGATTGATCGAGGCTAAATACAGCCTTGCAAGTGTGCTGAATGCTCTGTTGCCAAGGCGACACAAGACTGAGGACGGGCCAAACAAAGAAACATTTTGGGTAGTGAAGATACCGGTATTCCTGCCCCAGCATCCTCTGCTGAAGGAGAACCAAGCGCTGCCTCCCTGCGGCCATCAGGCCTCTTGTGCTGATGCCAGACAGGCTGGCAGGTGGAGGATTCCACTCCTTTTGCACCTGCAGGGAGTGACTCTGGGCTCCAGGAAGATTTCTGCACACCTCCAAGTCCAGCCCAGCCAGCAGCTGCACATAGAATCCAGTTGCTTAATTAAAACAAATCAGTGCAGGTTCAGACGCAGAGGCTGGATGGCCATTTGGGTGAGAATCCTTCATTGCAGGGGAGACTAGATGACCCTCAGGAGAGAGGTGAAGAGATTGGTGATATTGGGTCTCTGCAAAAGTTCCCACCTGACTCTGCCAAGCAACGTACATTATTCTCTGGATTGCTGCCCTCATCTGTTCTGTTCCAAAAGAAGAACTTCCCAGATTTCCCTTGATGCCCCCTGAAGTCCCCACCCCTCAATGCCAATGCCAGCTGTCCAGCTCGGAGATAAACACAGGAAGCCCCCAGTGAAAACAGGAAGCGAGCAGAGAGAAGGTTTTCCTCTCTCACCTCCAGCTGGGGCCACCTCTAGATGCCCAAGGGGAAAGATGAGCCCTGGAGCCAAGCAATCCCACCTAGAGATGGGAAGGCCTGGGGAAAAAAACAGAAAAATGGGGGGTGGGAACCAGGTTTTTTTTCAGAAGCCGTTTTTCCCCCAGAAAAAAATGAAAAAAAATCGTTTGGTATAGTTTGAATATTCCACACACTTCCCCCAACCCCACAATTTTTTCCTGAAAAAAAAAAAGACTTTGGGAAAAAACAGGGGGGGGAAAACTGCCCCCCTCCCAATTTTTCCATTCCCCCCCAGGCTTCCAGCACCCCCACTTTGGAGCTCCCTCCCTGCCAACTGACACCAGGCAGGTGCTCTCACTGTACTCTTTCCAGTAACTGATCAAAACATGTTTGTTAGGGCAGCCCATCTGAAGACATAGAAGCTGCATGCGATTTACTTCCTTTTAACCACTGCTGACTTTAATCATCTCTTGAATACTCTTAAATACCTGCTTTTAACTGTGTTTTATCTAGAGATGTAAAATTTCCAGAAATTTTGAAGCCATGAGAGAAAAAAAGTTTTTTTCCTTGTTTCCTCCCAGAAAAAAATGGAAATTTTGGAAAAAGTGAAAAAAAGGTCAGTGTGGAGTAGTTTTACAAATTGCGCGAAAGGCGGTGTATATAAAAAAAGCAAGAAGCCATCAAAATAAATAAGAAGTCCATGAGAAAAATGACAAAGAGGAAGAGGAAGAAGAAATGGAAAATGATAGCTATAGTTCAGAAAATGAGATAGAATAAACCTTAACTTTAACTTTATTTGCTGTTGGTAAAGGTAAAGGTACCCCTGACCGTTAGGTCCAGTTGCGGACGACTCTGGGGTTGCACGCTCATCTCACTCTATAGGCCGAGGGAGCCAGCGTTTGTCCGCAGATAGCTTCCGGGTCATGTAGCCAGCATGACTAAGCCACTTCTGGCGAACCAGAGCAGCGCACAGAAACGCCATTTACCTTCCCACCAGAGCGGTACCTATTTATCTACTTGCACTTGATGTGCTTTCGAACTGCTAGGTGGACAGGAGCTGGGACCGAACAACAGAAGTGCACCCGGTTGTGGGGACTTGAACTGCTGACCTTCCGATCGGCAAGCCCTAGGCTCTGTGGTTTAGACCACAGCGCCACCCTTTTGCTGTTGGTGCAAAGGGGCAAATCTGATCATTATTTATGTTGATGGTTTCTTGCTTTTTTTGTTGTTGCTTCTGAGGGAAAGGAGGGTGGTTACCTGTTTTATTGCAAGCATAATACTTTTTATCTACTACTGTTTTTCACACAACTTGTAAAACTTTTCCACACCAAACCTTTTTTCAATTTTTCCCAGAAAAAAAAAAACCAGGGGGGGGAACGTCCCTCCCCCATGGCTTCAAAATTTATGGAAATTTAATCTCTCTAGTCCCGCCTCCCCCGCTCTCCGAGGATGGGGTTGCTGGCAGGGCATTTATTCTACAGCAGAATGGCCCCTCCAAACCCCATTTCTTCAGGGACACCTTTCAGGCCAGCTGCAGCCACCCACACGCAGGAAAAGCACAGCAGGCTTGGAGGGGAACCTCATGGCTCCTTCGCATCTCACCTCCGGCCAACATTTCTCCCCACCCAGATCCCGCTCGCCGAGCCCATCCCAGGACGCAGGAAGCCCCTTCCTGGCCCTGTGCGGGGCGGACGCTGCCTCTGTTACGGGGCCACTCGCTCCCTATGGCAAATCAGCATCTCTGAGCCGATTGCTCGTTTCCTGCAAAAGGCTGTTTTCCAAACCGGAATGCAAGCTGGCGCCAGGAGCCCAGGAGTCTCTGCGTGGTCTGCCTCAACCGTGCAAACACATTGAGTGCTGCTGCTTCACAGTGGCTTGTCTTTGGGTCAGCCAAGCCTTCGGCGGCAGCACTGCAAATACCTGCCCGCGCCTCCTTCCCGACCGGCCCATAGCGGGACAGGTTCTGCCATCGGGGGAAGGCGTGTTTCTTGGGTCTACTTCACACGCCCTTTTGCCACCCTGATGGCTGCAGCGCCTTTCGTTTACGGGAACAAGGAGAGCCAGCTGGCAGCAGCAGTGGCGTAGCGTGGGGGTGCAGGGGGGCCCGGCCGCACCGGCCGCAACATCTGGGGGGGGGGGGCGCGCGCTCGCACTCGCAGCTCTCTGCCCCTAGGGCAGAGGGGGCGCAAATTACTTGCCTTGCCCCGGGTGCTGACAACCCACGCTACGCCACTGGGCAGCAGCATCCATCGCTGCCAATGAGCTGGTCGTTAGGGGCCACTGTCACCCCCAGCCCCCCCCCATGGCTCAGATGCGGTAGTTGAGGTCAGGCAGGCCCATTCTCCCTGTTGATCTTCTGGCACCTATGGGAGACTTCCCCCTCCGCCTTGCAGCGGAAATTTAAACTGAATTCTGACTTCATAGTTTTAACGGGGGGGGGGGGTTGCACTGAATTACTTGCACGCTGCTTAGAGACGATTTCAGTTACGCTATCAGAACAAATTACATTTAAAAAAAATGAAAGGAAAGATTCATCCACTATTAACACTACGGACATATTGCGCGCGCGCGCGTGTGCGTGTGTGTGTGTGAGAGAGAGAGAGAGACTCTGCTTTATCTCACTGTTAAACATTGTTAAACATTGTCTACCTTGGTCTGTTAAACAGAAAAAAGTGTCCTCTGTTGCAGTTAGGAGAGTCATCAGCAGGTCTCAGCTGTGAACGGGTTACTTGCACCTGCTCGCCTGCCTCCCGAAGTGGCTGCCCTAAGTGCCCCCCTTCCCTTTGGCAGCAACTCTCCTGGGTTATTTGCTGAGCAAGCTGTTGCCTGTGGGTCCCCCTCCCTCATCCCTCTTGCCCGTCCTCCTGATGCTGGAAGTGGGGTGGGGTGGCATGGAGGAGACTCTGAGGAACACCCAAAGGTGCTCTGCACAGTTAGCCCCACCCACTCCGGGATCTGAGCTGGGGAGGCGTTTTTTGGAGAATGTCCAGAAACTGTGAAACTAGAGAGGAAAAAGAAAGCCCCCGGGATTGAACCCAGGACCATTCACAAGCATTACAGAGCCGCCACCCAAATGACAGCAGGGACCAGGGTGCTAACTCGAATAAAATGGGGGGGGCAGTAAGCCCCGCCGTGCATAAGTGATCACATGACGCGATGCACACACACTATTTGAATTGCAATGCCTATCTACTGGGGGGGAGGGGCTGCCCCCCCTTAAATATTTTATTGGGGGAGATGAATCCCCTTTGGCTCCTAGGAGCTGGCTCCTATGGCAGGGAGCCGATGCTCAAGATATTGCCCGAGAATTCTTGGTGGAAACAGACCGCTGGCCTAGGTCCGAAGGGGGGAGGTGAGGCTGCTGAAGGGGGGACTGCATGGCCCAGTGCCCCCAAGTGGCACAAGGGGGGACCCTTGCTGCAGTGGCGGAGCATAAGCCAGCACTGCCCAGGGCGGGCGCACTCCCAAAGGGGGCGGAACACACAGCTCCCCCCTTCCCCCGGTGGCTGGGGGTAGGCTTGGGAGTCGCAGGTGGGTGGCGCACCAAATGTCACCCCCTCAGTGAGAACACCTGGGGCGGACCACCCCCTTGCCCCCTTCCTCCGCCCCTGCCTCGCTGGGCAACCTATACTCCACCAGAGAATGGAGGGGGGCACACACTCCTTGAAACCACATCCAGGAGGGCCTGGAACCCATCAGACCAGAAGGCTCCTCCTGCTTTTGTGTAGAAGATACAAATCCAGCCTCCGCTCGCCACCCTCCTGCGCTGGGACCACCCGTGGAGGAGGAGGAGGAGAGGAGACGACCTTGGCGGGAGGCTGCATTCCCAGCCCCCAGCCCTTGCAAAGCTCCAAAAGTCACTTATAGAGAGTGGGAGGCATGTGGGGGCGGATTCCCGGCGGGGGGTGGGAGTTTCTAGGCGCTCCTGGCCGGCTGTGGCTGGACCCGCCCCGAAGCTTGGCTGGAACAGGCGTTCCAGGGCTTGTCCGGGCCCTGGAGGGGCTCAGCCTGCCTGTGTGCAGCCCCGCATTGCCTTCAGGAACAGAATGAGATTGCTGCGGCTACAGGAGCCCCAAAGGCACATAGAGAGGAGTTGGAGAGGGGCGGCCCCACCCACTCCCCAGCCCCAGAGAGCCAGGAAGATTTGCCTGTTCCAGCCCTTGATTGTGAGCAGCGACTTCACTCTGCCTCCCTCGACATGGGCATCGCATTCTGCCAAGGAAGACCCTGGGAGATGGAAGCAGAGCGACTCAAGAAGTCAGAGCTTCATGAGAACGTCAGAGCTTCAGGAGGAGCCATGCCCTGCTGCTGGAACAGGCCAGAGGGGCCCCATCACAGTATGTACAGCCCCCTGTTCTCCAAGGGGCCAGCCAAATACTCCACAGGGGAAGCCCACGAGAACGGGGCCTAAGCAAGAGCAGCAATGCTCCCCACTTGGGATTCCCAGAAACTGGTATTCAGACGAGCACCACCTCTGAAACTGGAGACAGCATCTAGCAGCAAGAAGACCTTAAGAAGAGTGGCTGCAGCCAGACCCACCAGCCTGTCCTCACAGTGGCCAACCAGATGCCAGTCCCAGGAGCCATAAGAGATGGGACTGAGGGATCCCCAAAGCAGGCCAATAGCGGCTCAGACTCTGCAGAGGCTGGTCTAGGTTCTGAAATAAATCCAGTGGCTGCAAGTCTTTTTCGGAAGCTCTGCAGCCGAGCTCTGCCTCGCCCTTTCAAGGCCCACATCTGGACTCCATCAGCCCCCTGTTGTGGCTTTTTAGTGTAATTAAATACCCCTCCCCATTAATGCTTGTGGTGCACATTTTACGTTCCTTCTGCAACTGACTGGAAACAGGAAATGACCCCTGGAGCTTCCCCATCCCAGTACCAGCTGGAGGTTGCTGCGTGGGAAAGAGGGGCTGCCTAGCTCTGCCGCTCTCCCAGCCACGCCAAGGACACCAGTGCTGCAGCCCTCCTTGTGGCTGGGAATCGCCAGGAAGAAGGTGGCCAGAAATGGGGATATCCCATCCCCGCCTGCTCTTGAGTTGCCCTGAAGGACAAAAATGTCAGGGTGCGCTGAAGCCAGGCCAGGACTTGCGCACAGCTGCCGAAAGGTCACCTGTGGGGCCTGAATGGGGAGGCAGGAGGGTCTTGTGGAGGGTCAACCGCTCTCACCCTGCAGCTCTTCCTCACTCAGTTATGGCCTTTCATTTTGGCCTTAGACAAAAAGGCTCCTTTTGTACAGGGCTACAAGCAAAGGCCTGGACTGAGCGGGGACCACTGCTTGCCCAAGACCCCACTCCAGAGAGGGGAATGTTGTTTGGCATTAAGAGGGAGGTGCTGCTCCCCTGAGGGGGGGGGGGATTCCGGAATGCGATTCCCCAAGTAGCGCCAGAAGCCTGCAAAGGGGGCTTTTGCTTCCTTGGTGGTGAGCCCGGCTCTGCCAAGCACAGTTGCCTGCTCAGCTCCAAAGGGAGCAGCGCGCCTGGGAAGAGGAAGAATGTTGAGGGGGAGAGTGGGAAGGGGAGGCTTGGAGGGCACTGAGGTGGCGCTTGGCTGGCCTGGAAGAAACAGCCTGCAGGGTGTCAGGGGAGCCTCTCAGCCAGCCCTGGTGGTGGTGGTGAGATGGGATGGAGGGGAAAGAGAGGCTGGCTTGAATTATGGCTAAATTGTCACTGCGTGGGAAGCAGGGAACCTGCCAGGAGCCCCCCCCCCCCTCACACAGTCAGAGCCCAGCGATGCCAGAACTTCCCGGTTTCTCTGGCCAGGGTGGATCTCCAGCAAGAACATTCCTTGAAGGCCCACGGGGACATCCTTAATGCTTGTGGATCAGCTGGCCTGCTGCCCCAGTTGAGAGACCCAGCAAATCTAATGCAGCTGCTTAACTCCTACGCTATAGCCCAGCCCAGCTCCAAAGCATCCTGGAAGGTGTGTTTCTAAACATGCACCCATGCAGGCTAGATTTAGAGAGGACCACAGAACTGTAGAGTTGGAAGGGACCCCCAGGGTCCAACCCCCTGCAATGCAGCAATTGCATCCCAGAGTTGAACATTCTCCCTAAGATGGGACAGAGGCAGATCCCAAGAGGCCTGTGGGGAAGCCTTGTTCCCTCAGGTAAGCCCAGCAGCCAGAGGCCCCCAGGAGTCCACAGGCCCCCTGCCAACTGCAGGCAGCCAGCAGACTGGCCTGGGCAGCTCAGAGGCAGTGAACTCCTGCCAGCACCCGCCCTTCCATGCCACTGTGTGCCGGCGGTGGGAAGAAGCACAGGCGCTGGTGCCAGGCTCCTCAGAGTGTGTGTGCCAGCCGTGGCGCTGCATATTCCTGGAAAGGACCTCTCTGCCTTCCTAAACTGATGCTGCAGAGGACGACCCTCCCTCCCTTCACCCCCACTTGCCGCCTTTGTGTCGCTCATCTTAATGCTGAAGAGATGAGCTCCAAACCACAGGAATGGCACTGCCAGCCTGAGGGAGGGCACCAGGCAGCCAGATGAAATTTAACAGGCAGAAAATCTGACCCAAAAGACTGCAACACAGCCCTGTTTGCCTGAAGTCAGCAAAAGCAGAAGGTTCCAAATCCCCAATACTGTATAAGTTTTCAGCTATGAGAACAGACACCCACCTTTCATCCTAAGCAAGATGGTTCTTCCCCCTGCCACTCCTCATATTACTTGGAGCCAGTGCTTTTTCTGGGGGGACACATACCCCTAAACAGTGTGTGTGTGTAAGTTTGGCTTCATTGAGGGGCAGTATTTCAATATGAGTAGGAAAATGAGAGTACCCCTAAACATTTTTTTAGACAAAAAGCACTGCTTGGAGCCAATCCTCTTTTTTAAAAATGTGCCCAGGACTCATAAGCGAGAATGACAGAATGTCATCTCATTTAGTTTAAGGACAGCTGTTTACAGACCTTCTAAGTGTCCCTATTTTCCAGGGAAAGTCCTGGATTTACAGAAGCTGTCCTCGTTTCTGATTTGATCCCAAAAGGTCCTGCTTTTCCTTAGGGCGTCCCTATTTTAATCAAAAAATGTTGGAGGGCATGATAGGATGTCCCTCTTTTCATCTGAGAAATATTGGAGTGTGTGGAGTTAAGGAACTATAGATAAGTAACTATGCAACCTTTAGAAGACATCTGAAGGCTGGGTATAGGGTATAGGGAAGATTTTTTTAAAAAATGTTTAATCTTTTGTTATGTTCTTATATATGTTGGAAGGCACCCGCAGTGGCTGGGGCAACCTAGTCAGATGGGCAGGGTATAAATAGTAAAATAGCAACAACAACAATTACTACTACTACTATTGAATAAAGGTAAAGGGACCCCTGACTGTTAGGACGTCCCTATTTTCACTGGAGAAATGTTGGAGGGTATGTGTTTAGTGTAATCACAGAGAAGAGGGCTACTGGTGGCCACAGGTTCAAAACAACAGGAAGTAAATTTGGATATCAAAGAACTCTAAGAGCAGCTGAGCAATGAAGTCAGTTGGGCAGAAAAAGCTGGACTCTCCCCGCCTGCAAAAACTTGGATGGGTCCCTGGGACAGGGCTGCAGCAGAACTTGGCTTGCTGAAGAGTCACAGTCAAGCATACAGTGTCAGAGCAGAAGAAACGTGTGGAGAGGAGAACGGCCTCACTCTGAAGGCCTGTCCCAAGCGGCTGGGCAGGGCACGCTCTTCCTGCCCTCCCCACCTACTCCTTGCCCAGGCTCAAGCCAAGCCAGCCAAGCGCTTCCGGCTGGAAGTGCCCAAAAAACAGGGAAGGGCAGAATGGCCGTCCTTGTGACCCTGGCAGCCAGTGAGAGAGAACTGCGGGAGCTGAAGCAAAGGACCGGCAAGAGGCAAGTCCTCATGGCAGAAGGACGCCTTCCCATCAGATGTCAAGGAAATAAACAACTATCTGACTTTTGGAAGATACCTGAAGGCAATCCTGTATCTGGAATTTTTTTATATCTAATGTTTTACCATTTTTAATGTGCTGTATACAACCCAGAGTGTCTGGGGAAACCCAGCCAGATGGTGGGGTATAAATAATAAAATTATTATTGTCAGGGGCTCAGGAACAGAGGCACAGGGGAGAGAGGAAATGGAGAGCGAAGGGGAAGAATCTGAGGGCAGCGTAGGGGAGTATGGCAGTGACCCGAGAGATTCCATGAGCTTCTCCAGCGAATCAGAAGATTCCCAGAAGGAGGTGCCGATGGTCAGGGCAAGGGGGGTCTCAGGGGGGGCACACCAGAAACAAGGGGCCAGCGGGGACTCCCCAAGCAGCAGCTGGAGATCAGGACCAGCTTCCCCACCAGAGCGTAGTGGGGGGGAAGAGTCCCATGTGTCAGGGCCAGCGTCTCCTCCAGCAGGGAGAGAAGATGAGTCGGGACTGACCACGCCTCTGTTGGAGAGTGGGGGAACGGAGGGGAGGTCAGGTCCAGCTAGCCTCCCCGAAGGGGGAAGCAGTGACAGGAGCAGTGTAACGGTCAGGAGGAAGGTTGCCGGCTGGGCGCGCGCGCCAAGTTCAAATGTACAGGCGCGCGGGACAGCAGAAAGCGCGGATTGGGAACCAGGTCCTAAAGCCCGCCGGAGGCAGGGGGAAGACTCAGGGGACTCAACGTCAGAAGAGTCTAGGAAGGGCGAGACCCCAGCTGACAGGCGGACCCAGAGGAGGAAAGAGCGGAGGAAGAGGTGGAGCAAGGCTAGAGTCTTAAACTGGTGTCTAGGGGGAGGAGATTCAGACGGAGCTTCGGTGGTCTAGAGTTTCAGACGTAGAGCTGCACGCTGCGGCTGTGAAAGCGAAAATGAACTTCAATAAAGACTTTTGTATATAACAACGAACTGGCGTTGGTCCTTTGTGAGCTGGGACCTCGGGCAGCTCTGACAATTATTATTATTATTATTATTATTATTATTATTATTATTATTAATGGGGAAAGGAGAGAGAAAAGTGATGATGGTATGTGGCTCTTGCCCACAATGAGTCTCCAGGGCCTCAGGCAAAGAAGGCTGCCCAGAGCCCCTCTAGCTGCCACTGCTGGAGGCTGAGAATGTGCTCCCCAAGTTCTGGGCCCCCTTATCTCTTCCCCATCACTCACGGGGGAAGCTCATCAAGAGTCCCACCTACCACTGACTGCTCTGACTCTCGCTTTGCCAGACTTGCGTCAAGGCCACACTTCTTTCTCACTATGACTTCATCACAGGAAGCACAGAGTTTGGGACAGAGCTCCACTGCCAGAGGGTGGCCAGGAAATGCCTGCAAGGGAACACATTTCCAGGAACGGTCTCACACAGATCTCACACAGGCTGGCTCTCTAGGAAAGGAGGCTTGGGCAGCCGGGCAGTTGGGGGGGCATAGCTGTCAACTTTCAGATTTGAAAATAAGGGATCCGCAGCCTCACCTGTCCCGGGGACAGTCTACGGGATATCTAACAATCCGGGATAGCAGCGGGAAACGGCGCTGAAATAAGGGAATTTCCCATCAAAAAAAGAGAAGGTTGGCAGCTATTGGGGGGGGGGCGCTTCAATATCATACAATGCAAACCTGCATAATCAGCTGCTCTCTCCCTCCTGTCCATTACCATCCCATGGAAGATAAACCCCTGTTCAAAATAAGTCATGCAATATTGAGGCACAAGGATGCATCTGACTCCACTGGAAGCTTTCCACCTGGGGGTCCCCATTCCCTTCTTTACCTGTGGGGAGTATATCTGTATCTACAGGTCTCTGATTCAGCATTCAAAGAAGGATGTTTCATGGCCCGAAAGCTGAGGGGAGGGGGAGACAGCTGCCTTTGAGGACCCTGTCTTTGGGAGGCACTGCTGAAAGCGAAAGACCCATTTCCAAGCGGCGATGCAAAGGCAGGACTGACCCTTGAGCCACTTCACCCTTGGGGCCTGGTGCCACTTCATAAGCCCTTCTGGCCAGCCAGCCACAAAACAAGCCCAACTCCATTGCATGGCTGGGGATGCCTGCACAGCTCTCTCCCGAGCCCCATGGTGGCCTGTGCCTTTGGGAGGTACCAAGAGGGAAAGGAATGGGAAGGATCAGGCCCCCTTGAAGTTACCGCCTCCAACCAAAAGGCTTCTGGCAGTAGCTCAGGCTCTAGTGAGCTTCCACAGGGAGACCCTTTCAGGATCAGGGCCCAGGGTTGCCTTGTCATTGTGGGAAGAGAAAGAGAGAAAGAGAGAAGAGGAGGAAGAAGAAGAGTTTGGATTTGATATCCCGCCTTTCACTCCCCTTCAGGAGTCTCAAAGCGGCTAACATTCTCCTTTTCCTTCCTCCCCCACAACAAACACTCTGTGAGGTGAGTGGGGCTGAGAGACTTCAGAGAAGTGTGACTGGCCCAAGGTCACCCAGCAGCTGCATGTGGAGGAGCGGAGACGTGAACCCGGTTCCCCAGATTACGAGACTACTGCTCTTAACCACTACACCACACTGGCTCTCACAGGAGAATAGCAGGCAAAGACTTCTTGCCTGTCCCCTGAAGTGCCTTCCATTTTTATGAGGAAGGCTGGAAGGGGAATCTGCGAGTTTGCTCTAAAGGCTGCGGTGGAGGGGACACAGCTGTCAGCCTCAGTTTTGGCCCCATCACTGAGACCCCCCCATGCACCCCTCCTTTGGCCTTCAGCAGCAGGACAAGGCTCAGAGGGACCTCACGGCATCAGGCATCTCTTCTTTATTAGCCAAAAGCCCCAAGAGAAGGGAATGAGCAAAAGTCCTGGGATCTGGGAACTGGCAAAGTACAAAGCACCACTCGCCACGCCCCACACATGCAGCTCATCCAAAGCTCTTCGCAGGGCATCTTCTGGGGGCCAAGAGGCAGGAAGGGCAGATTTCGGCTAGACATGTGGAGACAATGCCTGAGGGCAAGAGCCAGTCCAGCTGTGGGGCCTCTGCCACCCCAGGAGGTCAAGGCCTCCCTTCGCTGGAGGTGTTTGGAGCAGGGCCTGGACACAGGCATCAGTCTGGGCTGCTGGGTTACTACATTTCTGCCCTGACTCCTCTGACTTTGGTGATTCCAAGTGTCTTACACAGGATTCACCTGCTGCTCCTCCTGCACACCCTCCCTCCCTCCCTTCCTCATCTCCCACCCCTTCCATCACCCGCCCAGAGATAGGAAGCTGCTGTTTACTTGGAAAACACACATGACCCTCATCTCCATTTTCCTGTTTATAGGAAATGAGCAAGTGGATGGTGAGCAACTGAGTGTCAACAGCAGAGGAGAGATCACACGAAAGGCAGCAGCACGGCTCAACAAGAGGACAACTGGCTGGCCGGAGATGCCTCTGGCCAGGATGCCCAAGACCAGGGCGGGGGCAGAATCATAGGATCTTAGCATTGGAAGGGGCCTCAAGGGTCATCTAGTCCAACCCCCAGCAATGCAGGAATCTCAGCTGGAGCATCCAGGACAGATGGCCATCTACCCTTCGCTTAAAAACCTCCAAGGAAGGAGAGTCCTCCACCTCTCAGGGGAGTCTGTTCTACAGCTGTCAAACAGCTCTTAGTGTCAGAAAGTTCTTCCTGATGTTAAGTCGGAATCTCCTTTCTTGCAACTTGAAGCCATTGGTTCAAGTCCTCCCCTCCAGAGCAAGAGAAAACAAGTATGCTCCCTCCTCCATGTGACAGCCCTTCCTGAAGATGGCTGTCCTAGCTTCTCTCAGTCTCCTCTTTTCCAGGCTAAGCATACCCAGCTCCTTCAACCGTTCCTCCTCAGGCTTAGTTTCCAGACCCTTGATCCTCTTGGTCGCCCTCCTCTGCACACCTTCCAGCTTGTCGACATCCTTCTTAAACTGTGGTGCCCAGAACTGGACACAGTATTCCAAGTGTGCTCTGACCAAGGCAGAATAAAGCAGGACTATGACTTCCCTTGATCTGGACACTATACTTTTGTTGACGCAGCCTAGAATAGCGTTAGCTTTTTTTGAATTCTGGTAATTTTGAATTCTGTTTCTGTCTTCTGCGGCATTAGCTACCACCTTCCTGCCCCATCCTGTCAGGGCATTTTGTGCCCACAGTGATGCACTTCCTTTGCTGGCCTGGCAGATAGGAGGAGGAAGAGGAGATAGACTCTTGGAAGGCTCCACAATCCCCAGAGGGCTCCCACATGCCCAAGCGCCTGGCAACAGAAGGAGCAGGGACAAGACACAGGACAGAAGCTACAGGGAGGACAATCCCCCCATCGCTGGAGCTGAGACTTTCCTCTCCTAGTCGTCTTGCTCTCTCCATGCTCATTCCTGGGCCACCTCCAGTTGCTCCTCTGGGGGGTCTCCTCAGTGTGCTCAAGTGGGTGGTTTCAAAAGCAAGCCCCTCCACCTGCGGCTGCCCCTGGAGAGAGTTTCCTGGTCGAGCTCACCTAGTGGGCTGAAGCCACCAGCTCCTGCAAGAGGAACCAGCCAGTCCCTGCCTCGATTTAGGAAGAAGACAGCACATACTTGGGAAATGCTAGACAGCCACAGGCAAGCAAGACCCCGAAGCAAAGCCCCCGCCCTTGTCTTGCCCACCCAACACTTGGCCCGTCCTTGTTGGGGCTGCTACCCACGCAGTCGTTTAAAACATGAGATACGGGGGAGGCAATACTGCAAGGGCTTCTGGAGCGCGTTTAGACAGCCACCCCTAAAAAAGGATGGATGCAACACACAAAGCAAATTCCGCCAGTTCCCCCCATCCAGAGGAGCACAACCCCCTCTCACCCATCTTGGATTGATAAGCCTAAGCAACTATGAAAGCAGGAACCATTAGCAGAAACTCTTAGATTAGTATCCTGGAGAGAGTGCCTGTCAGTTGTGTCTGGTGGCCATTCCACTCTCTCTCTCCCACCCAGGACTGCCGGAGCCTAGAGGGCTCCTGTTGCCCCTCTGCATGTTACCACCAGGCACAGCTTTCTCCACCACAGAAGACCCTGGGCCTGTTGCCTCTTCCTGAGAGGGGAAACTGTCACCATTGTTGGCCTCCTAGGGTAGTCAAGACCAGCCTCTGGTGCTCACAAGGCCACTCTGGCCAAGCTGCAAGGCCTTCCCAACCAACCCAAAGCTCCTTCTTCCAGTGCCCTGGCCTGGCAGCATGTGGCCTTGGCTGGCCCAGGAGAGAAGCTGTCAGGACCCCTGGTTACCTGCTAAGCGCCCGGCCCACCGGGGACTTACCTGGTTCTTGCCAAGGGTCTGCCAGAGAATCCGCCTCCTCCTCCTCCTCCTTGCTACCTCTTCTACAAGAACCTATCGATGCACGGAGGGCAAAGGAAACCAGAGAGACTCTGAGCTGCCACTCTGTTCCTAGCCAGAATAGGACAGGCGAGACCCCCAGCTGCCTCTTTCTCCCCAGCCTGATCTGTTTGGCTCTGGGGCTTCAGTGGGAGTGAGAGAAGATGAAGTGTGAGATGGGAGGGAGGGAGGGAGGAAAGGCAGGAAGGGGCTGGGATCTGCTGTCGGCTCTCAGGAAGTTTTGACAAGGAAACTCAGCAGAGCACTTGGAGAGGAATAATAAAAACACGCTTGTCAGGGGTTCAGAAGCAGAGACGCAGAGAAGGGTGGAAACAGAGAGCGAGGGGGAGGAAGCCGAAGGGAGAATGAGTGATGATGACGACCCGAGATCTCCAAGCCTAAGCAGTGAGTCAGAGGACTCCCAAAAGGGAGCCCCAGTGAGCAGAGCAAGGGGGGGATCCGGGGGGACACCCCAGGAGGAAGGGAACAGAGGAGATTCAGAGAGCAGCAGCTGGAAGTCGGGACCCACGCTAATAACTGAGGGCGGCAGCAGCTGGAAGTCGGGACCCACGCTCAACACTGAGAGCAGCAGGGAGGAAGGTAGCCAGGCATCGGGTTCCGGAGGCTGTCAGCAGGAGGGAGGGCACGAGTCAGGGGTGGTCACGCCCTCCTCAGAGAGCGAGGCAACGGTTAAGAGGAAAGTAGAGAGTTGGGCGCGCGCGCCAAGTTCAAATGCAGCGGAAGCTGGAGCAGTAAGCAGCCCGGAGAGTGAGCCAGGTCCTAAAGCCCGCCGCAAGGAGGCAGAAGGATCAGGGGGGTCAGCGTCAGAGGAGAGTAGAAGGGAGGAGGCCCAGGGGGGCAGAAGGACCCAGAGACGTAGGGAGAGGCGAAGGAGGTGGAGCAAGGCTAGGGTATTAAGCTGGTGTGCAAGAGGCGGGGACTCAGACGGGTCTTCGCCGACCTAGAGCAGAAGGTGTAGAGCTGCACGCTGCAGTTCGGAAATGAAACCTGTAACTCAATAAAGACTCTTTTAAAGTGGACGCTGTGTGGCGTGGTCCTATGTGAGCTGGGACCTGGTAGCAGCTCTGACAGTAAGACCCGTCTCTTCAAAGCTTCAGAAACCTGAAACCTCGCAGCGGGAGCAGAAGCCGCTAGGGGAGGAAGAGGGGTGTCTGTAAGCGAGCTCACAAAGGTTAGCAAGATGACGGAAGAACAGAGGATCTCCGCGCTGCAAGAGGCAGTGACCCAGTTGTCCTCAGAGGTATTGGCTTCCAGGAAACGGGAGGAGGAGACTACAGCCGCCTACAGAGACCTACACGCCAGGTTTGAAATGCTTGTTAAGCAAGGGCAACCGGGACCCAGACCGGAGGGCGTGGGATTGGCACGGAGAGCAGGAGGGCTTGTGGCTCACTTCGATGGGACTTTGCAACAGTACCCTAATTTTAGAGCAGACGTAATGTGCGCACTGCAACTGCTGGCAAAAGACTTTAGAGATGAGGAAGAGAAGGTGGGGTTCATATTGTCCCATTTGCATGGGGATGCCAAAGCCTGGCTGCGCAATTTGTGGAGGGATAAAGATCCGGCGCTTCAGAATGCAGATGCCTTTATCAAAGCGATGGATGCGTGTTTTTTGTCTACTATTGATGTGGATCTTGCCAGACGGGAGATTCATGGACTAAAACAAGGGAGGGCGAGCGTCCGGCAGTATCACGCCCGATTTTTTGCGCTGGTCAGTGCTTTAGAATGGGATCGGGATTCGCCCCCTGTCAGAGACCTCTTCTGGGAGGGTCTAAGTTCAGCGGTTAAGGATGAAATTGCAAGGGGGGAGAGGCCCCGAAGCACGCAGGAGGTGGTCCAAAGGGCGCTAACTGTGGGGGTGAGGCTGGAAGAACGTCCATGGTGCAGAGATGAAGGACGTGGAGGGCGCGAAGCAGCGAGAAGTTTCTCTTTCGTTCCGAGGGAAGCAGCGCGTGCGCAATCCACACCTCCGCCAGGAGGGGGAGGGGAACCGATGGAGGTTGGAGGTGCAAGGGCTCAGTCAGCAGCCAGAGCCCTAGCACCGGCAGCAGTGAAAGCGAAGCCTCCTAGAGGGAACAGGAAGTGTTACATCTGCGAGGATCCAGGCCATTTGGCGAAGGAGTGTCCCCGGAGGCTCCACAAGCACACTGCAGCCTCAGCAATGGTGACTGCAGCAACGCAGCAAGGAGAACCACAGCAGGGAAACGACAATGTCTGGCTGGAGACGGAGGCACTGGGGCCCAGCCAGACGCATCTGTGAAGCAGTCCCCAGCAATCTTGCAACCCACGGATCCCCTCCCACCCAAACCAGTAGTGCAGCTCACAGCATCTCTCCAGCTACCCGACGGCGTCACTATCGAAGTGCCGCTTTCTGTGGATTCTGGAAGCAACGCAGACTTTATAGCGCAGAGCTTTGTGGAGCAGCACGCTATACAGCTATTGCCTGCCACTCTGCCCCTGCAAGTCGTCACAGTGGATGGCAGAGAGTTGCTAGGGGGGCAGGTGGTGAAGCAGACGCCACCGATGGTGATGCGCCTTGGCAACCACAGGGAAGTCATCAGTTTTAATGTCACCCAACTGTCGGACACGCCCATTGTGTTGGGCATGAGTTGGCTGGACAGGCACAGTCCGACACTGGCTTGGTACCAGAGACAACTGATCTTCGGCTCCTCTTATTGCGCAGAACACTGCATCCTGCCCCGACGGGAGGGAGAGGAGGAGGAATCACAACTGCAGTTGGGAACGTTGCAAGCGGTCCCCCACAAATACGCGAGCTTTTTGGAGGTCTTCTGCGAGAAGGAGGCGGACAAGCTACCCCCTCACCGGCCATATGACTGCAAGATTGACCTCCTACCGGGGGCGACGCTGCCGAAGGGGCGGCTATACTCCATGTCTGAAGATGAAATGCAGGAACTCAAACAGTTCATCGAGCATAATCTGGAGCGTGGCTTCATCAGAGAGTCCAAGGCAGTGGGGGGCAGTCCCGTTTTCTTCGTGAAAAAGAAAGACACGCCCCAAAAAAGACTGGTTGTGGACTACCGCCTTTTGAACCAGATGACCAAACCGTCTGATTACCCCATGCCCAGGATTGACGACCTCCTCGCGACGGTGCGCAAGGGACGCGTGTTCACCAAGTTGGACCTGCGAGGGGCGTACAATCTCATCCGCATGCGGGAGGGCGATGAGTGGAAGACGGCCATGTTCACACCGCTGGGCACCTACGAATACAGAGTTATGCCCTTTGGATTACAAAATGGCTCTCACTGTTTTCAAGCTTTTATGCATCACGTGTTGGAGGGACTCCTCTACAAGACATGCGTCTGCTTCCTGGATGACATCCTGATTTTCTCTGACTCGCAGCAAGCTCACGACCGAGACGTGAGGGAGGTGCTCAGCAGGTTGCAACAACATAGACTGTACGCCAAGCTGGAGAAGTGCCAGTTCGACACGACGGAGGTGGATTTCCTGGGATACAAGTTGTCGGACAAGGGGATAGCCATGGACAGCACCAAGGTTCGTGCGGTATTGGATTGGAAAAGCCCGCGCAACCGGAAGGAGGTCCAGCGGTTTGTCGGCTTCGCCAACTTCTATCGCAAGTTTATCAAGGGGTTCGCGATGCAGACGGCAGCAATTACGGACACGCTCAGCTCCAAAAAAAAGAAATTCATCTGGACGGAGCAGGCGGAACAGTCCTTTCAAGCGCTCAAGCATCTCTTCGCATCGGAGAAGCAACTGCTGCATATCGACCCCAGTAAACCGTTGAGGGTAGAGACAGACGCGTCAGACAGAGCCGTGGGAGCGGTCCTGCTGCAGCGAGACCCGCAGGGGGTGTGGCGGCCGGGAGCGTTCTACTCCAGAAAGCTCAGCAAGTCGGAGCAGAACTACACCATCTGGGACAGGGAGTTGCTGGCCATTCATGCAGCTTTCAAGGCGTGGAGGCACTTCCTAATCGGCACCAAGCACACGGTGCAGGTCTGCACGGACCACAAGAATCTGGAGCACTGGCGCACGGCTCAGTTCCTGAACCAGAGGCAGATACGTTGGGCGGAGTTCTTTGCTGACTTCAATTTCCGAATAGAGTACGTCCCAGGCGACACCAACATCATGGCGGATGCACTGTCCCGAAAACCGCAATACCTAGAAGAGGTGACGCCAGCGGCGGCCATGCACATCTTCGCACCGACGGCGTGGGCGTGTGCCTCAGCTACAGTAGACCTGGATGCGGTGCGACGTGCATTGCGGGACGACTCATTCGCGCAAGACAAGATGGCGGAACTGCTCAGAGGCACGGCTACCACGGACGAGTTCCAGGTGCGGGACGGCTTGCTCCTACGCAAAGGGGCTGTCTATGTACCAGGAGACGACCTTCGCGCCAAGGTACTGCAACAGTTGCACGACGCACCCACGGCCGGTCACTTTGGCACAGAGAAAACGATGGAATTAGTCGCGAGAGACTTCTGGTGGCCCAGGCTGAGAGGAGAGGTCGCGGACTACGTCGCGAGGTGCGACACCTGCCAGAGGGCCAAGCCGGTACACAGACCACCGGCGGGACTGTTAGAACCGCTGCAAACACCGTTTGAACCGTGGGAGAGGGTGGCCCTGGACTTTGTGACGGATTTACCCAACTCGAGAGGCAAGACAGCTGTGCTAGTGGTGGTGGACTTGTTCACCAAGATGGCGCATTTCATTCCGTGTGTGAAGGTGGCCACGGCGGAACAAACCGCCAAACTGTTCATAGATCACGTGTTCAAAGTGCATGGCCTGCCACGGTCTATCCTGTCCGACCGCGGACGCCAGTTCATCTCGTCTTTCTGGCAGAAGCTGATGGGTTTTCTAAATGTCAAGGTCAATCTGGCATCAGCAAGACACCCGCAGACCAACGGGCAAGCAGAGAGGGTCAATGCCATCATGCAGCAGTACCTGAGATGCTATGCCAATCAACAGCCTGCGACGTGGGTGGATTACCTGCCGCTAGCCGAGTTCGCTTACAACAACACGAAGCACGTGTCCACAGGAGTGACGCCGTTCTTTGCCAACAATGGGAGGAATCCCAGAACCTTCCCGGGACTGGAGAGAGTGGGGGAAGGAGAACCACAGACGGCGGACGCGTTCGCGTCAGAGCTGCAGGCGGTCCACGATCAACTCAGACGGCAGCTGGAGCTAGCTAAGCACGCCTACAAGGTGCAAGCTGACAAGCACAGGCGGGTTGGCGAAGTGATCCAAGTGGGAGACTGGGTCTGGTTGGCAGCCCACGCAGTGCCGACCAGGTCGCTTGCCAAGAAGAAGTTGGGGCACAAGCAGATCGGTCCGTACCAAGTCGAAGCGCAGATCAACCCGGTAGCCTTCCGACTGGCGCTGCCGGAGGGTTCCAGAATGCATCCGGTGTTCCACAGGTCGGTGCTCACTCCCTACAAGGCACCTCACAGGTTCCAGGAGCCAGGGACGGCGCCAAGTCCGCTCCGGGAACGGAAGGAGACGCGGGAGGTGAAGCACCAGGACCACATCAACGAGGTCACGGAAATTTTGGACTCCAGATGGGGGGAAGAGGGAGTCGAATACCTCTTAGCCAGAGAGGGCACCCGGGCCAGCGCCAATAGCTGGGTACCAGACTACGCTTTGGAGGAACCCCTGCTCAAGGACGAGTTTCATGCCCTCTTCCCACACAAACCCATGCCAGCGAGCTTCTTCGACGACTGGTTGTTCACACCCACACTTTCTTCCAGCACGTTCCATGGATTCGACTCAGAAGGGGAACCCGCACGGAGCGCCCGTTCCCCAGAAGGTTCACCGGCAGGTTCGGCATCAGGCAACTCGTATTGGTGGGACGATCGACCGGAGGAGCGATGGCGCAGGAAGTGGCTGGAGATGCCAGGTCGAGCGACCGACGCAGAGACTGACATGGACGTGTTCGGGGAGGACCTCGGGTTCGAGCACGGCGGTACAGAGATGGAAGAGCAACAAGTCAACGTCGACGACCGCGAGGGGGAAGACTCGGAGGTCTTCAGTTGGCGGCCACCCACGGGGAGCGACCTGTATCCAGCATTCCCTCCCATGATGATGGAGCGCCCAGCACCCACACCTGACAGCGGGGAGGGGGGAAGGGGGGGCTTCGAGGGGGGGATGGATGTCAGGGGTTCAGAAGCAGAGACGCAGAGAAGGGTGGAAACAGAGAGCGAGGGGGAGGAAGCCGAAGGGAGAATGAGTGATGATGACGACCCGAGATCTCCAAGCCTAAGCAGTGAGTCAGAGGACTCCCAAAAGGGAGCCCCAGTGAGCAGAGCAAGGGGGGGATCCGGGGGGACACCCCAGGAGGAAGGGAACAGAGGAGATTCAGAGAGCAGCAGCTGGAAGTCGGGACCCACGCTAATAACTGAGGGCGGCAGCAGCTGGAAGTCGGGACCCACGCTCAACACTGAGAGCAGCAGGGAGGAAGGTAGCCAGGCATCGGGTTCCGGAGGCTGTCAGCAGGAGGGAGGGCACGAGTCAGGGGTGGTCACGCCCTCCTCAGAGAGCGAGGCAACGGTTAAGAGGAAAGTAGAGAGTTGGGCGCGCGCGCCAAGTTCAAATGCAGCGGAAGCTGGAGCAGTAAGCAGCCCGGAGAGTGAGCCAGGTCCTAAAGCCCGCCGCAAGGAGGCAGAAGGATCAGGGGGGTCAGCGTCAGAGGAGAGTAGAAGGGAGGAGGCCCAGGGGGGCAGAAGGACCCAGAGACGTAGGGAGAGGCGAAGGAGGTGGAGCAAGGCTAGGGTATTAAGCTGGTGTGCAAGAGGCGGGGACTCAGACGGGTCTTCGCCGACCTAGAGCAGAAGGTGTAGAGCTGCACGCTGCAGTTCGGAAATGAAACCTGTAACTCAATAAAGACTCTTTTAAAGTGGACGCTGTGTGGCGTGGTCCTATGTGAGCTGGGACCTGGTAGCAGCTCTGACAACGCTTTTTTTTCTTGGCAAGAGAACACGATTGTTTGGAACACACAAAATATGCACTGAGAAAACAGCTCCCGGCCAGCCCCTCCTCAGCACTGTCTGAACCACCATCTGAGGTGGCCCCAAAGCTAGCATGACGGCGATGGGGGTCGGTGGGGGTCGGTGGGGGTCGGGGAGGCGGAGCAGAAGAGCAAAACCCAGCTGGGAAAAGAGGAATCTGCTTCAGTTTTGCTCTGTCATCAGGAACTTTCCAGGACCTTCTTAGCAGAGAAGAAGAAGAAGAAGAGGAGTTTGGATTTGATATCCCGCCTTTCACTCCCTTCAAGGAGTCTCAAAGCGGCTAACAATCTCCTTTCCCTTCCTCCCCCACAACAAACACTCTGTGTGGTGAGCGGGGCTGAGAGACTTCAGAGAAGTGTGACTGGCCCAAGGTCACCCAGCAGCTGCAGGTGGAGGAGCAGGGAAGCGAACACGGTTCCCCAGATTACGAGACTACCGCTCTTAACCACTACACCACACTGGCTCTGAGGGACCTCAGATATGAAAGCTAGGAGCTAAATGACACCTGAAACCTAGGTTATGGGTGCAACAACAGAATGTCTAGGCACACTTTTTTTTATAACAAGAATTCAAAGCTGAAAATGAATGAACTGCAGCCTAAGTCTTACCGTATGTTCCTTTTTCACATGATCTAGTCCTTCCCCTGCCCACTCCCCTAATATTCTTAAGAGGGTCTCTTCTCCAGTCTTCAGAGAGTGGCTGGAAGCCGGGAGGCAGATAAAGGTCCTCCTTTCCTTCCACTCTGCAGTTTTAAATTGAAATCTTAGGCGCAGTACTGCGCCCAGAGCTCAGAAACTGCTTGCGCTAATGAAATTCCCTGTCGCAAAGCGCACCTAGAACAATGGGAGTTTTGAACGCTGGCCCTGGACTGGGGGCTGCTTCTTGGATTATACTGGTCTGTTGATTTTTTGAAAAGCATTCTTAAAACATCAGCGCCAAATAGAATCTCTGGAGGAACCTGAAATCATTGGGAGATGAGGAAGGAGCAAAGGGGACCAGGGAGGCTGGTGGGGCTCAAGACCAGAGTGGAGGGGGAGCAGGAGCCAGAGATCAGGGGGGCAGGGAGGGTCTTGGACAGAGCCATCACAGGTTGCCTGGGGAAAGTGGCAGGCTCTGAGCAGCCTCAGTTTTCCCCACCTGTGAAATTGGACCAGCTGGGCAACTGGCTGCGTGTCCGCCCTCCCTGCAAACAAAAAGACAGCACCAAAGGGAGGACATTATTGTGACTTTATTGCATTGTATCGATTTTTTAAAATGAATTTGTCATCGTTTGTCTTATTTATATTCATATACTGCTGTGTTTTATGTTAGAGATTTCAATAATGCTGTTTGTGATTATTGTGAAACACTTTGAGCTCAACATTTGTTTTTGGATGAGCGAAATACAAATATTAAATCAAATCAAACCCTGCTTTTCTTCCTAACTTGCCTTTTACTTTGTATTTTTTTATTCAGCTTTTTTTTTTTAGGTGCAGAGGGTGACAGTGGACTCCAACAGCCCTGCCATAGACTTGCTCTCTATACTGCACGGTGGGCAGGCTGAGGGAGCAACATAGAACAACCCTGTTGTGTAGACCACTTGTATTATGATGCTCTATTGCTGTATGGAGGAGGATGGCGGCTGAGAAGAGTCTACAATAGCCACATGGTGTAGCCCACTCTCATTGTGCCCCTAAGGCAGCTTGGTGCATGTGGCTGAGAGGTGGGGTGGCGGTAGGGGGCTCACAGCGGCCCTGCAGTGCAGGCCACACTTTCGCCCCACAGCCTGCAGCTCCCTTTTCTCTTTTCATAGCTCTGTAACTGGAATTGCATGCAGGGAAGGCGTGCCTTTGAGCATATACAGACCGCCACCCCAGGCCCCAACACCCCATTGGGGGTTTTTTTGGGTGGGGGGAGAGTGAAAAAGTTGCTTCCACTGCCTTTGGTCTGCCCGTCCTTTCTGCCTTGCTTTTCTTTGCTGGTGGCAAAGTAAACTGTTAGAATATGCCAAGTTGGCAAAAATGACAGAAAAACTGAGAAGCCACACTGAGCAAACATTTACTAGGGAAACATGACATCAGTGGCTGGCCTAGAATGACTTCTGTGGTGTGATGAATAATTATAAGAGAATATAATATTGATGAAAATTAACAAAAGAAAATGAAAATGAACAGTGTGCTAGATAGACTAAGTGGTAGATACATGATGGGGCGACGGGAAGTCGCTAGAAACTCAAGAAGAATGTGATGTGATGTGATGTAACAAATATTACCATTTTCACTTCTCTCTTCTGGATAACCCCTTTGTTAGTTACTTCTTTTTAATCTCAATAAAGCATTAAAGAAACGCTTTGCTGGTACGCCTCCTCCACCCCACCCCCCCAAAGTCAAACTTCAAAGGCCTCAAGGAATCCTGCCCTGCAGGGCTGCTGGGAGTAATCTTCTGTTTCTCACAGGGTGAGACACCCTGCGCTTCTCTCTTTTCTGGGGACGGGGCTCCTTGCTGACCGGCAGGGGAGCATTGCAAAGAAACTGAAACAAATGCCTAGGGAGGCTTGTGCTGGAAGGAAATGAGGGAGAAAGAGGCGCGGGCGGGCGGGAGAGAGAGAACCTTGTTTTTTAAATGCACCAACTGTTTAATTGAGGGACATTTTTTAAAAGAAAGAAAGAAAGTTCTTTAAACACTAAGGAATGGGATGATAAGCTCTGGGGTTTGCGCCTCTATATGGATTCCAAAATATCCGATTGTTGGAGTTCAGAGGAATCCCTCATCCAGATCTTGTGTAGAAATGAATTTTCTCCACCAGAAGAACGAGTTTCAAAGTTTTGCTGCAGAACCGTCTTAAATACTGGTTGCAACAAGACAAATGCTACGAAATACCAAAATAACACAATGCAAACAGTTATAGCCGAGTCCGCCATGGGGACAATGGACCCTTCGAGGCTTCTTCCCACCCCACCCCACCCCGCCACTTCTCCCTTGCAAACCAGGGACTCTGCTGAATGCAGGCACGTCTGAGTCCCTCGCTCCGTCTAACACGGGACCGGAATCCGGAAAGCGACGGGAGCGGAGCCCCTGCTTGTCCACCAGGTGGCGCGCTCAAGCCGCCATAAGCAGAAGGGAAACGCCGCGTCGCCAACTGGGATGGCTTTGGAAGAGAATGGGACCAACCCATGGAGAAGGAGAGATGACTGTGGTCTGGCTCCACAGTCGGGGTCGAATGCCAGTTGCTGGAAACCACAGGAGAGGAGACTTGGGGCTCTCAGATTTCAGCGGCGCCCCCGCCTGCCTCTGCCGCTTCTCCGCTGTAAAGCATTGCTGTGGCGCCCCCTGCAGGGCGCTCCGTGTGGCCGCGCCAGTCGCGACCCTGAAACCGCCTTTGGGGGAGAGGGCTGCTCTCGGGCTCGGATCCTGCTTGCGGGTTTCCCATAATGGGCATCTGGCCGGCCAGCGTGAGAAGAGAAGGCGCCCTGTGGCCTGATCCGGCAGACTCTTGAGCGCAGCCCCGAGGCTGATCGTGCCTTGTTGACCCTTGGGACGGGAAGCATCCACGGCAAAACTGCCGGGACGAGTGGAGCTCAAGATTACTGGCCGAAGAAGTGCCAACGCCCCTTCCCCAACCACTTGGGGTCCCCAAACTCTCCCCCGCCTGCTGAACAGAAACACTCACCTCTGCCTTCCTCCAGATATCCCACTTCCAGCCCTGCCAGGTGGGCCCCTCACACTCTTTGTTGTCTTCTCCCTTAGCTTTGGGGAGACAGTCCTAGGATCCACCCCCTCGCCCTCCCCCACTGGGCAACCACAGACAGCCTGTGGCCCAGAGGGCTGGAGGGGAGAAGGGGGCCACTTGCTCAGGAGCTGTCTGGCCTGGATGGAGGTCAGAATCTGCCCCCACCCCTTGACTGCAACTGCCACGATCATTTACAATTACCTGGGAGGAAGGGGGGAGCCTGTGATGGATGAGGGGTGTCTTCTTGTACTTGTGGCGTCGGCAGCGGAGCTTTGCAGAGGCTTCTCAAGGCGGGGAGGGCTTGAGGAGCGTTTCAGGAGGGCCCCCAACACACACACATGCTTTGAATGCCTTTGCAGACTGCCCCCCCCAGGCAGGGCCTGATCCACAGGGCGCCACCAGTGGGTTTGTTGGGGGTGCAGATGGGTGAAGGCTGGGATCTGTGTTTGGAAGGCGCAGCAGGACTTTTAAAAGGTGGTGCTAGCATGGAAAGGTGTGCCTGGGCTTTCCAGCAAAGAGAAACAGAGTGGTGGGACTTCCGGGGTGGCGCCATCGGCAATGGCGGACTCCCTCTGAACCGGAGGGACCAGCTCCGCGCGAAACGGGTCTTTTCTGCTGCGGTGAAGTGGGGACCCTTTTAGAAATCACAGGCAGATGAAGCCTGTGACCGTGGGACTCGACGGGCACCCTTAGCACCCCCCCCAACCTGCAAAGGAACCCACTAACGGGCTCTGAAGCGAAGAGGGGGAAGTGGCGCGGTGCTGTGAGTCAATTGCTTTTTCCGTGGAGCGAAGCCACATAGCCGTTGCCGGAGAGCGCTGCCTTTTTCCTGGGACAATTTGGCATCTAAAATAATCACCCGTGAGTACTTAAACATTGAACAATTGGACTTCAAATAAGAACTGGCGATTAGAAAGGAATTGGACTTAAAAAATTACCTTAATTTGGTACTGAAACGGGAAGGTCTAAACAGGAAGTCAGCCTTCCGTTTCCTTGTAGTCAGAAGAAAGCAAAGACAACGTAAACTAGAGCTTAGAAAATCACTTTCAAAGGATTGGTTTTCACCATTTAAAATCGTTGAACCCCCCTTCGGTAGTAGGAGAAGAAGGGGGATCTTTTTTGGACTGTTTAAACCTGCAGAAGTGAGTTTAAAGTAAAGTAACTTTCCACCGTCCTGATCCTGGAGCGGGGTGTCAGAATTGACGTTTGAAGCTCATTGACCAGAGACAAATGTTTTTGACAAAAAGTTAAAAGAAGAGTAACATTGTGATTCCACTGTTTCCTTTCGCGTTTTAAAGGAACAAATATTGACAAAATATCTTAAAAAAAGAAACTTTGTTGCTATTGTCCTTAAAAGAAAGAACAACCAGAAGTTTTCCCCCTAGAGGGGGACTGTGAAACTGTAACTAATTCTAGGGAGCTTGCAGCTGCTACAGATTACAACCGTGGGAAAGGACTTGTGACCTTGCAGGACAATGTTTTCAGAAGCACTGTTGGGTGCTCTCTGTAAAATAAATGCCCTATTGGATCAGTTAAGTCAGAAGACGGATTTGATGACTAATGTGGCCAGAACATTTGAACAGGTAGTGGGAAACTATATGGAGCCCACCCAGGAACTTAAATAGGAGTGTGCCATGACAGAACAGTTGAGAGAAGAGGATGTTGCTGAATCTTGGGCGCCAGAAAGGGAGGAACTTTTGGCCCTGCAGGAAAATGAGCCTTTGGATTTGACAAATGAACTTGGAAAAAACCAGATTTGGAAAGATAAAGTTTGGATTGATTTGGAAATGGGGGGTTGGACTGACCCCCCTATGCAGAGATGTTTGGACTTTCCGAGTCTGGCAATGGGCTGTCAGATGTTTGGAGCTGTGGGGGCTCCCAATTTTGGAGGGAATTTGAAACATGTCCTAAAATACCACATGGAGTCTAGTCTGGACTATGGGAAAGGGGCTGATTTGTTGAAAAGGGTGAAAAACACTACCAAGCTGGAGTTCCCACGAGTGAAAGGAAAATATGAAGAAGAGCTGCGGAAGGGACAAGGAAGAGACTTGAAGGCCTCGGATATAAGATCACCAGGTTAATGTGCCAAACTAATGGGATAAAAAGGACTGACAAACCCGGGACCAGGAGGAAGGGACGCTGGAAGAAGATTGGATTGTTCTTATTTCTTTTTTCTATCATTAGGAATGTTTTATAAAATTGATGAATGTTAGAAAAATGTTGAAATGAAATTACTTGGCTCTTGTAAAAATGTTTAAAGAATTAGGTAAAAAGGTAATGGTTATGAGAAGTTGGTAAAAATAAGATTTAAGTCTTAAGCTTTAAGGTTTTTTATCAGATAAGATGAAAATAGAGTAAGGTAATGTAATGGCAGAATACTATGAATTATGGAAAGGATTTGCTGTGACAACTATTAATCAAGATACAAGAAAAGGGAGGAGGAGGAGGTCATAGAAAGAAGGTAATGAAAGTGGAGAATTTGAAAATGATGGTTTTATTTTTTATTTTTCTGTTTTGTCTTTTTTCTTTGTAATTTAAAAAAAAATCTTTTTTCAATAAATATCATTTAAAAAAAACCAAAAAACAGAGTGGTAAAACACGTACAGCTTGGAGTTGGACTTGGAAGAGAGCAGGTTTCGAATTCTACTACTTGGCCATGAAGCTTACAGGGTGTGACCAGTCACTGCCTCTCTTAGCCTCTCCTACCTCCCAGGGGATTAAAAGGGGAGCGGGGAGAGAGACACACAGAGATACCACCTTGAGCTACTTGGACGAAAAGGGGGGGGGGATAGAAATGCCATAAGTATTTTTTTAAAGTAATATTTATTAAAGTTTTACAAACATTAAAAAAAATTCCAAGTTTAAACTCAAAAAATAAAGACAGAGAATAACCCTAATATAATAAAGAGGGAAAAAAATACAAAAAACAAAAGCAAAACACATGAAAAATACAAAATAGAAGACAGTTAACATGAACAAAAAGAAATCAATAATTTCATATCTTATACTTCATTTACTAGTTTCCTGACCTCCTCAGACCTCCCTTTTTGTATTCCAGTTCAGATGTTTAGTTCAGCAAATCTTAACCTCTATCATTTATCCTTACTCAGCATCTTAACCTATAGTAAATGTATATTTTCCACCATTATCAATCCATATTTACATATTCTTGTTAATCTTTTTACCAACACCGCTTGTTTTCAATCCAACATCCCTTTAACATTCCTTAATTTTACAGTATTTCTGTAGATAGTCTTTAAATTTTTTCCATTCTTCTTCCACCGCCTCTTCTCCCTGGTCTCGGATTCTGCCAGTCATTTCTGCCAATTCCATGTACTCTTTAACTTTCATCTGCCATTCTTACAGGGTGGGTAGATCTTGTGTCTTCCAATACTTTGTGATGAGTATTCTTGCTGCTGTTGTGGCGTACATAAAGAAAGTTCTATCCTACTTTGGCACCAATTGGCCGACCATGCCCAGGAGAAAGGCCTCTGGTTTCTTCAAGAAGGTATATTTAAATACCTTTTTCAGTTCATTATATATCATTTCCCAGAAAGCCTTAATCCTTGGGCACGTCTACCAAAGGTGAAAGAATGTACCTTCGATTTCTTTACATTTCCAACATTTATTATCGGGCAAATGATAGATTTTTGCAAGCTTGACTGGTGTCATGTACCACCTGTAAATCATTTTCATAATATTCTCTCTTAGGGCATTACATGCCGTAAATTTCATACCTGTGGTCCACAACTGTTCCCAGTCAGCAAACATAATGTTATGACCAACATCTTGTGCCCATTTAATTATAGCAGATTTAACCGTTTCATCCTGAGTATTCCATTTCAACAGCAAGTTATACATCTTTGACAAAATCCTAGTTTTGGGTTCTAACAGTTCTGTTTCCAACTTTGATTTTTCCACCTGGAAGCCAATTCCCCCCCCCCCCCCGAAATTGTATACTTCTCTTATTTGGTAATAATGAAACCAATCTCGCACTCTATCTTTTAGTTTCTCAAAACTCTGCAGTTTCAATTTGTCTCCTTCTTGCTCCAAAATCTCCCAATATTTTGGCCATTTGGCCTCCATATTGGGCCTTTTCTGAGCCTTCGCCTCCATTGGTGACAACCACCTTGGGGTTTTATTTTCAAGTAATTCCTTATACCTTGTCCAAACATTAAACAGTGCTCTCCTGACAATATGGTTTTTAAATGCTTTATGCACTTTAAAGGGGGGGGGGGATAGAAATGCCATAAGTAAATGCAATGAAATGTTTTGGGCCAAGTCATGGATTTTAACTGTCTGTGGTCTCTGTGGCCTCTCTGAGCCATTTTGACCCCAAACTGGGTGGCCACCACAGGTAGGACCCTGCTCCTCCTCCTGCCCCCTGCTTCCATGTTGCTCAAAGTTCACACCTGGGACAGGAGTTGGGGGCCTATTGTTGCAGGAATTGATGTATGGGGGGGTATCTGCCCCTCCAGCAGATATCATGCACGTGCAGCCCACTACCAAAATCATCACAATCACTTTTGTGATTTGTCCCCACAAAACACTTCATCACAGTTTCTTCCTATCTATTCAAAGGACCTCTGCTACACAATACCAAATGTGATAATTCTCTGATAAATGTATCTGTGTACTGACTCACTGGGAAAACTTCAGAAATTCCTATAGACATGTGAGCTCAGCTACTCAGCAGCCCCTCTGCCTGAGGGATAATCCCTGGCATCCTGATACCTGAGTGCCAGACAGGTAGCTGTTCCAGAAATAACAAACCCAGATGAAGACAAAAGGGTGGGATTAACTTGGCTGAGAAACAGAGAAATGTAAATATCTCTTTTGTTTCACTTGATGGGTGTTTGGTGGAGGGCAAGGGGAACCATGGGGCAGGGTCCAGGATGCTCAGATTACTGCCACCAGACCTCCCCTTTCATGATGTAACCATGATGTATGAGTGATGTAGTTGGTGTGGGATGTAAACACAGGAGCAGTCAATGACAACATTCCTAGAGTGTACATGTTAGAACATGGGGAGGGATGTCAGTCCAGCAAGCAGGTAAACTTCCTGGGGACGGACTTCCTCCGCATGTGACCAGAGGTGGGTGTGGCCTCACCTGTGCAGGTAAATGATAAAAGCACAGGGCAGGCAGCCATCTCTCTCTCTCTGCCATTTTTCTTCAATGAGGAAACATCTAAGGATGCTCTCTTGGCTCCCAGCCAAGAGAGGAGATAAGGACTATCTTGCTACAAGATAGATTCTGAATGTATGTAACCTTTTTAAGCTGTCTGCCTTCTGGGATCATATTGTGAACAGAACATGAGTAAACTCTTTTATACTTTTATAAAGACTGTGTCGTGTCTTGTATTCTAAGAGGGAACAAAAGGGGAAATTACCAGAGTAATTATTATAGAGGTTCTAGCGAACCTGTGCACACGTTACCGTTGTGAACTTAAAGGGGAATGTCTATAAACTCTGCTGATATTTTGGGAACTTGTTAGCACAAGTTGGATAAGAATATAATTAGTCAATATATCCTCTCCTGTACTCCAGAACATTCCCACAGTTGGGGGGGGGGTGTAACATGGGGATTAGCAGCTAATAAAAGTTTGGGTTCTCTTTTGTATGGGGCTTCCATCTTGTTTCACCTTGTCACAAGTGGGAGTCCTGTCTCGACAATCAAGACCAAGCCTACTGGCTGCTGTTTTGCTCTGGTATTCCTGGCTGGTGTCCTTGTTTTCTGTCCAAGGGAGCCCTCAGATTTCTCCGCTAACTCTATGAAGCTTTCCCTGCAATGTGGGGTGAAACTCCTCCCCTCCCTGCAGAACCACTTGTGGAACAGAGGCAGTCTCTGGGTCAGAGAAGCCTCCGCCCCACCCCACACAGCTTGGCTTGCCAAGTGCCAACTGCAACTGAAAGCAAACAATCACCCCTCACAAAGCCATTTTCCAGCCCTCTTGCCAATTAGTGCATTAGCAGTACTATCAACGCCCCCCCCCCCGCTCATTTGCCATTTCACTTCCTGGAAGAGATGACAGGAACATCCTGTGTGTTTGTGTCTATCCAGGTTTTCCAAGCCAGAAAGATGGAAAAATCTTCAGCAGAGGCTGACTGGGGGTGGGGGTGTCTCTGGACAGGGGCACTACCCTGCAATAGCATACGTTGTTGGCCTAGAGGCAGCCTGGAAAGGGTGGCCAGGAAAGGCTGCTCGGGCAGCCGGGTGGTGGAGGTGGTGGCTCTGAAATGGAAACAGCCATGATTCCCCCCCCCATCCCGTGGAATTTCCATCGACTCCTCTGACATGACAATCAATAACTTTCCTCTCCCCCTCCCAGGCCTCCTCATATTGGGAGACATTAATAACTTCAGCTCCTGAGCACATTAACCTTGTCCACGGGGCATGGCCAGAGTGACCGCTGGGAAGAAAAGAGGACACAACCCCCCCACAAGAGATGGACAGGAGAGGCTGGAGATGAAGAGGAGCAACCCCAGTGCCAAAGCTTGGATGCAAAGGGCTGGGGGGGGGCAGGATCCAACCCAGTAACCTTGATTGCTGCTGCTTTGGTTCATGCCAAGGTAATGTTTGTGCCAAACACACACAAGGCAGCAGCGGGGGGGGGGGCGAGTTAGGGAGGCACATAGAGGGGTTCAGGCAGGGTCAGGGACAAGAAAGCCCTCAGCAGCCACTAGTCAAGATGAGAGAGTTTCACCTATTTGTTCCCCTGATTCATATATTTAATGAATAAATGAGCAAATTAAGTTAATTTGGATATGCAGAAAATATTATAAAAAAAATTTAAGGAACTGCAGAAAGAGGGGGAAGGAAGTCAAGTTTGGAAGTGTTAAAATGATTGTAAAATTATTGAATGGATAAAATTGAAAATCATAAATAAAATAATAATGTCCACAAATCTAGCTAAGAGAGAGAGAGAGAGAGAGAGAGAGAGAGAGAGAGAGAGAGAGTGTTTCACTGAGAACCATAGAATTGTAGAGCTGGAAGGGACCCGAGGGTCATCTAGTCCAACCCCCTCCTGTAGCAGAGGCAGGAGCTTCCAATTGCAAGTTCACAAGTGAGTCATTGGCAACAGGGCTCTGTAAAACAAGCAAGCAAGCAAAGACATCCTGTCCAAATTCCCCCAGTAAAGATCATTCTGGCGGCAGCCGTGGTGGCAGTGAGGGAGAATAGGGGCTGGGAAGTCCCCCACGATGCTTCTCCATAATGCCAGTTGCGGGTGTGCTTCTGCTGGGCTCCATCTTGCTTGAGAGGGATCTGGGGGGCCCCTGTGAGAAGGAGACCAGGAGGCTGGAGCTGGGGGCCCCTTGGGCCTGGGCTGCTGCTCTTCCGATGCTCTTGACAGTCTCAGGAGGACAGAAGTGGAGCTGGGGCCATGCTGTCATTTTCAGGCAATGGGGAAAGGAAGTGCCATATCCTGGTGCCGCCCTCAAAGACAGAGGTGCCAGGGGAGGTTTTCTCTCTTATTTGTATATTTTTTACTAAATTTTCTGTTTTACAATTTAAAATACTCATTTTTATATCCTTAAAATATCAATGACTTCCCTTCTTCTCTTTCCATGGTTCATTTTACATATCATAGATCCCTGCATAAGAAACTATACCATTCAGTATTCCATTATTACATCCATCATAACTTATTTACACTGTTGAATTTATCTTAGTGCTGCCAGCGTTTTCAGCTGTACACAGTTATTTCCCATATATTCAATAAACGTTTTCCATTCTTCTCTAAACATATGTTCTTCTTGTTCTCTTATTCTATATGTTAAGTCTGCAAGCTGCACATATTCTGTCAACTTAAGCTGCTACTCTGGTTGGGACTTTGCTCATTGTCCATTTTGGGGCTAACATAACATAGGCCGCAATAGTGGCATACATAAATAACCTTTTTTTGGCACCTGGGAATTTCAGACTGAATTATCCCCAACAGAACGGACTGGTTTTTGGGGGAAAGTAGTTTTAAACATTTTTTTCTATTCATTATGGATCATTTCCAAATACTCTTTTACCCTTTTACAAGTCCACCACATGTGAAAGAACATTCCCTCCACCTCTTTGCATCTCCAGCATCTGTCGAGAATCCAGCTCGACATCAGTAAGAAAATCAGTAAGAAATCAGTCTCACACCAAGATGACTTGAAGAAAAAGCTTTGGCTACAGCCGTAACGTTTATTGTGTGCAGTAAAAAATAAATCATCCTCTCTCCTCCAGCACTGCGCTTGCTCTGCCTGGTACTCAAAAGTAACAATCAAAGGAATGCAACCTTGCCCTTGCCCACACAGACAAAGAGAGTGTTATGCTACATGAGCCAATCATTAGTCTAGCATGAGGTGTTCACGCGCTCATCATGCTCTTAACAATATCTCGTGCTGTAAAATCACTCTGCAATAATAAGAACTCTGCTCATGCTCTTATGTACAAGCAATCATTTTCCCACAAGCATCCACTGAGCATTTTCACAGGAATGGCAGCTCAGAGTCTTTCCCCCTTTCTTTCGTTGTTACATCTGAGCCCCACTGAAATTCTCTGCCCCACTTGAAACGTTTCGTGCTGCTTTGCTTCAGCTTGCGTTGACCTCATTCAGGATCTGCCAAGGTACCTAGCTCCTTTGAGCTGAGCCCACCATGGAGGCAGCTGCCAGCCCCTCCACCTGCATTGCAGCCACCTGGGTTGGGGGGCCCTGGCCCCTGTTCGCCCTGCTCTTCAGGCAATGCTAAGTGCAGACAGGCAACTTTTGGCTACTTGTCCCCCTGCAGCCTCCCTTCTAAGCGCCCCACACAAAAACATCTAAATCAGACTTAGGTTGGCTAGTCCTTCAATCAGGGGACTCTCCTCTACAAAATAAGACCCGTGCCCCCCCCCCCCCCCGCTACTCACATATAGGCAGTCAAGGCCACATACGTTATATAATTGGGGTTCAACTGAGAGCAGACCCAGAGGAAATGTTTGGCTGCCCCATCGGAGGCCGCTCACCATTCCGTTCCGGTCTCTGGGCCTCTTGGTACCATCCATGGCTGGGCTTGATGACCTGGGCAAGGCCTGGCACCCCAGGAGGATGGGGGGACCAGACCCACCTCCAGAGACAGACCCCCTATCCCAGGACAGGAGGAGAGGACAGCCTCCAAAATATGGTTACCAGATGTTTTTCCAATGAATCCGGGACATATTTTTTTTTTAAAAAAATATTTTTTTAAAAAAATTTAAACAAGATGATACGGAAAGGGGGGGGGCATGCCTTCCTTCACCCTTCTACCGGCCACCAGAGGGTCTGAGGCGATGACCTCAAGGGCTCCCAACCCCACGTGGACCCCGGAGCCCCCACACCGTTACACAAGCACCACACTCTACCCCAAGCCCCATAAATAGAGTGCCTTTTCCCTTTCCTACACTGATCCGCTATTACGGGCGAAATAAGCCCAAATTCTTATGCCTCTTTCCCGCTCTATCTTTACTGTGGGTTGACCGTACGAAGCTGTATTCCCTATTCCTTTCAATGGCTGCGTTCTATCCAATCAGAACCATGCATTCGCTTTGCAGAGCTAGCTCCGCGAGCTCCTGCACGCCTCATTTAACCTCTTGACCAGCTGCTGACGGCTCCCCGCTGGGAGAACAATGGAACCGAAACTTGTGAACTCATAAAAATGTCAAATCTTGCTACAATGTATCTATTCTGTTTCCGGCTTCAATCACCAATATAAAATGGACTAAAAAAGGACTAAAATCTTTAGAAATTCGTATAAAATCAACCACAACTCCGATTTCCTTGCTTTTGGTGCCGATCGGCTCAGTCTCCTCAGGACTCCATGACACCTCCCCTGCCTCCATGATCCCTCGAGCGAGGCGTCACGTACTCAGGAAGACCCTAATCTGGTCAAATCGCTCTGCCAAGTCTTTCCTCCGGGCAATGCCAGGTGACAGACCATGCATACATGGACCATTGTCTTCTCATCACCTGGTACTCAGGATGTGCTTATCTGCACATATCTCCAGCTCTGCATATTCCCCCCTCCCTCCTCCATATGTTAATCCTGTGTGACCCAACCTCTTCTTAATGTATTCATGATGTAATCTGTGTAACCCAACCTCTTCTTAATGTATTCATGATGTAATCTGTGTAACCCAACCTCTTCTTAATGTATTCATGATGTAACTGGGATGTATTTTGCACTGTATTCTGGGATGTCACCCCAGTTCATGTCACCCCTTTCTCGCTGTTCAATCTCATCTTGAACCTGTTGCGCAATAAACTTGGATCTTCTGCAGTTTGCTCCTGTCTCCGGCTGAGCTCATTTTCTTCTGCAGGGACCCGCGGACTTAGTCCGACGAGCTGGGTGGTAGAGTAGCCCCGCACCCAGATTTTACCATAACAAAGAGATATTATCCAAAACATATCATCCTTAATCCCCCCCCCCCCGTTTTACCTCTGTACCACCGGTGGTGGTTGCTCACTGCTGTGTTGCCTGCCATTTCCCCTCACTGGAAGTCCCCATATGATGTGTTGCGCACAAGATACATCATATGGGGACTTCCAGTGAGTAAAAATGGCGGGCACCATGGCAGCAAGCAGCTCCTGAAGCCAGCCAGAGCCAACGCTGCCACATTTCCCGGGGACTGATTTGCAAATCGGGGGACATCTGGTAACTCTAGGGAAACACTTTAAAATAGCTGAATGTTTCAGATACTTGTTCTTAACTGTTACTACCAATAATGTTATTGTTTAATTCATTTTGTAAACCTCTTTGAGGTTGTTGTTGTTTACAATCAAGCGGTGTATAAATTTTATGAAATAAATAAACTAAAAAATAGAGGCTGGATGGCCAGGGGATCTTTGGCTGTGATTCCTGCATTGCAGGGGGTTAAGCTACATGACCCCTGAGGTCCCTTCCAACCCTGTGATTCTATGATTCTGGAATTCTGGGACTAACCCTGGAAATTTCTGCCTGCAAGGCAGGTGTTCTGCCACTGAGTCACCACCCAGGATCCAGGGGTCTTAGTGGACCACAAACTTAACGAGTTCACAGGGTGATGCAGCAGCAAAAAAGATGAATTCTAGGCAGCATCAACAGAAGTCTAGTGTCCAGATCTAGGAAAGTAATAGTACTGTGCCATTCTGACTTGGTCCAGTTCTGGGTACCGCAATTTAAGAAGGATGTTGACAATGTTAAAGAATGCAGGGGTGGCTTCTAAAACAGCAAAAGACGAAGAAGCCCTGGACAAAGGATGCAGCTTCTTTTAAAAGTTTCCCCACAATGATCCACTCCCAAAAGCATATTACAAACATCACAACATGTCACAGAAAGAGATGGTGTTTTACAGAAAGTTGAGTCCTTGATTGGTCACCTGTCAATCAAGATAACCCCCAAGGGGTTGGATAGCCATCTGCCATGGATGCTTTAGTTTAGATTCCTGCATTGTGGGGGGCTGAACTCAATGACCCTCTGGGTCCCTTCGAACTCTGCAATTCTATGATTCTAAGAAGGCCGAAAAAGGCATTTCTTTCTATTGCGGTTTCTCCAATGCTGCCGCTTTCCTCCCTTGGAGCTGATCTCTGGCTGCTCCTTCCTATCAACATCCATGAGTGGTGATATCTCCCCTGCACACCACTGCCGCTTCTCCCTGGGTGTTCAAGGGGGCTCCGGGAGGGCATCTCCTCTTGATTTCCACTTGATCCCATTTGGCAGAGGCTCACAGCTCCTTTGGCATCTGCAGCCGCCTCTGAGGTTTGAGTGTCATCTATCAACATCGCAAGCGTGAAGAGATGATCTCGGAAACTTGACCCCACCCTAGGCTCATCCATCGCTGACTCTTCTTTGCTGCACAGATTCAGGGGTGGGGGTGGCAGAGATGGGAGTTCCAGAGAAAAAGATTTGTTCCGGCTCTGGCTGCCCGTGGCAGGGAAGCTTGAGAGCTGCTCCCCTGGGCTGAGTCGAGTTTCCTGGGTATTTCAGTCTGCCCTGAAACAGATGCTCACAGCAGAAGGGGGGTGGAGAGAGAGTAGGGCTGACTATGGTAGGGAGCAGGGGCTTTGTGGGCAATGAGTGGGTCAGAACCCTGGACCCCAAGAGGCAGATGGGGCTGGGGTGACCACAGCACGCCCCTCCCCTAAAGGCTCCCAGGGATTCAGGGTCTCTCCCCAATTCTGCCCTGCTCCCTGATGCTGCAAGATTCTGATCTCTGACTCTGTGGCTGCAGGGTGGAAAACCCCAAATTCTGCACTTGAAATAAATTGTGCACATTTCCTGCCTGACATTTGCCTGGCCAACAGCAGTTTTGGCAGGAGGTCTGACTGAATGACCGTGGAGCATCTCTGGCAGCGAGAGCCCTCAGGCTCTGCTTTTGGGCATCCTGGAAGGGGCACCTGGCAGACTAAGTGAGACAACACTGTCATAGATCTGGAGTCTGTCAGTGAATGGTAGAAATTAATAAATGGTAGTATTTGGCTAATATTTGGGATATGAATGTGTCAGGGAACTGCCATCAGTGTCCGAGGGAGAGAGCAAGCTCCAAAGGGATCCCAGAGAGCGTCCCAGGAGTGGGAGAGGCAGCCCATCTTCTGGGGAAGGGAATCAGCATAGCTCCAGTGGAGAAGGGGGGCAGATGGGGGAATTGGCAAGGCGGTCCCATGACTCCTTGCCGGGGACCAGCGGGGAGAGGAAGAGTCCTCCGCTGCCTAGGCCCTCCTTGCGCAGAAGGCTTCCGCGCAGGGAGAGTAGGAGGTGACTGGGCGTCAAAGAGCTTCTTTGCTGGAAGAAGTTTAAGAAACGCCCACTGACGGATTCTGCCAGCGATTGAGACAGCCACGGGTGAGTGGCTGCTCGGACAGGAAAGGTTCACTCAAGAAGAAGAAGAAGAAGAGTTTGGATTTGATATCCCGCCTTTCACTCCCCTTCAGGAGTCTCAAAGCGGCTAACAATCTCCTTTCCCTTCCTCCCCCACAACAAACACTCTGTGAGGTGAGTGGGACTGAGAGACTTCACAGAAGTGTGACTGGCCCAAGGTCACCCAGCACCTGCTTGTGGAGGAGCGGGGAAGCAAACCCGGTTCCCCAGATTACAAGACTACCGCTCTTAACCACTACACCACACTGGCTCAGGCAACCCAGCCCGGTGTTGGGACAAGCTTACGCACGAGGAACCCCTAGAACCATTACAGAACGGAAAATATAAACTGCAGAACTGTGCCAGACAAGAAATTCCAGTGTTAGTTTATGCAAACCTGCCTGGCCAATCTAGTTAGGTGCAGAGCCACTGAGAAACAATGGGGAGCCAGACACTGGGCCACTGAAGGCCATTGGCAATGCAAAATGGTATCCTTCCCCCTGCTCCAAGGAGTGGACAGAGACAGGATATTTGGGACGGTGTGACACAGGAAAAAGGTGTCCCTCTTAAAAGAGAGGTTTGGAGAAGGTGCACAGGCACTTGGCAAAGGTTCTTGGGAAGGAGAAAGGAGGTGCCAGGAGTGGAGGCAGAGGCCATGCTGGCCAGAGCCATCCTGGCAGGCTGAGGCACAGAGGCAGGACTAGGCACACACTTCTTTCTGCCCCTTTATCTTGGACTGCTGGAAGCAGCATTGCCACAACTCCTTCATTACCCAGATCAAATCAATCCAGTCCCATTACAGCCTAGTCTCTGGGCTACCATTAGCCCAGCCGGCCGAGAGCATCCCCATTACCTTGCAGATGTGATTAGGGGGGATCTGATAAGGTGCTTGATTCAATGAAGGTGTGTGGTGGGGGGGTGAGGGGAGGCAGCCTTCTGCTTGCTCTCTGCTGTTGATAACTCGTCCTGTCATCCCAGATGAGCTCTTAAAGAGGGAGCAGGCGAGGGCCCCTTTCTGAGTCGGCTCTGAAATCATGATTGAAGGACTCAAGCGATGATGAGCCACCAAACCTCTCTCACAAAGAGTTTGCAAGTAATGTGATTAGCTGGGCAGGAGGCAAAGGAGCTTTTATTGAAGAAGACAGCAGGGTGACACTGTGCCTGGCAGAGGAACAGGGAAGGCTCCCTCCCTGGTGGGGTGCGGAGCGGAGGCTCAGTGCAGGAGCTTGTGGTGGCTGGGTGGGAGAGGGGCTATTACCATCTGGGCCGCTATAAGGGGCCCTCTCCTTTATCAAGGTCTTTTGTGCCCCATCAAATCCCCTCCTCCCCCCAGTAGCTTCTTGTGGCTGACAGAAAACATGGGGAGCCTCCCAGGATGGGACTGGGCAGGACTCCACAGTCCCAACTTGCCCTGGGTTGTTGTGGGGTCAGGGCAAGTGGCAACACCTTCTGACCTGTGGGCACATGACTGCTGGCAGGGCTTCTGTGCTCATGGGCAACTTGGCAGAGGTTCTGCTCTGAGAGCCAGTGTGGTGTAGTGGTTGAAGTGTTGGATTAAGAGCTGGGAGAGATCAGGGTTCAAATCCCACCACTTGGCCATGATGAAGCCAGCTGGGTTACCTTGGGGGCTGATCACTCAGCCTAACCTGTCTCACAGCATACCCTCCAATATTTCTCTGATGACAATAGGGACATTCTATTCAATAATAATAATAATAATAATAATAATAATAATACCCCACCTGCCAGTCTGGGCAGCTTCCAACATATATAAAAACACAATAAAACTAACCAGGGCTGCCTTCAGATGTCTTCTAAAGCTTGTATAGTTACTTATTTCCTTGGCTCGGGGGTCGCATAACTCCATACCCTCCAATATTTCTCTGATGAAAATAGGGATGTCCTAAGGAAAAGCAGGACATTCCGGGATCAAATAAGAAACTGGGACGGCTTCTATAAATCCAGGACTGTCCCTGGAAAATAGGAACACTTGGAGGGTCTGTCACAGGGTTGTTGTAGAGATTAAGTGAGGAGGGGAGCCATGCGTGCCACTTTGAGCTGCTTGGAGAAAAAGATGGAATATAAATGCAATGAAATAGACAAACAAATAGATAGATAGATAGATATAGATAGATGATAGATAGATAGATAGATAGATAGATAGATAGATAAATAAATAGGCCCTTGACCTCTAGCTCTCTCTCTTTCTCTCTCCTTCCTTCCCTCCCCTTCAGTTCAACTACTGCATCACACTATTTGGAGACCCAGCTGCTCTTGGCTCAGTTTAAGCGTGACCTTCCTTCCTGCAGCATCAGGCCAGGCCAGGGGCTGGAGTCCCGTGCTGTGGGATCTGAGCAGGTGGCAGAGTCTGGTACAGCCAGAGCAGGGGGTGGGGGTTGTCTAGGTATTGGCCTCTGTGGGTCCCTGGCCCCTTTGGATCCAGATCTGAATCACAGAATCATAGAACTTTAGAGTTGGAAGGGAACCTGAGGGCCATCTAGTCCAGCCCCCCTGCAATGCAGGAATCAATATGTGCAAATGAAGCCAGTCACAGGCTGGAACACCCCCCAAATCTTAATGTGAGCCCCCACTAAGTAGGAAAAGGCCCTTCGTTTCTCTGCTTGTCTGTGGCCCCTTCCTTCCCGTTGCAAATGACGCTTGAGGTGGGCAGGGTGGAGGTGCACCAGGATCACACCACAGGGGAAAATAATGAGAGAAGATCTCCATCCACCCTGATTTCCGGTTAATATGATGTTTCTTGCAAGATGCGGTTGAGACCCCGAGACCCCATGTCTGCCATTTCCCCCACACACCCCTTTGGGGTATGGCATTTCCTTGGCCTTTCTGTTCATACTCTGCACCCCCTTCAGGACCAGTAAGCCAGGGGGTTGGGGGGCGTTTGCAGGCCCCCTCCTGAACTCTCTCCAGGTGCAACAGGGGAACTGGTTTTCCCATAAATCTCTCTCAGCAGTGCTTTGATCCATCCTGGAGGGTGAACAAGAGAAGAGGGCTCTCTATAGTGGGGTGGGGGAGCGCTTTGCTTGGCCCGGGAAACCCCTCCGTCTTCAGCCTGCTTGCAGTCATGGGACCCAGCACCCTTCTGGATCTTCCCAGAGCCCTTTGGGTGCTCTTGGATAATATCGGTTTTGATGAGATAGATATATATTTTAAACATTTATTTTAGATCTTATTATGACTTACATAAAGGTAAAGGTAAAGGGACCCCTGACCATTAGGTCCAGTCGTGACCGACTCTGGGGTTGCGGCGCTCATCTCGCTTTACTGGCCGAGGGAGCCGGCATACAGCTACCGGGTCATGTGGCCAACAGGACTAAGCCGCTTCTGGTGAACCAGAGCAGTGCACGGAAACGCCATTTACCTTCCCGCTGGAGCGGTACCTATTTATCTACTTGCATTTCGACGTGCTTTCCAACTGCTAAGTTGGCAGGAGCAGGGACCGAGCAACGGGAGCTCACCCCGTCACGGGGATTCGAACTGCCGACCTTCTGATTGGCAAGTCCTAGGCTCTGTGGTTTAACCCACAGCGCCACCCGTGTCCCGACTATGACTTACATATGACTTAATTTTGTTATGTACATTTTTATAAATTTTTATTTATTGCTTATGACTACTTTTGATATAATTTCATAACCTTTTCCCTTTTTCCCTCTTGCCACCTGGATAACATAAGTCCTCATCCAAAGCTACTATCTTAGGTTAACCAAAAAGTTATGTAGTGCAAGATTTATCTTTGTAAGGATGCAAATCTTCTCATATTGCAAGCTGCCTTGAGCATGAATTCGACCAGGGAAATGTGTCGTGCAAATAAGCGATGTGGAAGAAGATGGTGGAGAGTGCGACTGAAGGGCAAGGAGGAAGGCAAAGAGACACACACACAGCCAAGTGGGCAGCCCCCTCTTAACACCCACATATTGTGCATTGTGCAGACTCCGGCAGCCTGGAGATGCGCAGGCCAGCGGCCGAGGAAGCATAGCGAGCAACTCAGAAGAAAGACACGTCTGGCCCGAGGGCTTTGAGTCAGTCAGACAGGAGACTTTATTTCATTATTTAGCACAGTATATTCTCAGCATCTGCTTCAGAATGTGACAGGCAGCCTTCCGAGAGGGAGAGGCTCCCCTGCCCACAGACGAAGGGCCACAGCCTGCGCTGGACTTGCGCAAGCCGGGCTGAGTGGGGAGGGGTCCAGTCGAGGGGAAAGGCCACTAGCACCCTAGCGGGGGCCTCAGCACATGGATGCAGCCCAGGGAAACCATGAAGCAAGCTGGGTCCCAAAGTGCCAACCTCCCTGGTGCCAGATGGGCATGGGTCTCCCAGAAGAGACCCATGGGCCGAATCAATAGCCCTGGTACGAATCCAGACTGAAATCTGGTTAGCTGGGGGAGGGGTTAGGGCAAGCCCCCCCCCCTTGACACAAGGAGGCAATTGTCTTGCATTGTGTCTCTGGGGAGTGAAATGGCAGGCTGGGGCTCAGGCTTGCTCCCCAGAGTCGCTCACGCCCTGGATGGATGAGGCCCTGCTCAGCTCTCCATCTTCCGTCTCCTCCTCTGCTTGCCTCTCTTTAGCGGCTCACCTGCAGGGAGCCCCCCAACTGAGGAAGGAGGCCTGGGACCTCCAAGAGCCCCACTTGAGAAGAGTCTGGCTTCAGCCCCAGATGGTTCAGAATTCAGAATCAAGCAAGAGACCAGCAGGCAGGACTTGGCCTTCCTTCCCCCCTGGCTTGGTCTCTAACCCCCTAACTGGGAAGCCCCTCCTCTGCCCCCCACATCTCAGGAAACACACCCCACTTCATGAAGCTTTTTAAATCCCAGGGGCCCCACTTACCCCCACCCCCACAAGCTATTTTTATAATGAAAATCTAACGCTTAGGACAATAAACAAGCTATTTCTTAGCAGCAGCAGCACAGTTTCTTCCCCCATCCCAGCCCCAACATGTTGTGGAATACATACAGCCCCCCCCTTTGTCATCCTGGTGTGAGTCGAGGGAGGGAAGCGGTTGGGAGGTCCAGTCCCAGGAGACACCAGGCCTGAGCCATCCTCCTTCTCCCAACACAGAGCGGGAGCTGGTGCCTCCCATGTGCCCATCCTTCAAGCTGGGCATCTTGTTGTCTGTCAGAGCAAAAGCCTGAAAGGGATATCAGCCTCCAGAGGAAAACGCAGCTCCACCTCTTGGCTTCTGCAGGCATTTTAGGGACCCCCAAAGAAAGAGACCCTTTTAGTGGATGGGGAACCTGCTGCCTTGCCTTTCGCTCCTCTGCCAGGTATAGAGGTGCTGGGGGGGGCACGGGGAGAGCTTTCACCAGCACCATCCAGCAGCCAGCCATGGCAGCGGGGTCTCCAGGGTTCATGGCGTGCAACTCTTGGTGGGCACTGGGGAGGTGCAGAGAGGCTGGCACCCGCCTGCCCACCTCTCCCTCCTTCACGCGCCTCCCGCCCCGCCCCAGCCTTAGCTGAGGACATCCAGGTAGACAGGGGGTGCCTTGACCAGGGTCTGCAGCTGGCTGTGGATGTCCTTCATGCTCTGCCGCTGCTGCGGCTCTCTCTGCCAGCAGCTCTGCATGATGTCGTAGACCTCCGAGGGGCACGTCCGGGGCCTCTCCAGCTCACGCCCCTGGGTGATGCATTCAATAGCCTGGGGGTGGGGGGGGGGAGAGAAGGGGGAGAGATGGAGGGTGAAACTCAGGCATTTGCCCCTGAGAGAGACATGACTGCCTTCTCTGCTCTGGCTGGGCTCTGCCTCCATTTCTTCCTGTCCAAAATGAAAGGAACTTCTCCGCTTGCTCAGCCAATGCCCACAGATGGGCAAATTAGGACGCCCCACTGAAGGCCGTTGGAACTTCAACTGGGTGCCCAAGTGAGACTGTTGCGGTGGGTGGGAGATGGGCTGTTAGCTCTCCTAAAAGGCTTCCAGGTTTACCAATATGCTTGAAATCCTCTGGACCTGAATTAATCTGTGGGTCTTCCTAGCCTGACCTGTGTGCTGTGTTTTGGCTTCCTCAGATTTCAGAGGTGGCTCACAGGGCTGGCAGGGAGGAGACACACATTCCTCCTTCCCTCTTATGGGAGGGAGTGCAGCTGAAATCACAAATGCATGATTGCTAGACAGTCACAAACAGGGCAATGGCACTACGGAGTTTCAGAACCTGTATAGAGGGGACTCTATGATGTCATAACTGCAAAGCTGGTGGTGGGGAAAAGACCATGGTTCCCTATACTGTACACTTTTTCCTAACTGCATTTTGCTCTCCTCCAGACACCAATCTTCCTTTTGAACTGGACTATGGATTCAAGGATTATCGTCTGCCTAATTTTTTATCACTGTATCTGTTGAATCCTGGCATTTGATGTGAGTAAACTTTGTATTTTTCTTGTTTGCTAAACCACCTGGGAGTGATTTCTTTGTTAAAAGGGAAACATAAAACAGAGAGAAGATAATCCAAGTCTGCCAAAAGCATGCTTGGATATCATAATTGTTCTAGAAAGTTATGCAACCTTGTCCTAATAGCTTCTAGAGATAAGCTACATACAGATGGTGATTTTTAACTCTGCTGAAATAGATATTTGCATTTGCACACAAATGAGGGAGGATAATTACTAAATAAAATATCCTCTCCTACTCATCTAAATCCATCCAACACCTCTGTCCTTGAAAAGCATCTTTGAAAAGATGAGGCTAGCTCCACACACACACACACACACACACACACACACACACACACACAGCTCTCTCTGCCTGCATGACTCTCCCTCCGCCCCACCCTTTACCTCCGTGTTGGACAGCTGGTACCAGGGCTGCTTCCCATAGGTGAAAATCTCCCAGAGGACCACCCCGAAGCTCCAGATGTCACTCTCTGTGGTGAATTTCCGGTACAGGATGCTCTCTGGGGGCATCCAGCGGATGGGCAGCATTGTGCGGCCCCCAACCTGTGCAGGAGGCAAAATGGGCAGAGGGTCAGCAGGAGGGAGAAAATGAAAGGGGGATGTTGAGGATGAAGAGGAGGAACTGGGACTGTGAGGAAGGCACAAGTGAGCCCCCCGCCCCATCCAATCCATTGTATCTTAGCAGAAGTCTGGAGCAGAAAGCAGGCAGGCCATCATCCGCCAGGTGCAATGCCAACTGTCAGCTCTCTCGAAGGGCCAGGCCAAGCCCCTGGTCTACCTGAGCAAAGGACAAGATGGCCACCCCCTCCCCTATTCTGCATCCAGAAACTGGCTGGACAGGCAGGTGAGCCTGAGCTCCAGGAATGGTAGCAGCGTAGCATCTTCCGCTGTGCCTGAGGCAGCCGTCTAGCTTGTGGGAGATGGGGCAGGGCAGGCTGTGAGGCGCATGTAGCCCCCTTCCGCAGAAGGCAATGGCTGGGGGGCTTAAGAGGAGCAGCAGCCAAGGAGGGGTTGCCAGAGCCAGCTGCTTGAGGTAGGTAGTTGTCTCACTTTGCTGAACCGTTGGGCTGGCTACTTCCAGGCAGGCAGCTCTTTCTGGATAGCCAAAGGAGAGAGATCCCCTCCTAGGTCCACCATGGACCTCACCTGCGGGAAGAGCCTCCCAACTTCCTTGCAAATGGATGGTGGAGAACCCTCCCTCCCCTGCAGCCAGGAGTCCGTACTGGGCCCGGCCTTTGCGGAGAGGTCCGGTCTCAAACACTCAGTCCCGACTTGGGAGAGTTCCTGTAAGAGCACTTAAGGGGAAGCCTCTCCAGGCATTGGGAAGCCAGGAACTTTCCAGTCTGCTTCCTGCTCAGACTTTCCCCACAACTGCTCTTCTCCCCCCACTCCACCCCGCTTTTAATTAACCGTTTAATGGCAGCTCCCCTCCCTGCCTGCCAGGCCTCCCATCTTTCCACCGGCTAAGTGCTCCAAGGTTTTTTCCATTGTAGGCCCCATTAAAAATGAATAGGGGTCCAGGGCAGAAGCTAAAAGGGAAAAAGATAATTGGGAGTGGCCCCTTTGGACTCCCGGCCTGTCAGGGAGGTGAATCCCTTCAGAGCCCTTGAGGGAAAAGTGGTCAGGAGCCCCTGGGAGCCCCGCAGGAGGGGACCAACTTGAGCCAGCCAGGAAGAAAACCATGTGTGTGTGTTTCCTGCTGGCGAGCTCTGGCCTTCACTATCTTCGCCAGAGTGGATGAGCCATGACCCCACTGAGGCTGCTGCTGCTGCTGCTGGGGAGACCTCAGGCAGAGGAACAGCCTCTCTGCAGGGGCCTCCTAAGAGAAGAGGGGGTGGAAGGGAGGGATTTGCAGAGTGGGAGCCGAGGATGCAAGTCAGAGGAGGAGGAAGACAAAGCGGCAGGATCTGGAACAGAAGGGCCCCTGCCTGGCAGAGGAGACTCTGGCAAAGGCTGCAGAGGGCGGGTGCCTGGCCCTCAGAGACCGTTTCCCTTCTGCACTTACCCGGTAGTAGTCGGTGCTGTAGATGTCCCTGGACATGCCAAAGTCCCCAATCTTCACCACCAGGTTGTGGCCCACCAGGCAGTTCCGCGTTGCCAGGTCCCGGTGGACAAAGTGCAGGGAGGCCAAGTAGACCATCCCGGAGGCGATCTGAGTGGCCACCTGCAGCATCTGGCCAAGGTTCAGCTGGCCAAAGGACTGTCCGTTCCCATTGTCCAGGATCTTGGCATCAGGTCCGTGGGACCTGCAGGGAAGGAGGGTCAAATGCCAAGGCAGTGGATCACACCCACACCCACACCGGGTAGAACCTTAGTGGCTGCTTGGACATGGGGCATGCACAGAGTTCATTCCTCAATGCAGATTTGGTTGTACAGCACTAAACGTGAACCTCAGTTTAGTTTCCTGGCTTGTGGGCTACATGTCTGAAGTGACCAAAGGCCGCCAGGTGAAGTTGCCAGCATTTCCGTTAAGCGCCTTACTCTCCAGCGTGTGGCTGCACCTGCTGCCTGTGCAAATGGGCCCTTGGTGAGCCTGGAGAGAATGGGAGGTGGGCAAGAGGGTGGCAAATGGGTCCCCCTGTGCGCCAGGAGGGTCACGCTCACCCTGGAGAGGAGGAGACCAGACCAAAAGGGGCCCCTCTCCCAGCTCCTTGTTCCCCAGCCACTAGCCAGCCAGGAGCCCCCCCCCCCCGGGAAGCCCACCAGGGGCTGGGCATGAAGGTGGAGGGCAGGGCTCCCTTAAAGAGGGTTGATCCCCACACCCCAAGGTGGTCTTGCCCTTTCCTCACTCGATGCTAAGCCTGGCAGACAATGGCAGGTGAAGTGGCTGCGGCGAGAAGCCCAGGTCTCCCGTAAAGCGCAGCCATTAATGCCAAGTCTCATAACCATAAGCGCCCCATCCGTGCGTCTCTGAGCCTGTCCTGGGGATGCTAATCGGGGCCGTTGGCAGCTCCTGTCTATTGGCAATACCTGGGGGGCCAATCGAAAGAGACTCTGCTTATTCCAGCTGATGGCCAATCCCCCTCAATTTGAGCCTCTCAGACAGCTAATCTAATCAATATTGCAAGGGAAGATTGCATTAGCTGGGGGAGGGGGACGTCTAAGCTGCTGCTGCAGTAATGGAGTGGGGGAGGGGGAGCGGGAGGCGGCATTCGGGGAGGTGGGGGTGGCTCTGAGAAGAGGATCAGGCTGGGACATTTCAGTGCAACAACAACGAAAGGAAGAGGGAAGGAAAGTCTCTTTTGCAGGGGCGTCTGGGAGGAGAGGCACCTCTGCCCAGTCTAGGTGCACACCACGCAGGTGCCAGTCTCTGTGCAAGGTGCACCTGGAGCAAAGGTGGCAAAGCTGGACTGCGCGTCCAGCATCCTTGGGGCAGCTGCTGCAAAGCTCAGGCAACTGTCCACATTGCACAAGCTTCTGGCTCACCAGCTGGGGGGGGGGTCTGTGGGTTATTTAAGCTCTTGGCTCATCCATGGACACTGGATCCTGGACTGTGAGGGAGTGTGCACACTTGTGCAAGAGAGAGACACTGGGTTGTTGCTGCTGGGGACGGCCCAAGACATTTTGGCACCTGAGGCAAACCACCAAATGGCATCTCCCTCCATGCCAGGAAAGAAGGAGTGCGGGAATATCTACATCAGGAACAACGGGGCAATAAAGATCCACATTGGGATCTGGTGCCCCTGTGGATCCTGCTGCCCTGGTTGCCTCCAGAGTCCTGCACTGAGCAAACACATTGAAATCAGTGGCTGCGGATAATTTCAGCCTGTTGATTTCTAGGCCTGCAGTGAGCAGGACTTGGCTGGATACGATCCTGTGTGCTCGCATCCAGTGCCCATGCCTGGGGTGTATTGCAGCCCAGGCGCCTGGCAGCTTCTCTCCCTCCCTCAGCCTAAGGCACCTTTTGTGCTGAACCAAGAGAGAGGGGCAGACAGAGCTGGCATGTCCAGGACACCCTGACCTGTGTGGGCTGAAGGACTGCTACAGAATGCTGAAAAATGGCCAGGTCTCAAAAAGGGCACCAATATATCACCCTATTGCATGTGTGCTTGGCCATTTGCACTGCATTCCAGCCTATTTCTGGGCCCATCTCAAAATGTTGGTGCTTCCATAGACCTGCCTGGTCCATAAGACCATCTGCAGAGACACGTCCCCCATAAGGGGAGGCAGGGAGCTCCTGTAGGGAGCGCCTACTCAGTGGTGGTGCCAGTTATCAGCTGCCCCTGCCCCACCATGAGGGGCCCACATTGTGGTCTTTCTTATGCCGGATGAAAAACTTTCTCATTTCCCAGTCTTCCTGGTTTTAAATAATAATATAATAATAATTTATTATTTATACCCCGCCCATCTGGCTGGGTTTCCCCAGCCACTCTGGGCGGCTTCCAAAAGAATATTAAAATACTGTGATACATCAAACATTAAAAGCTTCCCTAAACAGGGCTGCCTTCAGATGTCTACTAAAAGTCTGGTAGTTGTTGTTCTCTTTGACATCTGGTGGGAGGGCGTTCCACGGGGAGGGCGCCACCACCGAGAAGGCCCTCTGCCTGGTTCCCTGTAACTTGGCTTCTCGCAGTGAGGGAACCGCCAGAAGGCCCTCGGTGCTGGACCTCAGTGTCCGGGTAGAACAATGGAGGTGGAGACGCTCCTTCGGGTATACTGGACCAAGGCCGCTTAGGGCTTTCAAGGTCAGCACCAACACTTTGAATTGTGCTCGGAAACGTACTGGGAGCCAATGTAGGTCTTTCAAGACCGGTGTTATATGGTCTCGGCGGCCGTTCCCAGTCACCAGTCTGGCTGCTGCATTCTGGATTAGCTGTAGACACATCCTAGTGGCTTTTAGACATCAGGAGCTAGTGGCTTCATTTCAATGTTGTTTTAACCAGTGTTTGAGTTTGGGCTCATGTTGCCTTCTTACATTTTATGGGTTTGTTTTGTTCCTAAATTGTATGTTGCCAAAAAGAAAGAAAGAAGTATTGCTGATGGGCATTGGAAACTTGTGCTCTAAACAAAAAGGCTGGGGAAACCAAGCCAGATGGACGGGGTATAAGTAATAAACAAGAACACAGAAGCTGCCACCACGTCCAGCAGGGTCTGGCCCCCTCCCTCTGGCCTTGCCAGCCCAGTGCTCCCTCCCTGCAGTCAGCCAACCTGAGGAAGCGGTTGAGGTCTCCGTGTTTCATGTACTCAAAGACCATGACGAGGGGCTCCCCGTCCGTGCAGACCCCGTAGAACTTGACGATGTGCTCATGCTGCAGGACTGTCAGCAGCTCTGCTTCACGCTGGAAGTCCAGGCGGGCGTTCTCTGTGGCTTCCTTCAGGGTCTGGGGAAGGAAGGTGAGCTGGGTTCATTACAGGAGCAGCAGCAAGAGGAGGCTCTGCTGCAAGGGCAGGAAGGGCACAGTGCCGGAGGGAGTGGAGGACACAACCATCTCTAGAGGCAGAGATGCACAGGCCTGAACAATTTAGCTGGTGGGAACCCCAGCTTGAAGTTCATGGGAACTGGACAAACACTTTGGAAAACCTGCCCTGAATTTAGGGAGAACTGCCACCCTCGCCTGCCTTGACAGGGGTCCATTCGCCTCACCTTGACGGCCACCAGCATCTTCTCCTGAACAGAGCTGAGGTTGTAGCACTCAGCCAGGAAGACTTTGCCAAAGGCTCCCTCTCCCAGCTCCCACTTCAGGACGATGTCCCTGCGCTTGATGTGGTGGACACCTGTGCGGAGGAGAAAGGGAGCTCTGAGTCCAAAGTGGGAGGCTGAGAGAAACTCTCATGGGGTATGCAGAGCTCCTGAGGATCCCACCTTGGCTAACCCGCCCCATGGCCTGGCTCTCAGATACTAGCACAGGAGAGGATGACAGAGCAGACAGGGCTGCCTGCCATCTAAAGGGTCAAAGGGGGGGGCATGAGGATGCCCTGCTATTTGTTCCACCGGCTAAATCCCTTTGCAGTGGGACTTTGGGGGTACATCCGCAGCTCCCGCTGGGCTTACATTGCCGCCCCCTCCCCTATCCTAGACACGCTCCATTGCCACACTGGCCCACCCCTTTCCAGCAAAATCTGCCTATGCATTGAAATACCCACATGAAAGGCCCCACCCCCGCAGAAGAATTGCTCCATCCATGGGGCAATCCAGGCACTCACAGGCATTGCAGAAGTACTGGGGGTTCTCGATGAAGTTGGTCTTGAGGACGTCCAGCTTGCTCTCCGCAGAGGAAAGGGGGCTGCTGCCCCAGTTCATGAACTGCAGGGATATGGCCAGGTCATCCTCTTGCGCCAACACAGCTGACCCTGTGAGATGGAAGCCATGAGACTCTGACACAAGCACCTTCCGCCCCAGGGCAGGCCAGATGGGGTGGGGTGTTCAAAACCCCAGCTCTCTGCCTGGAAAAACAATGAGCTTGCCTACCTGGGGAGGAAGGTCTCCTGTGCTGAAAATTGCTATGCGCACACAGAGTTTTATCCCACCATCCCAAGTGCCACAGAAGAAGCAAAATAAAAAAAGCTTTTGGCATGCCCATAAATTCCCTTGTGGAGGGGTGGGGGCTCAATAAATTTTAGAGTAACAACTGAGGTCAGGCAGGAAGTTGTCTTCCCTGTGGAATCAGTGCTGGGATAGAGCTCACCTTGCCCAGCAAATCCCCCTGGGGGAACCAGTGAGGCCTCTCCCTCTGCCCTCCAGCCCTAGGCCAGGGACCAAGGCACATGGGGGGGGGGGCCTTCACACAAGGCCTCTTGGCCAGGGAAGCTCCCTGCCTCCTGGATGCTTTTAGCCTGATGGTAGTCAGCTTCTGCGGGCCCACGAAATGCTCAAGGCAAGGCGGCAAAAGGAGCAGGAGCCCCTCCTGCTCCCCCCTCCCTTCGCTGCTCTGAGTGGGAGGCATTGGCAAGGGAGCAGTAACCGGAGCGTTTAAGCCTCCAGTAATTACCGTGAGAGGGTCCATAACCAGCAAGCCTTCCCCCCCATGCATCTTCATCAACGTCAGGGCAAGGATGCCTGGCTGCAGGAGCCTGGCAGGAGTGGGAGGAGGTGGGGAGAGAAAGTGACTCGAGATCTATAGGGCTGGTGGCTGGGGAGTTGGCAGGGATGGGGGGGGGCTCCAAAGGCAGAGAAAAGTCTGGAGAGTCAACCAAATGACATGTGCAAAGAGGCAGCCTCCTCTTCCAGGATAGGGGACCAGATCCACCCCACAGAAAGGAGCAATAGGAAGCCACTGGGCTCCATCCTGCTCTGCATTCTTGACAATGACCCACAGCAAGCAGGGAAGCCAGCAGGCATTGAGCTTGGGACCTACCATGGAGTTCCAGCTTTTCTTCCTAGAAAGACCCTGCAGGTCTCTCTGGCATCTGACTCTCTGTCAGCTCTCCCCACTTGTAAGCTGCCCCCCATGGCCAGTGTTAGAAACTGGGGTAGGAATGCTAGGATCCATGTGACCCGTGGGACCTAGGTTGTGGGCATCAAAACAAAATGTCTAGGTGCCTTTTTTCCTTTTTTTGCTGCCACACTACCAGACCAGGCAGCCCTGCAGCAAAAAATAAAGATGCTGAGGGTGAATCGGGGGGGGGGGCACTTTCAGCCAGTGCTCACTTCACCAGCACCCAGAAACTCACACGAACCCCAGTGGTCTGAATGCAGCCCTCTCCCTCTGGGGGCACTGCAGTGGGGGTGGGGCACAGTGAAGAGGCTGGTCTTGCAGCCCACCCTCAGTTCAGTAGGCACAGGCTCATCCACCTAGCCAGTCCAACTGGGCGGGGGCTTTGAGCTGCCCCTGCTGCTGCTGCTGCTGTGACATCTGGCTGCACAACAACAAGTGTCTGCTTCTCTGCCCCCCCTCTCCCCACCCCTCCCTGCTGCCATTCCTGCCCCCCTGGGGGTGATCCAGGCAGATCAAACCCATTTACAGCCTGAATCAATTCCAGCAGTGAATTAGCAGCTGATGCCTGCCTGAAGGGGGAGGGAGAGGAAGGCTAATGAAATGGGGGAGGAGATGGAGGGAACCAGCTCAGCCTCCACCACCTTCCATTCCTTCAAGCGGGGTGCAGCTCCCTTGCTCCCCGCAGCACAATAATTTAGTTGGCCAAGAAAGGGTGGAGGTAGCCACTGCAGACTGCGTGGTTGGGAAAGGTCCACAATGAAATCTCAGAGAGGCCAAAGTTGGGGGTGAAGCACAGCTTCTCATGGAAAGTGGTGGGGGAACATCCAGCCGCCCCGGGACTTGGTTGCTCCTGCTTCCTCCTGTCCTTCCAGAGAGCAGGTGTTGGTATAACAAAGGTCAGGGCTCTGATTAGTATCTATTTAGCCACAATAGCTCAATGGAACCTCCAGCTTCAGAGATAGTCTATCTTTTGAGCTCCAGTTGCAGGACAATAAGCAGAGGGAGGGAGGGAGGGGGCTTCTGTCTCTTCAAGCATTTCTCATGGGCTTCCCAAAAGCACCAAAGGAAAGCAGGTGTTGGTCCTGTGCTTACAATACAGCTCCCTAGAGCTTCCCCACTGTGAGCCCTCCTGACACCAGCCACAGGAGCCACAGGCAGGCAGGTCACGCAGAGGAAGGAGAACCGCCCCTGTCCTCCTGGCTCCACTGGCACAATGGAAGCCTTTTGTTTGGGTGCTGAGCAAGACCCCTGGTCCCGTTAGCAGCTGGCAAAGAGGGTGGAGAGGAGGGAGGCACCCACACCTCAGAGGCCGAGCAGGAGGAGGGCTGAGGGGGGCTTACGGTTAATTCCAAACTTGGAGTGCTGCCCACACTTGTTGAGGATGATCAGCATGATGGAGAGGAAGAGGCAGGCACAGACTGCCAGGACCACGGCCACCGAGATCTGGAGGAGGAACAAGGGAACCATCAGTACCCCAGAAAAGCCAAAGGGTCCACCCAACCACAGTGGCCAACCAGGTGCAGGAAACCGGGTGCACGAGCAGCCCTCTCCCTGCCAGTGGGTCATGTGAGGAGCTGCGAAAAAGCCCTTCAGTGGCCGTCTGGCTTCAAGGCCCAAAGGAGCAGGCAGAGCTGGCAGCACACCAGAGCCAGGCAATTTCCGTCCTGTGTCCAGGAACTCCTGCCTGTGGCCTCCTTTGTTGTCGCTTTGCACATGCTCAAAGGCATGCCTTCCTTTAACATCAGCTCAAATGTTCTCGGCTGCGCAGGTCCCCACCCGGCCTGCTTGGCGCATATGAAGCCCTGGGTGAGATCCATGTGCCCAACTGGCAAAGCTGGACGGGCCGCTCTTTAGCCATGGCTCCACCATCACTTATGTAAGCCCAGACCTGTGCCCACTCGCCCCACACAGCTGGTCCCCAGGCCTCACCCCAATGGTGTGCTCCTCGGGAGTCTCCACTGGCCCTCCACGCTCAGTGCTGTTCATGTCACCTTTTCCTGGGGGCAGAAGAAGAACCGGGAGAGGGAGGTTACGCCGTTCGCTCAGACTTCACATGGAGGCCTCCAGGATGCAACCCAGATGGCCCCACATCTGTCAGGGGCCTCCTTGGGGTCTGCCTCTCCTGGCACAGATGCCCCCTGGCTAAGATGGACGAGACAAGGCACAAAGACAGTTTTGCAGCTCCTGAACTCCAAAGCTGCAGCTCAGTGGCTCATTTCTCATGCTGAGGTAGGTGTCTTTCCCCCCCCCCCACCATCTAGGGTGTTCTGTGGCCCCCTTCTCCCCCCAGCCCTGTTGCAAAGGGACCTGCACATTTTTCCCAAATACTCACCCACTGGCGATAGGGAGACTAAGGCAGCAGTAAAAAGAAATAAGAGGAGGGAGAGCCCAGTTAGCCTCTGGAGGCCACAGTTGCAGATACCCCACCCCTTGGTGACCCACAAGCACAGTTGAGGAGTGAGGGAGCTGGTGTGGCTGAGCCCCATGCCCGCCATGGGTGTTCCTGCCCCATTTCCCCCATCCAAACCAAAAGAGGGATCTTTTCTCCAAAGCCAGTGCAGCAGCCAGGAGCCGACTTCAGCTGCACAGCAGGCCCTTCCACCTCCTCCTCCTCCTCCTCTGGTTTTAAGGCAAGCTTTGGGGTCACCTCACAGGAGAGAGCCCCGTACCAGGAATGGGATCCTCTGGACGAATGCCCACCCCAGGGGGGTCCATGAAGTGCTGGTAGGTGGTGCAGGAGTGGTTGCCCAGCTCGTTGCGCACCAGCAGTGTGTAGTTGCCATTGGAGACGTGTGTGGGGTTGTCGAAGGTCAGGCACCCGTGGACCTTTGTGGTGTTCTTCTCCTCGGGGAAGAACTTGGTGTACATGAAGTCATTCTCATGCAGGGCTTCGCCGTCCAGCTGCCACCAGATGTGGGGTTTGGGGTTGCCGTTCACAATGAAGGGGATGCAGTCCTTGTGGAACTGTCGCAGGACGGAGCCCACCTCAACAACCACGGCAGGAACTGGGGAGACAGCGGGGGGGGGGAGCCAGAGCCTCTGAGGTGGGAGCAGCCACTGTGCCCATCTCCTCTCCTGGGACCCCGGGGGGAGGGGCTTCCAGTCAGGGGGCTTAATATTGCAAATGGCCTGTCAACCAGGCCTCGTGCGTGGGGATTGGAAGCCACAGCAACAGCACATATTGGATTGAATGGGGATGGAGGGGGAGAGAACTTTGGGTGCTGGCAACATTTCTGTGTCTGTATGAGCAGGATCCCTGGATCCCTCCCACCTGGAAGCCCCTTAAACCCAGATCTAATTGCTGGATGAAGAGTTAAGCCAGAATTATGGGATCAGCCCAGTGACATTTTTATGTTTTGTATTTTTGTTTTGTTCTTGATTTTTTTTTAAAAAAAGGATTGTTACACTGTGTGTGTGTGTGTGTGTGTGTGTGTGTGCGTGCGCGCCTCCCAGACCATATCATTTATTTATTTTGACCTCTCATTTGCATGAAGCTCCCTGCAAGAGCCCCATAACATTCTTATGTCTGCTTTCTCCAATTGCAAAGAGCTTTTCATGTAGGGGAACATTTTAAAAAGTCACTCCCCTCCAAGACTTAGCCTGAAACAAGAGAGGCACCTCATTCTGCTGCATGTTTCAAGGTGGCCACACGTACCCTGCCCTAGGAGCCGATTCTCTGTCAGACCCCTGCAGCCAGAAATAGCCCTTTGAGTTTCAAAGGGGCCCTCAAACCAGCAGGCCCTTCTCCAGGCTGGCTGGATGCACCCGAGAAATGGCCCTAGAGCCCCCAGCCCCCTCCCCTGGAAGGGCAGCTGGTGCTGGACACCCACTCAGCCTGGGAGGGAGGCCCCTCCCAGAGGGAAAAGACCAAGAAGGCTGCAGGAGACAGATGAACTCTCTTACACGTCACATTCAGCTGGGCCACGTCCTCTGCAAGTCCAGCTTCATTCTCTGCCTGGCAGGTGATATTCTGGAGGTTGAAATCAGAGGAGACTTTCCAGATCTGCAGCTGGAGTTCAGACTCAGACTTCTGCATGGACAGATGAGATGCTCACATTGAACATGTGGCTGAACCAATGAAGTTGGATAGAGAAAGGCTGGTCACACACTACAGCCCCCCCCCCCAGTACCCGCCCTCCAAGCCCTGCTATAAAGCTTGGAGTGACTGAGGGATAATCAGCTTCCTAGAGGAGGTCAGTCAGTCATGGACTGGACTTTGCCTGTTTAGCCCCAATTCCTGTTCTCCTCCCTGGCACATGGTGGCCTCTGGGGACAAGGCCACTTGCCTATCCAGGTTGGTACTTGCCTGGGTGATGCGGGGAGGAAGGTCCATCCAGACGTTCGGCAGCAACCAGCGCACATCTGGCCTTGGCTCTCCAGTGAAATTGCAGGTCAGGGTGACGCTCTCTCCCTCTCCCAGGGGCTCCTGGTTGTACTCAATCCAGACCCTCGGGAATTCTGCCCCAAGAGAAGGGACAGAGCAGAGGTGGCTGAAGGCAGGCTCTGGCCAGCAACATCCTGCCCCACGGAGGAAGCTGCCTGGTGGCTCAGATGGGCCCCCAGATGTGGCACAAAACAGGGGCCATGGGAGATGGCAGAGAGGGCCCCACATAGCTCCCTACTCACTCACCACAGCCTGCAATGGTCATGTTAGCCACAGGGATCACCTTCTCGCCCTCTGCCACACAGTGAAGGGACTGGTTGCCCAAGGACTCGGCCTGCCTGCTCTCCTGCCACACCTGCAGCCACCGGAGGCGGCAGGTGCACTGGAGAGGGTTCCCAATCAGCACCCTGGGGGGGGGGAGAAAGGGGGGAGGTCACGGGCAGTTCAGACTCAGGCAGTGGCCCCAAACTCTGAATGACAAGCTCTACCAAACCCTGCAGAAAACTCTGAAGAGGAGGTGTGGCCATCCCAAGAGCATCCGTTTCCTCATTAAAAAACAAAAAGACCCCACCAGTTTCTAGCCCTTTGGGGAGGTTTAAAAACACGGCATGAGTGCCCCCTGGCCCTGTTGCAAGAGCTGTTTTATCCTAGCCAGAAATAGGAGGACAAAAGTCTGCTTCCTCTCCCCTCTCCTCTTAACATGAAGTGGATCTTCAGAACTGCGTCATGGGACAGGACAGAACTTTGGGTCATTATTCCAAATTAATGAAGCCAGAAGAAAGCAAGGGCACCACCAGGAGGGAGCTGGCGGATGACTTGGCCTGGGGAGATTCACAGCTGCAGCCCATGCAGAGACATGGATGGGGTGGGAGCAGCAGGAGGGGGGTGCTTCCTTCTGCAGGTGTAGGAATCATAGAATTGTAAATTTGGAAGGAACTGCAATCCCCTGCAAAAAAGGAGTTTGTCAGGCATTTTACACCAGCTGAAATTCTCCTTTCCACCAAAGGAGCAGGAGTCCACCCAACATTGCATCTTTTCAGCTGGCCACCCAGCCACCACTGACCACAGTGACTCCCAGGGGAGGGTGCCTCAGTTTCTCTCCAGCAACATGATTCAAGTGGCCACAAAGGCGTTTAAGCCCTTGAAACCTTGAGGTCAGGATGCTTGCAAAGCACCAGAGCACAGTCTCTCGCTCCCCTCCTGATGCTTCCTATGAACAAATCAGCAGAGCTGCCCCCTCTTCCCCCTTTGAAAAAGACCTCAAAACCTCAGTAGCACCAGCAGGAGGGCACTGCACATGGGAAAGGGGTTTGGCCCTGAAGCACCACAGCTCTCCCAAATGCCCCGTCCAGAAGGGGCTAATGGGAGGAGACTTACAGCTCCTGGAGATGGAGGTGGTGGAAGAGCCTCCAGGACAGGAAGCGCAGCTGGTTGTAGGCCAGGTTCCTGCACAGGGACAGAGAGAAAGAGAAGCCTCGTTTGCCTTGGGGTGGGTCTCTGCCTGTCTCTGCTAGTGTATGACAGGCAGAAGTTAAACAGGTGCAGGGGCTCCTGGCTGAAACTGCCACCAGAAGAATTGTTAACTGCAGGCCATCTCTCTCTCTGCTGCAGTGATTGTTTTGCTGAGAGAAGCTGGGAAACAGGTCCAGGCTGAACCTTGGGTGCTTGGGAGCAATGTCCCCCTCCCTTTAGAGCCTTGCAGGCTCCCTACTGGATCAGGCCAAGGGAGCCCATCTAATCCAGCCTCCTGTCCGCACAGTGGCCAGCCAGAAGCCTCCAAGCAGGACCCGATTGCAACACAAACACTCCCCTCTGCCGGTTCCAGCAACTAGGATTCAGAAGCATTTGCTGCCTCTGACTGCGGAGGCAGAGCATGGTCATTGTGACTCGTAGCCCTAGGGAGCTTTTTCTCCTCTATGAATTTGTCCAGCCCCCTGTTAAAGCCCTCCTGGCTGATGGCCATCATTTCAGCCAGGATCTTAACAAGGAAAGCCCAAAGAGCAGGAAGCCAGTTTCAGCCCCCCTCCCCCCCCAGCTGATCTCCCAGGGCCAACAATGCCTGTTCCTCTGAGCCCCATATTGGATCTGGGCAGGAAGCTGGGGGGTGGGGGGTGGGCTGCCAGCCGCTGGCCATGAGCTGCATGGGAGCAAATCAATATCCCCGTGTTGTACAGGGACATTAACACTAACTATGATAAACAGTGTCCTCCCAGCCCAGGGCTGCAACGAACATGCCGGGGAGGGCAGGGAGAGGAAAGCTGGAGGTGGGGGCAGTCAGGGAGGAGGAGGAGGCTGGGGTCTCCATCCACTCCATGTCCATGGTCTGTGGGAGAGAGACAGCTTGTTTGGGGAGGGGGCTGTTCTTGGATGAGGGGTGGGGTGGCCACACTTTGTCCCACTGCATCCCTTATATGTGGGGCAGCCCCTCACCACAAAGACAGAGCTGACACCTGCTTCGGCAAACTGGCTATAGCCAGGGTCCACCCTGCCTGTCAAGCATTTGCCCAAACCAGACTGGGAGGCCACATGGGGCAAAGGGCCCTCAGGGGCCAGGGGACCGCTCTTGGTGAATTTCCCCTGATCCACCTGCTCTCCATCTCTACTGGGGCAAAGAAGCGCCTCGGAAGGTGCTGGAAAGGGGAGAGGTTTGCATTTGAGGGAGGGTGTCAGGGTTACTTCCAGATCCTAGCTCACAGAGGATCATGCTAGCCAGCGATCGTTAAATAAAAGTCTTTATTGAGTTACAGTCTCCATTCTCAAGCTGCTGCGTGCAACCCTACGTCTTATGCTTAGATCGGCGAAGCTCCGTCTGAGTCTCCGCCCCTTGCGCACCAACTTAATATCCTAGCCCTGCTCCACCTTTTCCGCCTGACAGTTCTCCTCTGGGTCCCTCTGCCCCCCTGGGTCTCTTCCTTCCGGGATTCTTCTGACGCTGACCCCCCTGACTCTCCTGTCTCCTTGCGCCGGGCTTTAGGACCTGGCTCCCTTTCCGGGCTGCCTACTGCGCCACCTTCCTGTGCATTTGAACTTGGCGCGCGCGCCCAACCTTCCACTTTCCGTCTAACCGTCACTTCGCTCCCCGATGAAGGTGTGGCCACTCCTGACTCGTGCCCTCCCTCCTGTTGCGAGCTGCCAGCGCTTGCTCCCTGGCGCTCTTCCTCTTTCCTACTCTCTGGCGGTGACGTTGGTCCCGATCTCCAACTGCTCCCCTCTGAGTCCCCTCTGGCTCTTTCTTCCTGGGGTGTCCCCCTAGTCTCCCCCCTTGCCCTGGCCACTGGTGCTCCTTTTTGTGAATCTTCTGATTCACTGGAAAGACTCGGAGATCTCGGGTCGTCGTCATCACTCATCCTTTCTTCTGCCTCCTCCCCCTCGCTCTCTGTTTCCTCCCTTGCCCTCGCCTCTGCTCCTGAACCCCTGACATCCATCCCCCCTCGAAGCCCCCTCTTCCCCCCTCCCCTCCTTCCGGTGCGGGAACTGGGTGCTGCAGTGTCAAGGGGACGAATGTCGGGTACAGTTCACTTCCCATGGCGGGCCTCCATCCGAAGTCTTCCGGTTCTTCCTCCCTGCTCTCGTCGACGACGGTCACCTCTGCTTCCATCTCTGTGCCGCCGTGCTCGAGACCCTGGTCGTCCCCGAAAACGTCCATGTCCGTCTCTCCCTCGCTTCCTTCTGGAGGCGTTGCTCGTCCTGGACCCTCCAGCCACTTTCTGCGCCACTGCTCCTCTGGTCGATCATCCCACCAATACGAGGGTTCTGAAGCAGATCCCGAGGGCGACCCCTCCGGGGAACGGGCGTCTCGTGTCGGTTCCTCATCCGAGTCGAACCCCCGGAACGTGCTGGCTGAAAGTGTGGGCGTGAAAAGCCAGTCGTCGAAAAAGTCCGCTGGCATTGGCCTATGGGGGAAGAAGGCATGAAACTCTTCCTTGAGCAGAGGTTCATCTAAAGCGTAGCCCGGCACCCAGCTGTTGGCACTGGCCGGGGTGCCCTCCTTAGCGAGAAGGTATTCTACCCCCTCTTCCCCCCATCTGGAGTCCAAAATCTCCGTGACTTCGTTGAGGCGCACCTCCTGTGCCACTCCCCGTTGCCTGGTTCCCTCTCGGAGCGGACTCGGCGCCGTTCCGGGTTCCTGAAACCTGTGCGGTGCCTTGTAGGGAGTGAGCACCGATCTGTGGAACACCGGATGCATTCTGGAACCCTCCGGAAGCGCCAGCCTGAAGGCCACCGGGTTGACCTGCTCTTCGACTTGGTAGGGCCCCAGTTGCTTATGCCCTAGTTTCTTCTTGGCCAACGACCTGGCCGGCACTGCGTGGGCTGCTAACCAGACCCAGTCTCCCACATGGATCTCTTCGCCAACCCTTCTGTGTTTGTCTGCCTGCACCTTGTATGCGTGTTTGGCCAGCTCCAGGTGCCGCCGCAGCTGATCGTGGACCTCCTGCAACTCCGACGCGAACGCATCTGCTGTCTGCGGCTCCCCCTCCACCAGTCTTTCCAGTCCCGGGAAGGTTCTGGGGTGCCTCCCGTTGTTGGCGAAGAACGGCGTGACCCCCGTGGACACGTGCTTCGTGTTGTTGTAGGCGAACTCGGCGAGCGGCAGGTAATCCACCCACGTCGCAGGCTGTTGATTCGCATAGCATCTCAGGTACTGCTGCATGATGGCATTGACCCGCTCCGCTTGCCCGTTGGTCTGCGGGTGTCTCGCCGACGCCAGGTTGATCTTGACGTTTAGGAAGCCCATCAGCTTCTGCCAGAAATTCGAGATGAACTGCCGCCCGCGGTCGGACAGAATAGACCGTGGCAGACCGTGAACCTTGAACACGTGGTCTATGAACAGTTTGGCGGTTTGTTCCGCCGTGGCCACCTTCGCACACGGGATGAAATGTGCCATCTTGGAGAACAAGTCCACCACCACCAGCACGGCCGTCTTGCCCCTCGAGCTGGGCAGATCCGTGACGAAGTCCAGGGCGACTCTCTCCCATGGTTCGACCGGAGTTTGCAGCGGTTCCAACAGTCCGGCCGGCGGTCTGTGCACTGGTTTGGCCCTCTGGCAGGTGTCGCACCTCGCCACGTAGTCCGCGACCTCCCCTCTCATTCCGGGCCACCAGAAATCCCTGGCGACTAATTCCACCGTCTTCTCCTTGCCAAAGTGCCCGGCAGTGGGCGCGTCGTGCAGCTGATGCAGTACCTTGGCGCGAAGTTTGTCTCCCGGCACGTAGATGGCCCCTTTGCGGATGAGCAATCCATCTCTCAGCTGGAACCCGTCGGTCGCTGCCGTGCCCCTTTGCATCTCTGCCATCTTTGCTTGCGCGAAGGAGTCATTCTGCAACGCTCGTCGCACCGCCTCCAGGTCCACTGTCGCCGCAGCGCACGCCCACACTGTTGGTGCGAAGATGTGCATGGCGGCCGCTGGCGTGGCATCCTCCAGATACTGTGGCTTACGGGAGAGCGCGTCCGCCATGATGTTGGTGTCCCCCGGGACATACTCTATCCGGAAGTCGAAGTTCGCAAAGAACTCAGCCCAACGTATCTGCCTCTGGTTCAGGAACTGTGCCGTGCGCCAGTGCTCCAGATTCTTGTGGTCCGTGCAGACCTGCACCGTGTGCTTGGCTCCAATCAGGAAGTGCCTCCATGCTTTGAACGCTGCATGAATAGCCAGCAACTCCCTGTCCCAGATGGTGTAGTTCTGTTCGGACTTGCTGAGCTTCCTGGAGTAAAACGCTCCGGGCCTCCAAACCCCCTGCGGGTCCTTCTGCAGCAGGACTGCTCCGACGGCCCTGTCCGAGGCGTCTGTTTCAACTCTCATCGGCCTGCTGGGGTCGACATGAAGCAGCTGTTCCTCCGACGCGAAAAGACGCTTGAGTGCCTGAAAGGACTGCTCTGCCTGCGCTGTCCAGATGAACTTCTTTTTCTTGGAACTGAGCGTGTCCGTGATGGCCGCTGTCTGCATAGCGAAGCCTTTGATGAACTTGCGATAGAAGTTCGCGAAGCCGACAAACCGTTGGACCTCCTTCCGGTTGCGTGGGCTTTTCCAATCCAACACCGCTCGAACCTTGGCGCTGTCCATGGCGAGCCCCTTGTCAGACAACTTGTAGCCCAGGAAATCCACCTCCGTCACGTCGAATTGGCACTTCTCCAGCTTGGCGTAAAGCCTATGTTGCTGGAGCCTGCTCAGCACTTCCCTGACGTGTCTGTCATGCTCCTGCTGCGATTCCGAAAAGATCAGGATGTCATCCAAGAAACAGACGCACGTCTTGTAGAGGAGCCCCGCCAACACGTGATGCATGAAAGCTTGAAAAACGTGGGAGCCATTTTGCAATCCAAAAGGCATAACTCTATATTCGTAGGTGCCCAGGGGCGTGAACATGGCTGTCTTCCACTCATCTCCTTCCCGCATGCGAATGAGGTTGTACGCCCCTCGCAGGTCCAACTTGGTGAACACGCTGCCCTTGCGTACTTTTGCGAGGAGGTCGTCGATTCGGGGCATGGGGAAGTCCGACGGCTTGGTGACACTGTTCAAAATGCGGTAGTCCACTACGAGTCTTTTTTGGGGCGTGTCTCGCTTCTTCACAAAGAATACAGGACTGCCCCCCGCTGCCTGGAACTCTCGGATGAAACCGCGCTTCAAATTATGATCTATGAACTCTTTGAGTTCCTGCAGTTCGTCTTCAGACATGGAATACAGCTTCCCTTTGGGCAGCGCCGTCCCCGGCAGCAGGTCAATTTTGCAGTCATATGGTCTGTGGGGGGGTAGCTTGTCTGCCTCCTTCTCGCAGAAAACCTCCAAAAATTCTGCGTACTTGTGGGGAATCGCTTGCAGCGTGCCTAGCAGCAGCTGTGACTCCTCTTGCTCCCCTTCCTGCCGGGGCATGATGCAGTGTTCAGCACAAAAGGAAGAGCCGAAGGTCAGCTGCCTCTGGTACCAAGCCAGCGTCGGGCTGTGCTTGTCCAGCCAACTCATGCCCAATACAATAGGCGTGTCCGAGAGTTGAGTGACGTTGAAGCTGATGATTTCCCTGTGATTTCCAAGCCGCAGCACCATAGGTGGCGTCTGCTTCACCACTTGCCCCCCTAACAGCTCCCTGCCATCCACCGTGACAACCTGCAGGGGCAGCGTGGCAGGCAGCAACTGTATAGCGTGCCGGTCGACAAAGTCCTGCCCTATGAAGTCTGCATTGCTTCCCGAGTCGACGGTGATTGGCACGTCCATGGTGATTCCATTGGGTAGCTGGAGCGATGCGGTGAGCCTCACTACTGGCTTGGGCGGGAGGGGGTCCATGGGCGGTAAAATCTCTGGGGACTGCTTCACTGACACGTCTGGCTGGGCCCCAGTGCCTCTTCCTCCAGCCAGACATCGTCGTTTCCCTGCTGTGGTTCTCCGTGCTGCGTTGCTGCAGTCACCATTGCTGAGGCTGCAGTGTGCTTGTGGAGCCTCCGGGGACACTCTTTCGCCATATGCCCTGGATCCTCGCAGATATAACACTTCCTGTTCCCTCTAGGAGGCTTCGCTTTCACTGCTGCCGGTGCTAGGGCTCTGGCTGCTGACTGAGCCCTTGCACTCCCAACCTCCATCGGTTCCACCCCTCCCCCTGTTGGAGGCGTGGATTGCGCACGCGCTGCTTCTCTGGGAAGGAAGGAGGAGCCCCTGGCTGGTTCGCGCCCGCTGCGCCCTTCGCCCCTGCTCCACGGACGTTCTTCCAGCCGCACCCCCACCGCCAGCGCCCTCTGAACGATCTCCTGCGTGGTCCGGGGTCTCTCCCCCCTCGCAATCTCATCTTTAACCGAGTTGTGCAAGCCCTCCCAAAAAAGGTCTCTGACAGGAGCCGAATCTCTGTCCCATTCCAGGGCACTGACCAAAGCGAAAAAGCGGGCATGATACTGCCTTACGCTGGCCCTCCCTTGCCTTAGTCCATGCACCTCCTTTCGGGCAAGATCCACGTCAATGCTTGATAAAAAACAGCCATCCATCGCTTTAATAAAGGCGTCCGCATTTTGGAGCGCAGGATCCTTATCTCTCCACAAATTGCGCAGCCATGCTTTTGCGTCTCCATGCAAATGGGACATGATGAACCCCACTTTCTCTTGTTCATCTCTAAAGTCTTTGTGCAGTAGTTGCAGTGCACACATTACGTCTGCTCTAAAGTTGGGGTACTGTTGCAAATTCCCATCGAAGTGCGAGACTGGACCGCCTGTGCGTCTCCCCAACCCAATCCCCTCTGATTTGGGTGTCTGTTGCCCTTGCTTCGTAAGCACGTCCAACCTGACCTGGAGATCCCTGTAGGCGGCAGCTGCTTCCTCCTCTCTCTTCCTGGACGCCAGCGCCTCGGCATTCAGTCGTGAAACTGCTTCTCTGAGTTCCGTTATTTGCTGTTCGGCCGTCATATTGTCTGCCGTTCGTGAGCTCTCTTGTAGGCACCCGCTTTCCCTCCTCTCCGCGAGGCCGTGGATGCCCACAATTTGAAGAGACGGAGCTTACTGTCAGGGTTACTTCCAGATCCTAGCTCACAGAGGAGCACGCTAGCCAGCGATCGTTAAATAAAAGTCTTTATTGAGTTACAGTCTCCATTCTCGAGCTGCTGCGTGCAACCCTACGTCTTATGCTTAGATCGGCGAAGCTCCGTCTGAGTCTCCGCCCCTTGCGCACCAACTTAATATCCTAGCCCTGCTCCACCTTTTCCGCCTGACAGTTCTCCTCTGGGTCCCTCTGCCCCCCCTGGGTCTCTTCCTTCCGGGATTCTTCTGACGCTGACCCCCCTGACTCTCCTGTCTCCTTGCGCCAGGCTTTAGGACCTGGCTCCCTTTCCGGGCTGCCTACTGCGCCACCTTCCTGTGCATTTGAACTTGGCGCGCGCGCCCAACCTTCCACTTTCCGTCTAACCGTCACTTCGCTCCCCGATGAAGGTGTGGCCACTCCTGACTCGTGCCCTCCCTCCTGTTGCGAGCTGCCAGCGCTTGCTCCCTGGCGCTCTTCCTCTTTCCTACTCTCTGGCGGTGACGTTGGTCCCGATCTCCAACTGCTCCCCTCTGAGTCCCCTCTGGCTCTTTCTTCCTGGGGTGTCCCCCTAGTCTCCCCCCTTGCCCTGGCCACTGGTGCTCCTTTTTGTGAATCTTCTGATTCACTGGAAAGACTCGGAGATCTCGGGTCGTCGTCATCACTCATCCTTTCTTCTGCCTCCTCCCCCTCGCTCTCTGTTTCCTCCCTTGCCCTCGCCTCTGCTCCTGAACCCCTGACAGAGGGGCTTCCTGCAAGCCTCACAGGAGACCCTGAGTGGGAGCAGAAGACAGTCAGGTTCTTGAGAGGGGAGGCCTGGTGATGGGCTGCCTTCCCTTCTTCACCTCCACCATAGCAAAGTTCACCTGGCCAGCAGCTTCCTGCTGCCTCCATCCACGTCACCACAATCCCAAAACAGAGCAACTTGCTAAGCAAGTCTCCAGTACTTGAAGAGCAGGAGCTCCCCTGGCCCCATCCCAACTGACGTTCCAAGCAAGGAAATTGGGAGTGGAAGGGGAATCACAAGGTAGGTGGCTGAAATTCCCAGAAACAACTCCAAGAGTTTGGTGGTGGCTGCTCCTTGGCAGCCTGAGGGGGAAATGGAGGCCCAGGGCAGAGGAGCCCAAGCAGCCCTGTCCTCCCCACGAAGAGGCACAGTCTGCCCTGCACTGGGCAATGCAAAGGTGTGGACTTGGGAAGTGCTTGTGGCTGAGGAGCCAGGTACTTACACATGCGTCAGGTTCAGGCTGCCTCTGAAGGTGTCTGGTGCAATGAACTGCAGCTGCGTCCTTGAAATGGTTCTGCAACAAATGAGGCAAAGTCAGTCGGAGCGCAGCTGGCCAGGAAGCCGCCACCCCACGAAACCCAAAGTCTCCGTTGCAGTGGCCTGTTTTTGCTGCAGCAACACTTCTGTACCTCCATGCCTGTCTGGGCCCAGGAAGGCAGTGCCACCTCAGGAGAGGCAATGGCCAAACGTCCCTGGCCTCAGCAGGATGGAGCACAGGATGGAGGCAGGCCAGTCGCAGGCGGGTGGAGTGGAGAGTGCTCCTGACAGTGGGGCTCCTGAAGCCATAGTAGGGTCCTTGCCATGCATGTCAGGGGGGCTGGCAAGAGGGCAGATGGTGCTGTGTGGGGCTGGGAGTGGTGAGGCTCTTCCATGGGGCTCTCTGCCCTCACCTTAGAAAATGACACTGGAGGAATTTTCATCCTCAGCAATGGGAGGAAATTTCCCAAGACACCCTGGGGCAGGGGGAGGCTGTTCACTCTCTCCTCTCTGCAACCTGGCCCTGACATCATTCCCAAGAAACAGGTGCCTCCAGTGAAGCGCCACTGAAGCCCACCTGTGCTTCAGAGAGTCCTCATGGACCCTCAGGCTTAGGTACCTGCCCTGAATCTGGGGCACCTGCGCCAGGGCTCCTCCTGTTTGCTCAGCATGGGGGGGAAGCATTTCCTTTCCCTTCCTCCAAAGCTGCCTGAAATGAGGGAGGTGCAGAAGGAGGTGGGGTGGAAGCAGACCAGGAGCTGGAAGGGAAGCAAAAGCAAAGCTACACACTCTCTGCTGTGGCAGAAACGCCTCACTCTCTCTGCCCAAAGGAGAACACCACACACTTCCAGCCGCCTCCTTGGCCTCCTCACAGACCCCCCAACTGGAGCACCAAGCAGCCAAGGACTCACAGGTTCTTCAGCTCTCGAGGATTCTTCATGTCATCCTGAGTCAAGTTTGTCAGACCAATCTGGTTCTCAATGACTCTGTGAAGGAGAGGAGCCTGTCAAGCCATATTCATGCTGTGTCATGATTAAATGCTTGCCTAATAACAAGTCTGAATAAACATTCTTTCTGCGGCACCCCGTGGGGCTCAGAAGCCCAGTTATGTCACCCCTTGCCTGCTCCCCCCCCCTTGCACCAGAGCTGCTGAAACAGCTTATCCAGAGAAGGCCTGTGTACATATTCAGGCTTGTCCCCCCCCCAAAAAAAAGTCTGTTCACTGTTGTCAGAGCTGCTTCCAGATCCTAGCTCACAGAGGATCACGCTAGCCAGCAATCACTTTGTAAAAGTCTTTATTGAGTTACAGTTTCCATTCTCCAGCTCCTGCGTGCAACTCTACGTCTTATGGGTCAGACCGGCGAAGGTCCGTCTGAGTCTCCGCCCCTTGTGCACCAACTTAATATCCTAGCCTTACTCCACCTTTTCCGCCTGACTGTTCTTCTCTGGGTCCCTCTGCCCCCCTGGGTCTCTTCCTTCCTGGATTCTTCTGACGCCGACCCCCCGGACCCTCCTGCCTCCTTGCGCCGGGCTTTAGGACCTGGCTCCCTTTCCGGGCTGCTTACTGCGCCACCTTCCTGTGCATTTGAACTTGGCGCGCGCGCCCAACCTTCCACTTTCCGTCTGACCGTTTCTTCGCTCACGGATGGAGGTGTGGCCACTCCTGACTCGTGCCCTCCCTCCTGTTGTGAGCTGCCAGCGCTTGATACCTGATGCCCTTCCTCTCCCCTGCTCTCTGTTGGTGACGCTGGTCCCGATTTCCAACTGCTCCCCTCTGAGCTCCCTCTGGCCCTTTCCTCCTGGGGTGTTCCCCTAGGCTCCCCCCTTGCCCTGGCCACTGGTGCTCCTTTCTGTGAATCTTCTGATTCACTGGAAAGACTCGGAGATCTCGGGTCGTCGTCATCACTCATCCTTTCTTCTGCCTCCTCCCCCTCGCTCTCTGTTTCCTCCCTTGCCCTTGCCTCTGCTCCTGAACCCCTGACAACTGTGAAGTTGTCAAACTTTAGTTTATGGTTTATTTTTATTTTATTTTGACTTGAAAGAAAACTAAAAAAACCATTTATGTCCTAATAAGGCCATTTTACTAAGAAGAGGGGAAAGCAACCAGCAAGAAATTGAGCCTGAAGGGAAACATAGGAAGCCATTACCTTGAACAGTGGTACCTCGGGTTACATACGCTTCATGTTACAGACACTTCAGGTTACAGACTCTTCTAACCCAGAAATAGTACCTCGGGTTAAGAACTTTGCTTCAGGATAAGAACAGAAATCGTGCTCTGGCGGCACAGCAGCAGGAGGAGGCCCCATTAGCTAAAGTGGTGCTTCAGGTTAAGAACAGTTTCAGGTTAAGAATGGACCTCCGGAACGAATTAAGTACTTAACCCGAGGTGCCACTGTACTGAGATAGACTGAACTGGTCCATCTAGCACAGCATTGCCTACACCGACTGGCAGCAGCTCTTCAGGAGTTTCCTCCAACACTGATTCTGCTCAGAGTAAACCAATTGTAATAAGTGGACAGTAGCAACTGGTGCCTCCATTTCAGAGGGTCTACTCTGAGAAGAACTTTGTTGGCTACAACCTCATTTTTTGAGAAGCTGGGAAATGGTTGTGGGGCTTCCTGCTCCGGCCACTGAGCTGTGTGGATCTTCCTTCCCTGGCACTGCCTCTTCTCTTCCCGCCCAGCACCCCTGCAGCCTTGCCAGCTTCTCTTTGAGTTCCCTCTGCAAGCACAAGGCAGCCCCCCCCCCCCCCCCGCTGCTGAACAGGCAAAGGCTGCATGAAGTGAAGGGAGGAGAGGAGAAGAGGCTTCAATTTCAAGACTGGCTGGCGGGGGGGGGGCAGACACGGACCCCTTGGCTCTGTTGTGACAGACAGGCTGGGAACCGCAACAGAGCAGAGGATGCCCCTTGAGGGATTTCACTCACACCCAGGACAACCTCCACTGCAGTCTCTCCAGAAAACCTCCCCGAGTATTGGATCAAAAGAAGCCCAGTGGGGCTTTGGCAATGCCCTGGGATGGACAGGCCTGCTGCAACAGAAGCCCACAGGATGTGGCCTGACAGTTTCCCTCGCACATTGCTGAATTGCACCCAGAATCTTACAAGCGAAGTGGATAGAGATCTGCTATGTTTGCTTATTCAGATAAGTCTGTTCCACAGAGCTGCCCTTGCATCTCTCGCTGTTAGTGCGATGATCATTATTCCCATTTGGGGGTGGGAGGAGCAGTCCACACTTTCTCCCTTGCACCTTTTCTGATCAGGCTGTGAGGCGTGAAGGCTGCTCTCTGCAAGACCCTTTCCACCTGGCCAAGGGGACGGGGCCCAGACTCACCCAGCTCTACTCAAGAGGCCCCTGGGAGACTGGAGGGACATCACTATGCCTGACAACAAATCCTAATTATTGGATTCTTTTGCCCTATCTTTTTGTGCTTGCTTAACAGCTGTGTCATGCTCGTAATATTTTATTCTCTTGTTAATTATGCTGTTTTAAATGTGCATTTTATATTTGAAATGTTTCAGATTTTGTTTTTGTTTTGTGTTAAATATGTATTCTGTAGTTGACTTCCTTTGTAATGTTTTATTTTGAAATCTTTGAGATGGTATTTTAGTCTCCTGTTAATTGTGTTGCTTTGATTGTGTAATTTATATTTTACTTTCTTCAGAAATGTTTGATTCTGCATTGTTTTGTTGATGTTTAATATGCTGTAAACCGCTTTGAGATTTTTCTTAAAAATATAAAGCGGTATAGAAATGATGAAATAATAATAATAATAAAATAATAATAATACAGTAATAGTAACAACAACAACAAAAGCTGATTCACTGGTGACCCACCCAAAAGTGGTCCCAGTGGCTGCTTGGATGCAGTTTAGGCCACAACACACTCTTTGAGCTTCCCTGGATAGAAAGTGGTTTCTAGTCTAACTTATTCAAGCATATTAGAGAACTTGGAGTTGCTTAAGGAATAGGGGGCAGCAGAAAAATCCCAGAGCACCCTTCACAGCACCTTCAAGTGGGGAGAGATTTCTAAGAGAAAAGGCAAACTATTTCTAAGCCTCTTTAAATCATGTTCTGCTTCTGGTGCCACATGTGACTAATGGTCACTGGCATGACTAGTCGTCTCCCGCCTGTGAATGGGAGTGGCATCGCCCACATTTGCCCAGCCTGCAGCTGGCGTCTGTCCCCCATAGATCTTCCAGGAATGTTTCTCCCAGCCACAGCCAGTGGGGGATAATTGATGGACCCTTGGAGAGAAGATTGTAATGGCCCATCAGCTGCCCTCCATTTATAGCACAGAAGATGGAGAAGAGCTATTAGCAAAGTCTCCGACAAGGAGGCCTCAGGGGCTGCAGCATCAGGGCAGGGGGACCTCCACACCCCTGAACAGCCAAGTCAGATGCAGATCATACCCTCCCTTCCTCGCTCCTGCAAAGAAGTCTTTGTATTGCTGCACCTAGAAAGGAGTTGGGCTGGCTGGCCACAGCCCTACAAGAGGCTGAATTTTCTAGCGTTCTTCAGGTGTGAATGTAGGTGAGCTCCCCATATGTCCATTAGGGTGGTATGCAAAATTTGCCAATTTAAGGGTGAACAGAATACCTGTACAAGTCAAACTGGACAGCTGGCATGGTTACAACCTCCAGTTCTAAAATCAGCATGATAATGATTAACTTTTCTCAGTTGGCTTTCCCTAGAAAGCACAAATATTAATGCACACAGATTTCCATTCTGCTGAAATCATACATTAAACAGTTTTCAGCTCTTTCATTATAAAGAATAAAATCTAACCTAAGGGAAAACATGACAAAAGCTATTGAGGTGTCGTCTTTTAAAATCCTTGAGGGTGTTCCAATAAGAGCAGTTTCCAAGTAAAGCTTTGAATTTGTTTGAATATAACACACGCCAAAGCTGCAGTTCTCTGCACATTTACCCAGAGTGCTTTCCATTGAAATAATTTTACTTTTCTGAGTAGTAGGAACCCCACAGGGATCGCGCGGGTCCCGGGGGCGGTGCACTCCCCCCCACACTCCTCTTCCTCCGCCAGTGTCTCCTCCTGGATCCTTTGCTGTCACTTGGTGGTGTGGAGTGCCTTCCATCAGCTTCGGCTGGTGGTCCAGCGCTGCCTAACATCTGTTGTCTTATGCTCTGCTAACCTCTAGGTTAGATTATTCTGCAGTGTATTACACATAAGGCTACCACTTAAGATAGTTCAGAAGCTTCAACTAGTGCAGAATTCAGCAACTAGGTTGCTCATCTGGTCAAGATCCCTTCTCTTGATATGAATCTACTCAGACCCTGAGCTCATCATCTGAGGTCCTTCTTCATGTGCTGCCTCTGCAAGAGGTGGGTGGCAACGTGAGAATGGGCCTTTTCTGCAATGGCTCCCCATTTTGTGGAATGTTCTTCCCATGGAGGCTTGCCTGGCTTGCCTGGAACCTTCATTACATATCTTTAGGTGCCAGGTGGAAATGTTTCTCTTTAACCATATAAATAATAATTCTTCTTCTTCTTCTTCTTCTTCTTCTTCTTCTTCTTCTTCTTCTTCTTCCCAGGGCTTGGACTGATTAACATTCTGTGGCCTTTTAAATGTTTTTGTGGGAGGGAGAGGGGTTATTGGTTTGTTTTTGTTTATGTTTTATTATGTATTTTGTGTTCTCATTTAGTATTTTTATGCTGTGGACTGCCCTATCATCTTTGGATGAAGGGCAGTATACACATTTGTAATAATAATAATAATAATAATAATAATAATAATAAGCCCTGACAATAATAATAATAGAAAAAGGCAGGGGTGGGGGCCCTATTCTTCTCACCCTCCACTCCATACCTTCCCTTTGACGAAGACAGCACAAATACTTGGGGAGTGGGGGTTCAGAGTTTCTAAGATAGTTCAAAAAAATTGGTGCGTTGGGTAGCCTGAAAGCTCTGTGGTCAGCTTGGGCAAAAACTGAGAATTCACTTTTGGGAAATGTATTCATGGCATTTTTATGCTGCCTGATAAATTGACATTCTCAGGGGAGGACACTTATAAGTAAAAACAATTAAATACAGTTAAAAGGTGGAATGAAGTTTGTAATAAACAGGAATTGTGATTTCTTATTTCTGCGCTATTCTGCCCCCACAAAGGTGTTGGGCCTGTCTTACAAAGGTCCTTCTAGCTGCCAATTCATCTGCCTCCTCTTTCTCCCAGGCACCTGCAAATCAGAGTCAAACTGTCTCTGGACTCAGAGGATGCACTGAGGGGTCATCTCTGATATCCCTCTGGAATTTATGGGATGCATTTGAAATGTGTACTAAGTCTTTGGCTGTTGCCACATCTTGTATGAGGGACTTCCATAGGTTCTTATTGGTGTGTGAAGAATTTATTCTACCTAGTGCAATTGTCAAACAAGGTGAAGCCACCTGTTAATTAGTCTTTTCTCTAAACTGCAGCACCCCCACCCCAGCCTTCCTCTGTGCGGAAAGTGCTCCAGCCCAGAGATTGTTTTGGTTGTGCCTTTCCAGCTTGCTTTGTGTTCTCTCCTTCTGGAGCCATGACTAGGCATGGGATAACCAGAATCACTGCACCACAGATAGATAGCATGGTGTTTGTTCTGCCTGTTGGACTGTCAGCGCCATCCTTAACTATTCCCATTGCCGACACTGCCTCTTTCACAACCCCATTAAACTGAGCAGCCCTTCCCCCCCCCCCTGCACTCTTGGACTAACTGAGACACCGTTAGGCTACCATCTTGGCCATGCCATCATTAAAATAGTTCACAGAGGGAGAGGGTTGGAGGCCAAGCTGGGATGAAGGCGAGAGGAAGGGGACTCCTCTAGCATCCTTTCCTGGGTGGTTTCTCCAGGAAACAGCCTCTCTCTCTCTCTCTCCAGGCAGGGCTGACGCACTTTCCCATCCCGGCAGCAAAGGGCGAGGTGGGGGCAACACGCCTCAGGGGAGTCAGAGTTGCCCGCAAACACATCGTGAGCAGCCAGGCTACTTCCTGGACCTGAGCTGGCATCAGCCAGGGAGTCTCTAGGAAAAGGATCGGCAGCCTTGAGGCCCAGACGGGCTCCCAGTAGGACGACTGGGACCAGGAGGAGCAAAAGAGCAGCGCATTTCATTGAGCAATATTACTTATCACACTGTGAAGTAATATTGGCTAGGGAAGCTAATGTGCTTGGGCGGCAGTGGATCCTGGATGTTGTCTGCAGATGTTGCACAGCTAAACTACAGATTAAGCTACAGATGTTGCACAGCTAAAGCCACTAGGCATGCCTCCCCCTCCCCAGCAGCCGTTGCCATGTCCTGCTGCTTCCTACCCTTTACCTTCCTACCGCTCGGCCAGCCTATCATTGCCCTTTGCTCAGGAACCCCAGAGTATTTGAAGACTGCGGCTTCTCCCGCCGCCTCTGTCCGCCCCTCGGCCGCTGGCCGGCCGCCCTCCCCCAGCGAAGAAGCCAGGCCGGCTCTGCCTGCCTCTGTCCGGCTCGCCCCTCGCTGGGCTTAACCGCAGGTCCCTCTTGGGGCCGGTTTATGACGGACAGAAGCGCAGCAGTCCCGGTCCAAGTCCCATTGTAAGGAAGTGGCTTGGAAAGGCTCGCTGACATCCTCCGACTGCAGGGCTGCCGGTCCACCTCTGAGCTGCTCTGGAAGCGCTCCTGGCCGAAGGAGACGCAGCCATAGTCCGAGGGCCGCAGCGAGCAGGTCGAAGTTGCTCCTCGCTTGGCCAGAATAATAGATTCGTAGAATCGCAAATTTAGAAGGGACCCCGAGGGTCATCTAGTCCAACCTCCTGCAATGCAGGAATCTCAGCTAAAGCATCCATGACAGATGGCCTTTCGACCTCTGTTTAAAAACTTCTAACGCCTTCGAGGGAGTCCACTGTCGAACAACTCTTCCCATCAGAAAGTTCGTCCTGATGTTTAGTCGGAATCTCCTTCCTGTAACTTGAATCCATTGGTTAGGGTCCTAGCCTCCGGAGCAGGGGAAAACAAGGCAGGAGAAGAGGCACCTCGGCAGAGAGGGCAGCACCGGGCAGGCAGGCAGGCAGGCAGGCAGGCAGGCAGGCAGGCAGTAGCCTCTCTCTGCCCCTAGTACTCTGCTCACTGTCCCACTTGCCCCAATTCAGCTTTCTCAGTTTCTGTCTGCGTATTGCGAGGCTCTCCTGAGTTTTGCTACCATGTCGGAATGAGCATCCCGTGCCTTTAAGCGTGGGCATTGCACACGCAGGGGTTTCTTCGGGAGGGGGGAAAGTGGAGCTGTGATGGCGTGGGCCGCCCCCGCCCCCCGTTATCCCATACAAGGATGTGCCTGTTGTATAGGAGAAGAAAGGTGCGTGTGTGCTTGGAGGGAGGGAGACGCCTGCGAAGACGGTAGGAGAGGAGAGAGCGCACCTGTTTGCGCAAAGGGACAGATCACTTTAAGTCGCCCCCCCCCCCAAACCCAATTCCAAGTAGGCTGCATTCGCTTTTTCCAACAGGAGTTGCGATTTTGGTCCAATAATAAAAAGCTTAAACCTATTCTTTGATGTTAAGATAATGCTATTCAGAAGATGTAATAGAAAATTACTGTTCCATGCCGGTTCTATTTCCATTCAAGGAAGTGCTCAGCGGAGGCGCCTATCCGAGGTGAGCGCCTTCCTAAATAGTGCTGTTCTTTGGTGGCATTTTGGTTCTGGGTTCTCCACCCCTTAAAGATTTCACATGGGGGGGTCATCATTGGGTAGAGGCTTATTCAAACTCATCTTGTGCTGTAAGAGCATGCAGTGGGTCAAGATGTGCATAAACTTGCCCCCCAACTCTATTGTATAGACGTTTATTTAGGGTGGGTGTGTACATCTCTGATTTTTAAAAAATAAGAGACAACTTAGATACTAGATTCGCATTCTCTCACTTTTAGGAAGATCCCTTAAACCTCTACCGGCTCCCTGTGATCCTAGAGATGTTTTTCCCCAGCTTGCTTTGCAAGAAATGTGTCAGTCAGAGGTCCAAATTCTCTGGAGGCAAAGGCACCCCAACTTCGGCTGCGCCCTTCTACTAGGAACTCATGGAGGAGTTAGGCAGGAGTTGCAGAACCCCATCCCGTTCCCATCATACCTACCCACAGGAAGCCGCCCCCGGGCAACACTCACATTTCTGTGAAGTTCTCCAAGCCCCGCAGCTGCGCCAAGTTCTGGATGGTGTTGGGCTCCTGGCAGAACAAGGTGTTCATGTAGCACCTGCACTGCTCCAGGCAGGGCGAGGCGGCGCTCCGAGGCAGGAGCAACCCGGCCAGGCAGAGGAGCATCCCTGCACAGCCCCAGAGCATCCTTCGTTCACGGAGAGGCATCCTCGGCTGTCGGCTCAGAAAGTCCCGCGGCTCCCCATCCGCCACCACCCAACCCAGCAGCCTCGTCCGGCCCGGTTCTGCTCTCTCGCTGAGCCTCTTCCTTTCTTGTAAGTCATGGACCATATGCACGCACTCTCTCGCAGACACACAATTGCTCATTTCCCAACCTCAGAGGGCGGAGTTTGCTCCAACAACACAGAAGCCCTCCCTCTCCAATCGAGTGACCGCCTGTCTCAGTGGACACAGCAGCGAGAGCAATGGCCACGTGGCTGTGCCTCTTCTCCCCCTGGAGCACAGAGGAAGGGAGAGGAGCTCCTGTGGCCCCAGCAGCCTCCTTCCAGGGTGCCCTTCTCGCCGGTGGTCGCGGTTGGCCCTAGTGCCCGGTGGGAGCTTGGAAGGAGCGCGCGAGAGAGAGAGCAAGACCATCACCGCCTGCGGGAAAGCCGCTGGAACTCAAGCCGCCTTTGAACCAGCACAGACGTGACTCCTCGCATGCTCAGAGACTATTTCTTTTTTGTTGCCGGAAACTCAAGTTGTAAAGAGTGGAATGGACGCCAAGCTCACCCCGCTCGCCCCACGATGCATGAGTATCACTTTCGGCCGCCCCGGCTTAACAATGCCTTCATGTGAGAAGCGGCACCCGGCTGCTGGAAGCAGTTCTGCGCTTGTGGCCAGGGGGTGTCAGGAAGGAAACTGTGGAGACTCAGGGACACCGCGAGAGGAGCTGAAATGCAGGACCTAAAGGGATGGAAGTAGGAGCAGCAGTGTCGGCAGAAAAGGAGGTTTGGGGCGGGGGTGGTGGTAGGAGAGACAAACTGGTTGGGGAAAACAGGTGCCTTCAGGTGGGGGAATCTTTAGGGATGCAGAAAAACTTGGAGGCTGAGCTGCAGAGCGGCGAGGAGCTGGGCGAGGAAGGTTCCCTCTCATGTTGGGGTGTGGTTCCTGTGCGTATGGCTCTGGAGGGTGCAGACTCCTCCCTCTCTCTCCTTAAAGGTTATGGGCCTTAGGACATCTGTTCCTTGCTAGTTTCAGCTCCTTCTGTGCCCCTCCCTTGCCCTCAGGGCTGCCAAGAGATTAGCAAATCGATTGATTAACTGCCCAGCATCTAACTGATTAATCAATAAACCAACCAACGCAATTTAAATGCATTTACATGCTGCAACACCTCAACTTTATAATGATGCTGCGAGAAACGAGAAAGGAGCGGTTTAGTAACCAACGCTTTCCTTCTTAAAAAATTCTAACAAAAAACTTTCATTTCTCTCCTCGCCTCCCACTATTTGAATAGAAGCCCGGAACTTTCCTGCTATTATCTGAACCGAGTCCCTGGCGGGGATAGAGGAGGCTATGGAGGAAAATAGATGGCTAAGCGGAAGAGGCAACGGAGCCTCTGGCTACTGCAAACCACGGGTGCCAACTTGAAAAATATGGAGGGGGGAGGCACTGGCGTGGCCAGGATTTATGTAGGGGGGGGCTGAATCATCTGCGACGCAGTTGGTCAGTTAGTTAAGCATTTTTTCTTTTCTTGATTTAGGGGGGCAGCTGCTCATAGGAACAGGTAAGTCCCGCCCCGCCTCACAAGACATGGCGCGCGTGCACCATTTGAACAGCAATGAATGACCATCAACTTTTTAGGGCGGACGGCCCCCGCAAATATTTTACTGGGGGGTGAAGGGACCTCGGCCCCGGGAATTGGCTCCTACTCTGCAGACCGTCCCTCCCACCACCATGATGAAAGTGTCCCTGAGCACGTGTAGAGTAAATTTCTATTCCATAAATGAAAGGAGACGCCACTCTGTGGAGATTTGTTAATTTTATTTATTCAATCACTGTACTGTATACCCCGCTTGATTATAGAAAACCTCAAAGCAGATTGTAAAAAGAATAAAGCAGTAATATTATTAGTAAAAAACATTTTTAAAAAACTAAAAGCCAGCGACGAACAACAAACACCCCAGCAATCTGAATAGCAGCAGGTGCCGCAAGGAGCGCAGTGAAAGCGACTGCTGAAAACATTTTGTTTAGACGAGCCTGTCCAGATATTCAGATTGCTGGTATGTTTTTTTGCTCGCCGCTGGTTTTTAGAGCGCTTGGAGGGAGATCCAGAGGAGATCTATTTCTTACAAATGCGGAGTGAGTATTGCACGGCACCTGTAACAGCGCCGGTTCCGCATGAGGGACGGGACTTCCAGATCGAGGGTTGCATTTTGCTTCCGATACTCACTGGAGCCCCAGAACCGTTTTCTAGAGTGGCTGGGAAGGAGGGAGAGGGCAAGCAGATTAAACCTCGGGTTAATGCCCCCCGACGTCCTTCTTCATCTCATTCCTGGCTTCAGCTCAGCTTCCTGCCCACCTGCCCGCTCGCCTCCCCCTTTGTCGGGATTTGCCAAGACACAGCAAAGCGGGGAGACCTCGGAGGGCTGCTGAGAACATTACGGGGCCCCAGGGAGCCCTCGGCTTCTAACACGGAAGGTCTTTATTTACTGATGGCTCCTCTGAAAGTGGGAACAGATGGGATCCTGGAATAGGGGGGACACATGCGCCCACCACCACCTCCTGGGAATAAAGGGGCGCATTAGACCGACCAGCAGCATCCCTTCGAGCAGGACTTCGAAACGCCTGCAAGTTCATTGCTTCACACAGGGAGCGAAGACTCGCATTTGAACCACCACCAGCAGGAATTATGATCTGAAATCCCTCCTGTAAATACGCAGAAGACAGGGAGGGAGGGAGGCCAGTGTTAACCTTTTCCTTCCAGCCTTAACATCACCATCAGCCTTCGAGGTTAGAGCATCAGGATCGCACCAGAGTCAGTCGGATCACTGGGGCAGTTGCGTGTCGCTCACCACCGGCTGCAACGAGGCCTATTCAGTAGAGTCTGATAACATTTGCATAGTCTTCCACACATACCATTCAGTACATAGCAACAGGCATGGGGGTGGGGTGGAGAGAAGATTGGGGAACTGCCTTTCCCCAGCAGCAACAGAGACCTCTGCTTGAACGCTGAGAAACAACAAATGCAGCAAGAAACTAAAGCAATTCTTCGAGTCTCTGGATCGTGCGCAAAACACTTGTTGCATGAATGAAAAATGTGTTTGGGCTCCTTTAATATCTTTGGAAAGCTGCATTTTAGTGCCTCTCCTTAATTTCGACACATTCTGATCTCAGAAAGTCCCTTATTGGGGGATGAGCTTTGAAGCCTTCTTGAACTGGCCAGCAGAGGGCGATATGGAATTACGTTGTCATAGACTGTGAGGCGGGGGCGGAGGGGCGAGGAGGGAAGGGAAGAGTGAAAGGCGCACAGGGAATAATTCCGGCTTGCTACTTTACAGCAGATGGCTCTGAAAGCACTTTGCAGCAAGCACTTCACCTTCATTAAAACAAAACGGGGGCAAATTAAAAACGAATCCGCGGAAGTGCATTTGGAGCCCCCGGGAAAACAGTTCCACGTGCCATCGTGTTCCTAGTGTTCGTTGTCCTCCTCAGCTGAGAGAAACCTCTCTTACTCTGGAGGCAGAGGAAGGAAACGCGCATTTGGTGTAAAAAGAGACAAAACGTATGGGGAAAGCCTCAGCCTCCATCGAAGTCCATTTTTGCAGCACCAGGAACTTGTAGCCAGGCCTCACCTCTGAAGGTCCGTATCCAACATCTGTGAGGAAACATGCCAGATGGGTTTTCTCTAATGAAAAAGTGAATGCCAGTCCTGTGTTGCAGTGCCGGATTTACATATAAGCTAAACACGCTATAGCTTAGGGCCCTACTCTCTTGGAGGCCCAAAAAAAGTTTAAAGGGGGAAAAAAACCCAGATGTTCCTTTTCAAAATATAAGATAAAAAACAAATAAAATAAAACCTACATATAGCAAAAGTGTTTTGTGTTGGGTATGGACCTATTAAATTTCCATATAGCATATATTCAATACAAAAAACAGCGACAATTTGTTGTTGACAAGGACAGTTGGACATATAAAGGGCCCCATTACCTTCAGTAGCTTAGGGTCCCATCAAACCTCAATCCGACCCTGCCTCTGTGCATGTGTGTCTACACATTTCAGAAATGGCATCATCATCCAGGTGGTTTGGGGATGCCACCTTGGATTTTCTGACATAGTGTCATAGAACCAGTGCTTTTTTTCTGGGGGGACACGGGGAGATGCTGTGGCTGTAGACTGAACTTTAAATGGTGCAAGATCCTAGCATATCTCAGAAGTTGCCTAGGAAGCTGTATTGTCTACACTGGCTGGCAGCAACCCCCCAGGATTCCAGACCAGGCATCTTCCCAGCTCTACTTGGAGATGCTGCCAGACACAACCTGGGACCTTCTGCATGCCTTCCGTGACAAAGATCACACCCCTAATAACATTGTGATCCAATACCAAAAAGTCATAATAAAAACATAACTTTAAAACAAACAACATACCAAGTAAAACAATATTCAATAATACTGAATACTCAATAATCCATTAGAATAGTAAAATTAAATATCTGCACATAATAATCGAACAGTTTACACTTAACAATTACAGTAAATAATGACTAAGCTGTAATCAAGAGAAAAGACAGCAAGTCACAATGCATAAAATACCACCAAACATACAAGCATGTCATGCTCTAGTAATTTCTCCATTTGCAGGATTCCTTTGGTAAGTACCTAAACAGAGCACCTGTCATGGATCAGCAGAAGAGGTAGCAGCAAGCAGGAAGCTGGAAAGTAGACAGAGAAGACATGGACTTAGACCCCAGGTCCTGGTGGTGGAGCAATGAGGAACGGTTAATAATAATTTAAGCGACTTAGTGCCTGAAGTGAACAGAAATATCTGGTTGGCGTGAAGCTTTACGGTGTTGTTGTCATGTCTGGGACATCATGTATACTGTCGTTTTGTATTTTTATTTCCCTCTGCACTGCCCGGTCCTCAGTGAGCCTGACTCTTGCCTTTAATATATAACTGTAATTTATTTATCTCACAACTAACCTGCAGCTGTTATAAAATGTTATAAATTGATATACATTACATCTCCTCTTACTGTAAAACCCTAACCCGTTTAGGGCTT